>NW_022436944.1:51868816-51918556 GCF_009761245.1 Sapajus apella
GCCCATGGCTCGGTTATAGCAGGGGGATGGAGGTGGACGTTATTAAAGTGTCGGCCCATGGCTCTGGCTCTATATTAGAATCTCAGTGATCCTGTTGGCCTTCCCTTGAACCTCAAGATAGCTGCAGCAGCTCCAGGCATCACATTCACTTTTACACTCAGCAAGGAAACAACCGTAGTCTGGGGTAACAGATTTTTCCTCTGGTGCCACTGAAGGAGAGAAATGTTCAGCAGATACATTATGTCTTGCTGGCTAGGACTTCCCCAGAAACCTTCAGCAGATATACTGTGTCTTGCTGCTCAGGCTGTGTTACTTGGCTAATTCTAGATGAAAGAAAGGCTAGGAAGGTGAGTAGGCTCTTTCTAACCTTGGGAAAGGGAGAAGCAGGTTGAAAATGGCTTTGGTTGGCCAGTCTTCTGCTACCACACTGCTTTGGGGACATACACATTGTTCTTGTTTCAGTAACAGGGAAACATAGCATGGAAGGACAAAGAAACGGGCTGAATTTTCTAGGCTTTAAATCCCATCCACAGGAATTTCTTCAGCAAATCCTCACTGAGCACCTGCCCCTTGCTCTGCATTGTGCCAGGCACTGAGGATACAGTAGTGAAAAACTCAGACTTGGTCCCAGTCCTCATGGAGCTTTCTTAGTCCAGGACATGCTGACCATCTTGTGGCTGCTGCTCTCAGCTGTCATTACTGCACATCCACCATTTGCTGAGTGTATACTGTACACTCCACACGTAAGTCATTTAATACTTGCATCAAGGCTGTATATCCAGTTCTGTTTTACAGATGAGTAGACAGGGTCAGAAGGATTGTGAAACTTGCCAGAGTTAGTAGGCTGTAGAGTCAGATTTCATTAGGTCTACCTGACTCCAAAAAAGAACAAAATATCCCAAACCTAAAAAAAACTACAGTAAAAAAAAAAACCCTACAACAATAGGCTCTCATAAAGACATGTGATCTGTTAGTACTATTTGTTTTCTGTTTTTTTTTTTTTTTGGAGACATGGTCTCACTGTCGCACACCCTGGAGTACAGCAGCGCGATCTCAGCTCACTGCAGAACTCCGCCTCCCAGGTTCAAGCCATTCTCCTGCCTCAGCCTCCCAAGTAGCTGGGATTACAGGCGTGTGCCACCACACCCAGCTAATCTTTGTATTTTTTAGTAGAGACGGGTTTCACCATGCTTGCCAGGCTGGTGTTAAACTCCTGACCTCAGGTGATCCTACAGCCTCGGCCTCCCAAAGTGCTGGGATTACAGGCATGAGCCACCACACCCAGCCTGTTCTTCTTAAATTATCATTATAAGATTCTGTCCAGGGCCGGGCGTGGTGGCTCAAGCCTGTAATCCCAGCACTTTGGGAGGCCGAGGCGGGCGGATCACGAGGTCAAGAGATCGAGGCCATCCTGGTCAACATGGTGAAACCCCGTCTCTACTAAAACTACAAAACATTAGCTGGGCATGGTGGTGCGTGCCTGTAATCCCAGCTACTCAGGAGGCTGAGGCAGGAGAATTGCCTGAACCCAGGAGACGGAGGTTGCGGTGAGCCGAGATTGCGCCATTGCACTCCAGCCTGGGTAACAAGAGCGAAACTCCGTCTCAAAAAAAAAAAAAAAAAAAAAAAAAGATTCTGTCCAGCTAATTTTCAGGATTGCCTTTCAAGACTCTATTGATTCTGCCAAGCTCACTTTGAGCTATGTGTCTGTGTACTTAAACGCCTGCTGAAATTAGTTATTTATTTAGCGATTTCTGCCATTTAAAGAAAAAAAATCACTAAGTAGCTGTGCCCTGGGATTGTGCTGTTTTCTTCCAATGGATGATTAGCCCACCCCTTTGTACCCTCATCCATTCCAGACTTTCACTCATATGTGTGTTCACCTCTTGGAAGAAAAGGTAAGATAGATCAAGCTTCCAGCATAAGATGAGTGCTTTGCTAATTGTGAGTCCTCACTTGGATTCTTGCGGGAGCATTCCAGCCTGCATTATTTGTGGTGATGTGTGGACTGCTTCATCGTCATCGTGAGATGATTCTTTTTGGAGAAGGGAGAGCAATGCCTCCTTGCAACTGAAAATTTATTTTTACAACTTTTATAATAATGACAGAATTTAGACTCATCCAAGATTTGACCAAGAGTCGGAGCCACAACTCTTTCTGTAAATGACAACAGTTTGCCTGGTAGGGTGACCATGTGACTTGTTTGTGGACAGTGCACTCCAAATCTAATTAGACAGAGCATGGTCTAGGTTGCACCAGGATCTGACAGCCACAGCGCAGAGGCTCTCTGCAGACAAAACAGTAGAAAGGGGTCACTGTGTTTTCCAGAGTCTCATGCTAACCTGCAATCTGTCAGGACAGAAAACCTAATTTATTCCCTGAGGCAAATCCAGTGGCCTAACCTTGTCTTTTCACATTTCTTCCCTACTAGGTTTCCATTGTTTACTGCAGTCTATCAGATCTGCTACGAAGGCCGACCAGTCCAAGAGATGTTGTCTTGTCTTCAGAGCCATCCAGAGCATATATAAAGTGAAACGTGCAACGTGCTGGGGAAAGCTCCGCCTTTCTGATCCATCTTTTGGGTTCACGTGGAAACCAGGATTTGGCAGCATGATGTTTGCTTGACCGTAATCTCATCATGGATATGTATGAATTTTTACAGGTTCATTTTTAAATTGTAAGAGGCAGTTCATTGGCAAAGATGTCCTGGGCAGCAGCTAAACACACACACACACACACGCACACACACACACGTACACACACACACGTACACACACACACACACGTGTGAATGGCAGTTTCTTCCTCATTCTGTGGGTGTTTCTATGAGCCAAATTTCAATGTTTTTTTTTCAAAATTGTTTATGAAATTTCCACACAATGGTAGCTTATAAAATTGGAATGATCTCAGCTAAATTGTTTTAGGTGTAATACATATGGATTTGAATGGGGGATCTCTTTTTTCTCATTCTTCTAATGTTAAATTTTAACCAGCATTAACATCGTAGACTGGATGAGTGAGTGTGTTCAAAGATCAATATATTTAACTTTTAAACACTATCTCAAAGCCAGCCTAATTAACTACTTTGATTATGGGCTGACCTTTGTTTTTTAATAATCAGGTATTTTTAATTAGATAATCCACTTCTGTATTTCCCCTCACTGCAGTTGTCTGCATTTTTAGCCTCTTTTCTCTTCATTAGTTGTCAGAATGTGCCTTCACCAAGGCTCAGCAGTGACAGAAGACAGAGAACTCATCTGGGGTTTTCCTGCTGTGCGTGGCACATTCTTCTGATTAGCAGACACTTGTATGATGCTTTTGGCTGGTTAGTGCTCTTTTTGCAAACATTTCTCTTAAGCATCACAGATCCTCTGGGGGGCTGGGGGCTACTGTGACTCCTCTCGTTAGATGCCATCACTCTTCCTGGTCACCCAGTGAGCAGGGACAGAACCGGGAGTCAATTACAATGCCAAGGTACATGACCCTCCAAGAATTCACTGGGCCGACTTGACCCCTGACTAATTGGTTGTGGCAAACGCCATGTGCAGCCTTTCCTGGGGCCGTAGGAGGGCTTCCTGCAGCGGAGATCTATGCAGCCCATCCTCAACGGACGCCTCTCCAAGTGTGCTTCTTGGTTCAACAGCATCAGCTTCACTTGTTGGGTTGGCGGCGGGCGGTAGGGGGCTTGGGGGGGGCGTCTGTCAGAAATTCAGCTTCCCAGGTCCCACCCTGGACATCTGAAGGGGTATGGCATCTGTGCTTTGGATACTCACTACAATTGGAGAACCACTACTTGAGAAAATCTGCTTTAACTTGGCATTCCTCTGTGTCCCTCGGACATGAGTCCCCCATGATCCAGTGGTTATTCCAGGTGCTCCTCGGAAAGGTCCGGTGAGTTTGGGAAGTACCATGTCTGTGCACCTCTTGAAGGTGTAGAATGTATGTTCATACGTCAGTGGAACCCATTTTTCTAGCCTAGCAAGTCCCAAACACATTACACTGAAGACAGATGTTGTGAGGAAACTTGCTGGAGTTTTCAGGGAACGCTGTCCTAGGCTTAGGTGACCTTAGGATGACTTAAGTAGACCCTTCACTCCCTGCGAGAAATTAGGATGAATATACCTGTGGTATTGCTGGTTCCGAACTTTGACAGTTTAGGCCTGCGTGAATCTGATGAAGCTTTAAGGTGACACTGTTGTACAAGATGTCAGCTTTGCTGAAACGCACATTACCTGGAATAAGTGCTTTAATTGTAGAATTAGGATGGGATTGATGTACTGTTTTAAATGAGATTGGCTTCAGAATAGCATTACAGTACTTTATATAGCACTTGACATATGTTAAAGGAACATATGAATGTAATTTATATATTCCTGGAATTTCAGTTACTTTGTGAGATTTGGGCCTGTCCCTCAACCCCAGTTTAGGATTTTTTTTTTCTATACGTTGAAATGATTATAAAATAGATTTTTGTGGGAATTTTAACTCTATCCAAACCATTTTTGGAGCATTTTAAAGCCCCATACACAGAAGTATACGAAAGCACACAACACAAGTGTCAGTTTTAGCACCACTGTTAACCCACTTTGCTTGTCTCATGAAAAATCTTTTTTAAAGTTTGTACATAGGTAACAAAAAGTTACTTTTAAAGATACACAAAGGGCTGTAAGCTAATTGTGGTGTCTATTAAGCAGCATAATGAGATGTGAGGAGGTGGGACTTTGCGTGTTTGGTGTATTTTCATCTGCATTCAGCTTCTTACTCTGGGTTTGTATTCGAGTGCTATTTCTTTACAAATCCCCTTGTAATTACCACTCTGAAGTCTGCTGACTGTGTCTCCTGAACATACTTAGCATATTCTGCACATTATGGAAAAAGGCAAATTTTATAAGTTTCTGCTGTACTAACTGTAGATATTTATTACTCTGTGAGTTGTCTATTTTTATAACCACCTGTGGTCCATTCATTTTAATTCGTATTTCTTACGAAGTATGGTAACAGGGAGGGAGACACCTAGATTAGAAGTTCAATTTGTACTACTTCAGCCAATCTGTGAATGTAAAAACTACACTGTTGCCTTGCTATGATCCACCCTTCTACAATGTGGAACAAGTATCTGAATGAAGTCCACCCTAGGAGATGGAGTCATACTGAACTTGCGGTTTTTCATTTAACTCTTAACTATAACATGGCCCCATGGCATCCGCACCAAGAGGGCGTCATGTGGGGTGCCATTGTGATAGGGGACTTTAGTTTTTCCACTAGTTCTTATCTGCTAGCCTTTTACATACGTGTGTTCTGTATTTGTTTACAGACTGGAGGTGGATATATAATTTTAAAGCTTGGTTTAATAAACATTTAACCCCCTAAACTTGCACCAGGGATCCTGTTTTTCTTTTTATCAGCTTGGGTAAACGTTTTATTTGTCAACTCTTTTTTCCTGAGCTGTGTTTCATTACCAATATCAAAGACAGTTTTCAACAGAAGGGCCTCGTCTCTAATCCCAGGCCCTAAATGCATCTGTTTTTATTGTTTACTGATATTTTTACATAATTGCAGTTTAGGATGGAGACCTTCTAGTGAATTTGAAATCCCCTTCTCCCGACTCCATGTATACCTTTAAAAGCTGGGAAAATATAACCAGTGCTGATGTCATAACAATATGAGGGAAATTCCTAGGATCCTGAAACAAATCAGGGGCTGACCGGCAGAGTTGAAGGGATTGAGTTGTGAAGCTTATGCTGCGCCAGAGCCCACCAAAGTCTGTGTTGTCGAGGAAATAAATGAGCTAAGAATACCCAGGTCTAGGCACAAACAAGGAAGCTGAGGCCCATGTGGAGTAAAAACGTTTTGTTTCGTTCGCCACAGAGTCTTGCTGTGTCACCCAGGCTGGAGTGCCATGGTGGCACATGCCTGTGGTCCCAGCTACTCGGGGGCTGAGGTGGGAGGATCACCTGAGCCCAGGAAGGTTGAGGCTGCAGTGAGCAGAGATCACGCCACTGCACTCCAGTCTAGGGGACAGAGTGAGACCCTGTCTTGAAAAGATAAATAAATAAATTGCAAAATAATTCATTAGGAGTGAAAACCAACAGATTTTTAAAAACAGGGTTAGAACCTTAGGATTTTAGATAATTTGAGTAATACAATAGATACTTTTTTAAAAATCATTTGAAATCCTTTATAGAGATGGGGTCTTACTATGTTGCCCAGGCTGGACTGCAGTGGTATGATCATAGCCCACTACAGCCTCCAACTCCTGGGCCCAGGTGATCCTCCTGCCTCAGCCTCTCAAGTAGCTAGGACTCCAGGGGCATGGTACCACACACACCCAGATTTTTTTTTTTTAAGTAAAGATGGAGTCTTGCTATGTTGTCCAGCCTGGTCTCAAACTCCTGCCCTCAAGCAGTCCTCCCGCCTTGGCCTCCCAAAGCCCTGGAACTACAAGCAAGAAGCCTGGCCAGATGCTTTGAAAGATATTTTTTAAAAATAAAGACATCAAAGATTAAAAAATAAATACTGTGGGAGAAATTTAAAAAATAACCCAGGCAGGCAGATTTGAAAAGGAACCTATTCGAACATTTAGGAATGAATATAATCATTTGAATTTTAAAAATAGGCAAATAGAGGCCGGGCGCGGTGGCTCACGCCTGTAATCCCAGCACTTTGGGAGGCCGAGGCGGGTGGATCACGAGGTCAAGACATCGAGACCATCCTGGTCAACATGGTGAAACCCCGTCTCTACTAAAACTACAAAAAATCAGCTGGGCATGGTGGCGCGTGCCTGTAATCCCAGCTACTCAGGAGGCTGAGGCAGGAGAATTGCCTGAACCCAGGAGGCGGAGGTTGCGGTGAGCCGAGATCGCGCCATTGCACTCCAGCCTGGGTAACAAGAGCGAAACTCTGTCTCAAAAAAAAAAAAAAAATAGGCAAATAGAAAGATTAAAGAGTAGATTTGACAGGGCTGCGATGGAATTGGCAAGATGGAAAATAGATCTGAGGATATTAAAGTAGCAAAGAGCCAGGCATGGTGGCTCACACTTGTAATCCCAGCACTCTGGGAGGCTAAGGCAGGCAGATCACAAGGTCAGGAGTTCAAGACCAACCTGGCCAGCATGGTGAAACCCCATCTCTACTAAAAATACAAAAAATTAGCCAGGCATGGTGGCATGCACCTGTAGTCCCAGCTACTTGGGAGGCTGAGGCAGGAGAATTGCTTGAACCCAGCAGGTGGAGGTTGCAGTGAGCTGAGATCATGCCACTGCATTCCGGCCTGGATGACGGAGCGAGACTCCATCTCAAAAAATAAAGTAGCAAAGAAAATATTTGAGAATTTAAAGGGTAAGTGAAAGATAGAATAAGACTTGAACATAAATCTGATAGGAGTTACAGAAGAGAGAAAAGGAAGGCAATTTTTGAAGAGAAGGCTGAAATTTGTCCTGAATTAGTTATGTGCACTGAATTTTTTGTTATTCTCCATAATGTATTTCCATTAAAATTTAATCACGTGGTCTTTATAACTTTTTATGGCTGCGTATAACTAAGTTGATGGTGAACTTTTTTAAGGAAATAAACATTATGAAGACTCTATGCATAATCTAATTTACTGAAGCTATGATTGATTCACACACGTTACTGAAGCAAGCGATGTTGCCTTTGGTAGGGATGGTAGACAGCAGGCATAGTTCTGTGGGAAGACTTGTAGCTCCGGCTTAACTATTTAATATCCATGTTGTTTAGTCAAGTCAGCTAACTCCTCTTTGAAGTTCATCTTTCTCATTGGCAAGTGGGAATAATATCTGTGCAGCCTGCCTCATAGAATTGCTGTAAAGGTACGTAAAGACCAGGAAATCAACGTAGTAAAGGAGAAAAATTAAATCATCATGGCAGTAGCTGCTTGTGGCAGAAACAATGCCATGTGTTCACTAAATTATTTCTCCCTCTCTCTCTCTTTCCCTCTCTCCCTCCCTCCCTCCCCCCTTCCTTCCTTCCTTCCTTCCTTCTTTCCTTCCTTCCTTCCTTCCTTCCTTCCTTCCTTCCTTCCTTCCTTCCTATACACAGTTAAATTACATTTCCCAGACTCCCCAACAGTTAGGTGGCACCACATGATTGAGTTCTAGCCAATGACATAGGGAGAGAAAAATACCACTTGCAGGTGTTATGTTCTGTCTGATTATTATTTCTTCTGTGTGTGCTGGTTGGATGTCAATTTCCAGGATGTTCTGGAAGCCATACATTGAAGATGATGGACCCTTTTTCAGCCAGGATTCTATAAGACAATGTGGAGAAAGTCCCCCTCCCCCAGTCTTGGTCCACATTGGTCTGTGGTTGATGTGTACAAAAATTATTTTATTATGCCCCTGAGACAGAGGGGTTACTCGCCACAGCAGCTGGCATAACTTCACTTCATACATTGCTGAAAAGATGTTTGAGGAGATCCTTTTGTGATTCATAAGTGTGATGATTGAGTTTTCATACTCATGTGTGAGATGTGCCCCCGAAAACCTGCAAACCTGTCACAACATTTGGTCATTATCAGACATGAAAAAAAAAAGTGTGTTTCAGGAGTTAAAAATGGAACTTGCAGAGCCGGGCGCGGTGGCTCATGCCTGTAATCCCAGCACTTTGGGAGGCCGAGGCAGGTGGATCACAAGGTCAAGAGATCGAGACCATGGTGAAACCCCTTCTCTATATATATGTATATAAAAATAAAAATGGAACTTGCAGAAACATCAAGAGATAAGGGAAATTTCCATCCCTCAGTCACTACAGCGTCAAGTGTCTGTTTTGCCATCATTTGTTTGGACACAGAGGCTAGATTGGAGCGTGGGTGTGCCTGTGGGTGTGTCTGACTCTCCCCTCCCCAGGATAACTCTGGCTAAATCCAAATTTGTATCCAATCGTCCTTCTTTCTCCCTTTTTTTTTTTTTTTTTTTTGAGATGGTGTCTTGCTCTGTCACCCAGGCTGGAGTGCAGTGGCACAATATTGTCTCCCTGCAACCTCCGCCTCCCAGGTTCAAGCGATTCTCCTGCCTCAGCCTCCTGAGTAGGTGGGACTATAGGGGTGTGCCACCACACCCGGCTAATTTTTATATTTTTAGTAGAAACGGGGTTCACCGTGTTGGCCAGGCTGGTCTCAAACCCCTGACCTCAGATCTGCCCGCCTCAGCCTCCCAAAGTGCTGGGATTACAGGCATGAGCCATTGTGCCCAGCCTTGCCGTTCTTTCTCTAGGACTAATGCCATCAAGTTCCAGGACTTATAACACGTGCTTCCTTAACATCAGAGAAGGCTTCACCAGGTGGTGATGTCCTTAAGATGTCTTCCTCATTTCAAAAGCTTTAAGTTCGAAATCTCCCTAAGAAGGCCCCAAGCCATTCAATCCAAATATGGATTTGTCATTTTCTCTCTGGGTTCTTTCCATCATGAAGTCCCCTATATGTTCAGGGAACTGGGAAAAGCAAATTACATGTTTTCTGACTTCTCAAGATACTCAAGATAAAAGATACTATTTATAGACAAGAAAATTAAGGCGTAGGGGGAAGTGACTTCCCCAAGTTCACACGGGACTCAAATTTGAATCCCCACCTGACTCCAAAGTCCTGAAACTAGAGTTTTCAGGGGACATCACTTTAATAAAAATAAAAATATATGAAAACAAAGTTTGGTACAGAGCCTTAGAAAGTATTTACACTCAGGCCGGGCGCGGTGGCTCAAGCCTGTAATCCCAGCACTTTGGGAGGCCGAGGTGGGTGGATCACAAGGTCAAGAGATCGAGACCATCCTGGTCAACATGGTGAAACCCCGTCTCTACTAAAACTACAAAAAATTAGCTGGGCATGGTGGCGTGTGCCTGTAATCCCAGCTACTCAGGAGGCTGAGGCAGGAGAATTGCCTGAACCCAGGAGGCGGAGGTTGCGGTGAGCCGAGATCGCGCCATTGCACTCCAGCCTGGGTAACAAGAGCGAAACACTGTCTCAAAAAAAAAAAGTATTTACATTCACACCTGTAAGCCCAGAACTTTGGGAGGCCAAGGCGGGCAGATCATGAGGTTAATTGATCAAGACCATCCTGGCCAACTTGGTGAAACCCTGTCTCTACTAAAACTACAAAAATTAGCTGGTTGTGGTGGCGCGCACCTGTAGTCCCAGCTACTCAGGAGGCTGAGGCAGGAGAATCGCTTGAACTTGGGAGGTGGAGTGAGCCAAGATCGCACCACTGCACTCCAGTCTGGTGACAGAGCGAGACTCTGTCTCCATAAAAAAAAAAAAAAAGGATTTACAAAAGTAGGGGTCTTGAAGCTTAAATTTCATTAGCTTCATGATTACACAGCATCCTAGTGAAAATTATGCTATCTCCAAAGATAACAGACAGGCAAATCAGAAAGAAGATTAAGATGCAAAGAGGTTGTTTCTTTCCTACCACTCTCCTTGCTGAAGCTGCTTCCTTTAAAAGTCTTTCCCAGATGCATTACTGGAATAAAAGCAAAAAGCAGGAAGCAAGTGTTTTTGCTTTTGTCAGGATGTCAGTGTCAGAATGAGAGAGAGAAGAAAACAGAAATTTAATAAAGACGTTCGTGCCGGGCGCGGTGGCTCAAGCCTGTAATCCCAGCACTTTGGGAGGCCGAGGCGGGTGGATCACGAGGTCAAGAGATTGAGACCATCCTGGTCAACATGGTGAAACCCCGTCTCTACTAAAAATACAAAACATTAGCTGGGCATGGTGGCGCGTGCCTGTAATCCCAGCTACTCAGGAGGCTGAGGCAGGAGAATTGCCTGAACCCAGGAGGCGGAGGTTGCAGTGAGCCGAGATCGCGCCATTGCACTCCAGCATGGGTAACAAGAGCGAAACTCCGTCTCCAAAAAAAAAAAAAAAAAGACGTTCGTAAGTGGATCTCCCACATTAAGGAAGGGAAAGAGACCAAGAAGCAACAAAATCCCCCCAGACATCTAAGTGGACACAGGCCAGCAGTGAAAGTAAAGCTGCTATGTGTAAAAATTTGTGGTCTGGGAGTTTCCAGATAGCTGAACACATGGAGGTCCCTGGATGCTGGCGTGGAAGCTTCATGCCCCTGGCTCCATTCCTGGCCCTATGCATCTCTTCGTTGATATACTTTGTATTCTGGGGACTCACGTTTTGCTCCAAACCACTATTTCCCAGGCTGTGTCCCTTGCAGAGAAAGATTGCATCGACTCTATTTTTCTTGTTTAAAAAATTTGTCTGCTAACCTAGGGATTGACAGACTTCAAGCCAAATCTGGCCCACTGTCTATATTTGTAAATAAAGTTTTATTGGAACAAAAAAACCCCTGATCTCTTTTGAGTTAAAGAGTCAAAATGAACCCTTGACACTGGGTAACTTCCTAGTGCAAACTCAGCTTAGTTCATAAGAAATATGTGTCTTTCTAAAAACTTGACTAAAATGCCCTAAGAATAATGTGTTTCACAGGATGCCAACTGCCTAGGGAAAAGTTATTCGCAAGAGCGACCTCTAGTGGGCAAGGGTCATAGTTTTTACGTAATCTTAGTATTTTATATTATACATAAAATGTATATCTGTATATCACATAAAGATAATATATAAAGACTATAATATACTATATGCAATACATTTAAAATCTATATTCTTTGTATATTTGGTTGCTTATATGCACTGCAAAGATCTTCCAGTATTTTTTTAACAGTTTCATTGAGATATAAATTATAAATATAAATTATATATCATGCAATTCGACCACTGAAAGTGTACAATGGGTTGTTACAATTTTAGAATATTTTCACAAACTTAAAAAAAAAAACCCACACCTTTTAGCTATCATTCCCCTATTCCCCCACCCCATCCTAAGCAACCACTAACCTACCTTCTGTCTATAAATTTGCCTGTTCTGGACATTTCATATAAATGGAGTCATATAATATGTGGCCTCTTGTGACTGGCTCCTTTCACCTAATTTTTCAAGGTTTATCCACGTTGTCGTATATATCAGAACTCCATTCCTTTTTTATGACCAAATATGCTAATTTTGTTTTCCCATTCATCAGTTGAAGCAATGTTTACTGAAAAATGTAACTGAAATCAAAAACTGTTTTTAATAGCATCTGATTTCTACTCATCTGATCTGATTGCTTACCCTTGACCTCCCCTCATGCATAAAAAAAAGTTTTTAGGGTTATTTTTTTCTTTTTTTACCATGATGATCAAAAGGTTTCTGACTGGCTTTCAACAGTATTTCATTGGCGAGAATCCTCCGTTCCAATCCAATCCCCATAATTAAAGAGGTAGGCCTGGAAACCCTCGTTGTCCTGTGTGGCCTGGGATCAAGAGCCTCAGCATCACCTGAAGCTGGTTAGAAATGCAGACTCCAGTCTCCCAGACCTGCCTGGATGAGACTCCGAGGCTGAAGGAGATCCCCAGGTGAGTCCTGGGCCCATTCGGCTTGACAAGCTGTGCTTGGACCACTCCTTCTTACCCGGGTCCGTGTTGAAATCACCTGGAAGCCTTTGGGAACAATGCCAAGGACTGGCCCGCCTTTCCGAGATTCTGACTTCACTGCTGCAGGGTGGGTCCCAAACTTCGAGCGGCTCCAGAGCTCCCGGGGGTTCCAGTGAACAGCCAGACCTGATGCAGGTACCTTTGAGGAGCAATCCCAACTTTTTTCTGTAAACCACTTTCATTTAGGGATGTTTAGTCTGTGTGCTTTAAGCCATCAAATTTGCAATTCTGCTCAGCAAACCGAATGGTTCTCAGTTGAGGGAGCTGCAGGCCCCTTTTAAAAGGGACTGGCGTATGACGGCCAGTTACACCTTATGAGTGGGTGTTCAAAGCTCTGTTGACAAAGAGAGCTTGTTTTTCTAGGAAAACACAGCTGAAGCCCTGTGAAGAGTAGGATGCCAAGGATGTGCTCGTTTTTCTTGGTTCATTTTCAGTTCCCCGTTTACAAATCTGCTCTGCAAATTTGGAATGGCTACTACTTTAAGCGGCGTTTACCCAAAAATGACTTCTTCCTTATTGCGGCCATCAGAGTAAATACAATACGAACGGACATCTTGGGCAGACACCAGGATGTCTCTTTTTAAATAAACCGCATCCTTTTTTTTAAATAAACCCCTTATCTTTGCTAAAGAAGCTGTGGCAGCAACCAGCTGTCAGATCTCTTTCCCTCCCTTCTCATCCCTCTGAGGATTTCCTTGAACGCATGTGTTTCTGTTCCCTGTCCTGTCACTGGGCCCCCACAGCAGTCACCATCTCAGAGGTGGAGGTGGGGAGTTCAGCCTTCACCCTTCGTTTCCACAAACGGCTTTGCCACCTTACTGGGGGGTTGTCTATGTTTCCTTGTCGTTTACAACCCTGCCTCACTGCTGTCCCAGATAGTGGCCCCGCAATGCCCCAGACTGAGGCCACTTTTCTCAGAGTTAAAGGAAACGGGAGAGGGATGCGTGGTGTTTGCGCTGCGCATCCTATTATCCAACTCACAGATATGCGTGTGAGTCCTCTGGACTTTCCGGCTATGGTCTTTTCAGCCACGTCAGAGATTGTGTCACCTTGACTTATTGAAGGGAGTGACCACATGAGAATCAAAGGCCCTGGGGTTCCTGAAATCCACACCAGGCAGGGCACATACAGATGTCGAATCGCTTCTTGGGTTCTCTCCATGGGCAGCTAAATGACTACACTGTTAACTTGATCTGTTTCCCTCGTACTGGGCCAGGGAACCCTGCTTTATTTTCCAGATACCTAGTGCTAATTCTGTGTTTGTGACACTTTCCTAATTCCAAATCTGGGATATTTTTCTACTACTTAAGGTAGATTCCTTAGAAGTTTTTAATTTGGTAAGGAGTTCTCACACCTGGGCAATCTAAGGTGTGAGTCTTAGAGAGAGGACAGATCTCCTTTGACCCAGCAAGTCAGAGCTCTTTCCTGGGCCGTGAGTTCTATGCGTGCAGAAGCCAGCATAGCTTGCTGAGCAGTATAGTACCTTGGGCCTGCCATGGACAATTACTTCTGGTTTTGATCTTCACTAAAGACTTTTGCTTCGTCTGCTGGTACACTGCCTTTCTGATCACCTTACAGGTCCGCACCTGCACGTGTGTGTGTTCTTTGTAAGTAACAGCCTGTTCTGTTCTTTCAGCCAGTACTTGCCTTTTTTATTTTTTAAACTGGTTTCATTCTTTTAAATTAGAACTCCAATAAATAATTGAACAATCCGGCCTGAGGTCCCTGCCTCCTGGAGGTGGGAGTATGCACACAATCTTTATTGGCAATTTCCACAGAAGGGTGTTGAGCCATTTGCGATGCCATTTCTATTTCCTCCGGAACAATTGATCACAACTTCTGAGACGCCTCTGATGTCCTTCCAGCGTGCATGTTTCTGCGCATGCTCTGCTGACAAGGATTTGATGCAAACATCGTTTCTTTCAACTTTAGTACATGTATCTGTAGAAGAATCTGTGTTCTTGTTGGTTCACAGAGCTGACTTCTTCGTTGGTTTCTATGACAGAGCTTTCTGAAACAAAAGGCGGGTGTGTGTGTGTGTGTGTAGAGGGGGAGAGAGAGAAATAGAGAAAGAGAAATAGCACCCCATGGATTGATTTCCTTTGATCATTACCCCTAGGTTTCCAAGCTTGTCTGTCTCTCTGCTGCCTCTCTGGACTCCCATGCTCCTCTTCTAGCTTTTCTTTTCTCTTCTTTTTTCGAGACAGAGCCTCACTGTTACCCAGGCTGGAGTACAGTGGTGCGATCTCAGCTCACTGCAACCTCTGCCTCCCAGGTCCAAGCCATTCTTGTGCCTCAGCCTCCCAAGTAGCTGGAATTACAGGCACGCGCCGCCATGCCCAGCTATTTTTTTGTGTGTGTTTTTAGTAGAGACAGGGTTTCACCATGTTGGTCAGGCTGGTCTGGAACTCCTGACGTCAGGTGATCCGCCCGCCTCGGCTTCCGGAGTGCTGGGATTACAGGCGTGAGCCACTGCGCCCAATCTTCTCCCTTTTCTTTCTCTGCCCCTCTTACTTCTTTTCTTCATTCCTAACCAATCACATCCAGCTTCACCCACTTTAACACAGAACATTATATATGATTCTAAATTCATTAAACTTAAGAAGTTTTACTGTTATTAAATAGCAGCAGAATAGAATGATTTCTTTTTCGTCTTAAAGAAAGGAAAGGGTGGTAATTAAAATGTTTTCTTTTTCTCTTGACTTTTGGATACCATATATATGGTTTATATGTCAAAATTTCAATCACCCTGTGTGATCCCATTTTTTTTTCATTTTATATTAAATCAAGAGCATTTTCCCATAGAATTAAATACCCTTAGGAAATATATTTAACTGTGTATAATTTGATGGCATTTTTAGTGTTTTGCTTTAATTTGGGGATACACAATGTAATGACATCCATTGGTTTATTGCTAGTTGTAGAATTACAGGACTTGAAGGTTAGATTTTCAAACTTTCAATAAATATGACCCAACTGCCCACCAGCCGCATATCAGTGCCCAGGTTAGTGCCCATCCATCTGGCATTGAGCAGTATCTTTGAAGAATACAACTTTGCTCATTTAATAGGTGAAAGTGGTATCTTCATATTTCAGTTTGCATTTAATTATCAGTAAGTTGAAGATTTGGAGATAACAGCATTTAGAAAAGGAAAAAGTTTACTTGCAAGAAATGTGGGGGCCACAGAAGGAACTGCTCATCGGATAAAAACATGACAGGTCGTTAACACTAAACACTGCAAAATTACCAAGTTTACTGAATTTATAGTTGGCGTGTTTATGGCAGAAAACCAGCAATTTTCTTACAGGGTTATCATTTCTACAAAGACGGGGGTAGTCTTCAGACAGCAGTTTTGCCAAAGTCTGGGATGAAGTTGTTTGTATTAAGTAGTCAGCAGCTTACAGGAAATGCTCAGGAGTTCATTTATTCGGGAGGCTAGAATTAGAGAGGGTTCCAAACATTTGTTTTCCTCTAACCATGAGGCTTAACGGAGGCAAGGGGTCAGTCCTGCTTCCACAAGACTTTTCAGGTGTAGACTGGATTGTAAATTTCTTCTTGTAAATTGTAAATCTGTCTCTCACCATCTCAAGAAAGGAGAGGGAGAGAGAGAGAGAAAGAAAGGAGGGAGGGAGGGAGGAAAGAAGGACAGAGGGAGGGAGAAAGAAAGAGAAGGTCTTCTTGTATAACCATACGTGTCTTTTGCCCCATTGAATTTTACTGGGGCTTACCTTTTGCTTATTGAATTTTATTTGCTATATATTAAAACTCTATTGCCATATAATGTAAAAAAAATTCAGTGTCCTTTCCCTTTTGGTTTATATTTTTTGTCATAATTCTTGCATCTTTATGTAGTCAAATTCTTCAATTAGTTTCCTTATAATTTCTGCTTTGGCACCACACTTAGAAAATCTTTTTCAGCCAGGTGCAGTGGCTTATGCCTGTAATCCCAGCACTTTGGGAGTCCGAGGTGGGTGGATCACTTGAGGTCAGGAGTTCGAGACCACCTGGCCATCATGGTGAAACCCCATCTCTGCTAAAATTACAAAAATTAGCTGGGTGTGGTGGCGCACATCTGTAATTCCAGCTACTCAGGAGGCTGAGGCAGGAGAATCCCTTGAACCCTGGAGGCGGAGTCTGGAGTGAGCCAAGACTGCACTACTGCACTCCAGCCTGGGTGGCAGAGTGAGACACCATCTCAAGAAAGGAGAGGGAGAGAGAGAGAGAAAGAAAGGAGGGAGGGAGGGAGGGAGGAAAGAAGGACAGAGGGAGGGAGAAAGAAAGAGAAGGTCTTTTTCAGCTCTTTTTATATTGTTTATAGGCAGCCCACAAAATGGGAGAAAATATTTGCAAATCGTATAACTAATGATGGATATCCAGACTATATAAAGAATTCCCACACTCAATCACAACAAAAACAATTGAAAAACTGACAAAAGGCTTAAATAGGCATTCCTCCAAAGATGTGCAGTGGCAATAAGCAGAGGAAAAGATGCCCAACTTCACTAATCATCAGAGAAATGCAAACCAAAACCACAAAGAGACACCACTTCACACTCATGAGGAAGGTCTTTTTTTTCATAATATGTAGTTAATAACAAGAATTAGGATGTGGGAAAATTGGAACTGCTTTGCGCTGTTGGTGGGAACATAAAATGCTGCAGCCACGCCAGGCCCGGCTGCTCACACCTGCCATCCCAGCGCTTTGGGAGGCCAATGCAGGTGGATCACCTAAGGTTGGGAGTTCGAGATCAGCCCGACCAACATGGAGAAACCCCATCTCTAGTAAAAATACAAAATTAGCTGGGCGTGGTGGCACATGCCTGTAGTCTCAGCTACCGGAGAGCCTGAGGCAGGAGAATTGCTTGAACCCAGGAGGCAGAGGTTGTGGTGAGCCGAGATTGGGCCATTTCACTTCAGCCTGGGCAACAAGAGTGAAACTCTGTCTCAAAAAAAAAAAAAAAAAAATGTGCAGCCACTATGGAAAATAGTATAGTGGTTCCTCAGAGTTAAAAATGGAATTACCATATGATCTAGTAGTTCCACTTCTGGGTATATACCCAAAAGAATTAAAAGCAAGGACTCAGATATTTGTATGCCAACATTCACAGTAATGTTCATCACAATAGCCAAAGAGTAGCAGGAATCCAAGTGTCCACTGACAGATGAATGGATAAACAAAATGTGGTCTATACATGCAATAGACTAATCTTTTTTTGAGAGAGAGAGAGTCTAGCTCTTTCACCCAGGCTGGAGTGCAGTGGCCCGATCTCGGCTCACTGCAACCTCCCCCTCCCAGGTTCAAGCAGTTCTCCTGCCTCAGGCTCCCGAGTAACTGAAATTACAGGCACGCACCACCACACCCGGCTAATTGTTGTATTTTTAGTAGAGGCAGGGTTTCATCATGTTGTCCAGGCTAGTCTCAAATGTCTGACCTCATGATCCACCCACCTCAGCCTCCCAAAGTGCTGAGATTACAGGTGTGAGCCACCGTGCCCGGCCCATACAATGGACTATTCTTTTACCTTAAAAAGAAAACAAATTCCGACACCTGCTATCACACAGATGAACTTTGGAGACATTATGTTAAGTGAATTAAGTCAGATAAAAAAGCACAAATACTATATAACTCCACTTATATGGGGTACATAGAGTAGCCAAATTCATGGAGACCTAAGGTACACTGGTGGCTCCTGGGACGTGGGGGAGGGGAGAATGAGGAGTTGTTTAATGAGTGCAGTTTCATTCTAGGAAGATGAAAAAGCTCTGGAGGTAAATGGCAATGATTGCTATGTAACAGTGTTAATGTGCTTAATGCCACTGAACTATACACTTAAAAATGGTTAAAATGGTAAGTTTTATGTATATTTTACCGCATTTAAAAGATATTTTGCTTATATTTTCTCTTAGTACTTTATAATTGCATTGTGTGCTCTTCAGAACCATTCTGGCTATGAAAGCATCAGCAGGCCGGGCGCGGTGGCTCACGCCTGTAATCGCAGCACTTTGGGAGGCCGAGGCGGGTGGATCACGAGGTCAAGAGATCGAGACCATCCTGGCCAACATGGTGAAACCCCGTCTCTACTAAAAAAATACAAAAATTAGCTAGGCATGGTGGCGTATGCCTGTAGTCCCAGCTACTCGGAAGGCTGAGGCAGGAGAATTGCTTTAACCCGGGAGGTGGAGGTTGCAGTGAGCAGAGATCGCGCCACTGCACTCCAGCCTGGTACCTGGTGACAGAGCAAGACTCGGTCTCAAAAAAAAAAAAAAAAAAGAAAAAGAAAAAAGAAAAAAAGAAAGCATCAGCAATTCCTATCCACACTTCAAGTTTACCCATTGGTGGTGGGAGGTTGGTGGTTGGGTGTCTGGTAAAAACTAAAACAAGGCTGAGTTAGAAATGAGGACAGACTGGCCAGGCGCGGTTGTAATCCCAGCACTTTGGGAGGCTGAGGCGGGAGGATCACCTAAGGCCAGGAGTTCGAGACCAGCCTGGCCAACATGGTGACACCCTATCTCTAGTAAAAATACAAAAATTAACTGGGTGTGGTGGCACACGCACCTGTAATGGCAACTACCCGGGGGAGGCTGAGGCAGGAGAATTGCTTGAGCCCAGGAGACAGAGGTTGCAGTGAGCCAAGATTTCACCACTGCACTCCAGCCCAGCCAACAGAGCAAGACTCTTTCTCAAAAAAAAAAAAAAAAAAAAAAAAAAAATTAAATGAGGACAGACCTTGAGAGATGGAGTCAGGTGTGCTCGTCAGGCTCTTTCGATGACAAGGAACATGGATTTTCTTAGACGACCTGTCCTACTTACCATCACTGTATAACAGACTTCCCCAAAATTTTGTTAGGCAAAACCTTTTCATTATGTCACAAATTCTGTGCGTCAGGAATGTGAGCACAGCTCAAGCTGGGCAATTCTGCTCATGATGTTGGCTGAGGTCACTCAGCAGGACTCAGCTGATGAATGGGCTGGACCAGAGGGCCCGAGACTGCCTCACTCACCTGCCTGGTGCCTTAGTAGGGATGATGGGATGGATGGCTGCACTCAGCTGGACGAGGCCTGTAGACTGGAGAATCTACACATGACCAATTCAGATGATCGTCTCAGGGTAGTTGAATTTCCTACATGACAGTTCAGGTACCCTTGAGAAAGCATCCAAAGACAGCCACGTGGATGCTGCACGGTTTTTCTGACCTAGCCCTTGAAGCCACATAGTGTTACTTCCACTGCATTCTGTTGGCTACAGTGTATGTCAGCTCAGCTTCAAGGCGGCAGGAATCATCTGGACCTCCTGTTGGAGGAGTGGCAAGGTCACACTGAGGAAAGCATGTGGGCTGGAGGTGGTGCTGTAGCCATCTTTGAAAAATAGAATCTCCTTGGGCCGGGCGTGGTAGCTCACGCCTGTAATCCCAGCACTTTGGAAGGCCAAGATGGGTGGATCACCTGAGGTCAGGAGTTCAAGACCAGCCTGGCCAACATGGTGACACCCCATCTCTTAAAAAAAAAAAAAAATATATAGAAGCTCCTCCACTGCTAAGAAAGAGAGGATTTATTATAAAAATACAAAAGACTAGAATTAGGAAAACCCTGGAATGGACCAGCTACTCTGTCTCTGACCTCTGTAGGGCTGCTTTGCCCTCTCTGTACTGTTTCTCTTGGTCTTGTTCAATTTCCCTCAGCCTCTGCTCCTCCCCTTTGCGCTGCTCCACTGGCCTTTGACCTGCTATGGCCTCGCCCCCCACTTTCTCAAGCTTCCCCAAATGTATTAGTTCAGATTCCGGAGAGAGGCTCTGACTGGCTCATCTCATCTGTCTCAGCACCACATGGTCCAATCAAATGGAGGAGCTGGCACAGGCTGGGAGTAATGGGAAAGGGGAGCTCGGCGGCTCTCAGGTCACCCTGCACTGGTTCTCACGCCTGGCTGCATATTCAGATCACCTGCGCAGCTTTCAAAACAAGCCCACGACCTGGGTCCCACCCTCAGAGATTCTGGTTCAATGGATCTGGGGTTGGAGACTAAGCATGCTTATTGTTTTAGATGCATGGTACCCACGCTTCTCCCGAAACCAGGGAAGTCTGCTGCGAGCTGTGATGACCGGGGTATAGCCAGCAGGTGTGGACAGCAAGCTAACCCAGAGAGGATCATTTACCAGACAGGGAAAGAAAAACAGGCTTTTCTTGTTTTTGAGCATGGGTTGTTGCTTTTGTCACAAATCTCAAAGAATTTGTGAGCTCAAAGAGACCTTAGAGACAATCTAATATAACATTCATTTGCAGGAATGGAATAGAGCGACCAATCCCTCCTGGTTTAGCTGGGACTGCCCCAAATTTAGCACTGAAAGTCCTGCCATATCCCAAGGAAATCCCCCAGTCCCAGGCAAACCGAAGAGGCTGTACCTTCTACAGAAACCACAAACCCATTAGCAGTTACTCCTTGTCCTCCCTGCCCCCAGCTGCTGGCAGCCATTTATCTACTTTCTGTCTCTACTGATTTGCATATTCTGGAAAGTTCATATAAATGGAATCCCACAATATGTGGCCTTTTGTATCTGGCTCATCTCACTTAGCATGTTTTTAAGTTTCATTCATGAAGTAGCAGGTTCACAAACTTCATTTCTCTTTATGGCTGAATAATACTCCCTTCTGTGGCTTTACCACCCTCATCTGTTGATGGACATTTGGGTCATTTCCACTTTTGGGCGAGTATGAATAACAGCTCCTGTGAACATCTGTATGCAGGTTTTGTGTGGGCATATGCCTTTCATTTTCTTGGGTACACACTAAGTGGAATTGCTGGATCATATGGTAACTCTATGTTTAACATTGTGAAGAACTGCCAGACTTTATTAAAGTCTCTGTATCATTTTATGTTTGCACCAGCGCAAATACGAAGGTTCTAATTCCTCCATAGCCTCACCAGCACCTGTTATTATCTACCTTTTGATTCTAGCCATCCTAGTAGGGGTGAAGTAGTATCTCATTGTGGTTTAGATTTGCATTTCCCTGATGATTAATCATGTCGAATATCTTTTCATGTGCTTATGGGCCATTTGTGTATCTTTTTAGAGAAATGTGTATTCAGATCATTTGCTCATTTAAAAACTGGTTTATCTTTTTATTACTGAATTGTACGAGTTCTTACATATTCTAGATATAAGTCCCTTGTCAGATACATGATTTACAAATATTTTCTTCCATTCAGCGGTTTTCTTTTCATTTTCTGGAAGGTATCCTTGAAGCACAATAGTTTTTAATTTTGATGAAGTCCTATTTATCTGTTTATCTACTTTTTTTGTTGCTTTTGCTGTTGCTAAGAAACCACTGCCTAATCCAAGATCATGAAGATTTAAGCCTGTGCATTCTTTTGAGAGTTTTATAGTTTAACTCTCACATTTATTTAGGTATTCGCTCCATTTTGATGAAGTTCTGTATATGGCATGAAGTAGGAGTTCAATTTCAGTCTTTTGCGTATGGTTATCCTGTTGTTTCACCATCATTTATTGAAGAAACTTCCTTCTCCACCGAATGGTCTTGGCACCCTTTTAGAAAACAAGTTGACCACAGATGTATAAATTTCTGTCACGCTTCTCAATCCTATTCCACTGACCTATGTATCTATCCTTACACCAGTACCATACTGTCTGGCTTACTATAGATTTGTAGTAAGTTTTGAAATAGAGGAATGTGAGTCCTTCAGCTTAATTCTTCCTTGTTAAGATGGTTGTGGTTATTCTGGATACCGCGAATTTCCATATTTTTTTTTTTTTTTTAGTTTTTCTCATTACTGTTGGGTTTATTTTATTTTTAATTAATTTTTAATTGACAAATAAAAATAGTATATAATTATCATGCATAACATGTTTTAAAATACATATACATTATAAAATGGCTAAATTGAGCTAATTCACAAATTTATATGATTTTCAAGATCAGTTTGTTGATTTCTACAAAAAAATCCAGGTGAGATTTTGATAAGGACTGCATTGAAACTATAGATCACTCTAGGGAGTACTGCCGTCTGAACAATATTAAGTCTTTCAATTCATGGACATGGGATGTCTTTTCATCTCTTTAGGCCTTCATTAATTTCTTTCAGCAGTGTTTTGTAATTTGAGTGTTCTAGTCTTACACTTCTTATGTCAGACATTCCCAAGTATGTTACTCTTTTTGATACTATTATAAATAGAATTTTTAGATTAATTTCATTTTCAGATTGTTTAGTGCTAGCATATAGAAATACAATTGATTTTTTGATTTTTGTATATTGATTTTGTATCTTTGCCGAACTTGTTTATTAGTGCTCGTAATTTTTAGTGGATACTTCATAATTATATGAGTCGTATCTGCCAATAGATGACATAGAGTTTATTTCTTCCTTTCAGATCTAGATGCCTTTTATTTTATGTTATTTTCTAATTACTTTGTCAGTTAGTTGAATGTTGAGTAGAAGTGGTGAGCACATTCTTTTTTTTTTTTTTTTTTGAGACAGAGTCTTGCTCTGTCACCAGGCTGGAGTGCAGTGATGTGATATCGGCTCACTGCAACCTCTGCCTCCTAGGTTCAAGCAATTCTCCGACCTCAGCCCCCCGCAGTACTAGGACTACAGGTGTGTGCCACCATGCCCAGCTAAGTTTTGTGTTCGTAGTAGAGATGGGGTTTCACCATGTTGGCCTGGATGGTCTTCCTCTCTTGACCTCATGATCTGCCTGTCTCAGCCTCCCAAAGTGCTGGGATTGCAGGCTTGAGCCACCACACCTGGCCAAGCATAGACATTCTTATCTTGTTCCTGATTTTAGAAAAAAAAGCATTTGTCTTCCACCATTATCTATGAGCTTTCTTTTTGTAGATACCCTTTATCAGGTTTAAGAAGTTCCCTTCTAGTCCTAGTTGAGTGTTTTTGTCATGAAAGTATATTCAATTTTGTCAAATGCTTTTCCTGTGTCTACTGAGATGACCATGTGGCTTTTTTCAGTTTCCCTATTTATGTGGTATATTACATGATTTATTTTCATGTATTAACAACCTTATATTCCTGGGATAAATTCCACTTGGTCATGGTGTATAATTCTTCTATTTCACTGGTATTTTGTTAAAGGATTTTGACTATATTCATAAGGGATGTGGAGCTGGAGTTTTATTGAGTTGTCTCTGTTTGGTATCAGGGATAATACTGGCATCATAGAATGAGTTGGGAAATATTCCCCCCTCTAATATTTTTTGAAAGAGTTTGTGAAAAACTTGGCATTCATTCTTTTTCAAATGTTTGCTAGAATTCGCCAAGTGAAGCCGTCTAAATCTGGGGCTTTCTTTGTAAGTAGTTATTTGATTACTAATTCAGTCTCTTTACTTGCTATCATTGTCTTCATAGCATTCATCTTGAATGCTTACACAATACTGTGTCAGGTACAGTGCTAGAAAAGGGAAAGGGGCTAGATTCATTCATTTATGTGGGTTCTTTTAAAACACTTATTGAGTACCCCTGGTTGTGTTCTATGTTCAGCCCTGAAGCTACTAAGACAAACAAGGCAGCCACAGGAAGCTACCCTTAGGACCAGGGAGCGAACATGCTGATTTCAGATCAGAGTCTGGGTGGCCAGCTGCTGAGTGTGAGAGGAGACCCAGCAGTTCTTTCTCACTGGTGTTGGAGTCCTTCTTCGCTCCAAACAAACCAAGATGCCTGAGTCCTCTGGTACTTTGTAGGTTATGAAATGCTTTCACTTATAAAATTTCATTGCATTTCATCCTTACTTTGCAATTCAACTTTACAGGCGATCAGCAAAGTTCATGACCCCTCTTGCAAAAGAAGACAAAACCAATGTTCAGAGGTCAGTATGAATTCAAACTTGTAGAAAGTACTCGCCCCATGTAAGGCTGTAGGAGACATAGGAATGACAAGGTTCTTGCCTTCAAGCAGCTGTGAGTCTGAGACAGAAAGAGACAGGAAGTCAGACAGACATAACAATCTATGTTGGTCATTTCACAGCGTGAAATGGGGGCAGAGAGGAGGGGGTTCAGAAATGGTTTCGCCGTGAATGTGGCCCTTAAAATGTGGCTAGGAGCAACCTGGACGTTAGACCAGGAAATAACAAAAGTCATTCAGAACTAGGATGCCCATATGTCCTAGTTTCCCCAGAATAATACGTTTGCTTCTGTTGCCACAGTTTAAGTATCAGTAGCCCCCTTTTCTTCCTCTCAAAATACATGTTTGATCTATGCATGGTTTCAAAGCATTTCCCTAAACAATTGTTGTAATTACGAAGGAAAAAATGGTAACTTTACAGTAGAGAAATCTGGCAGATGCTTAATCCAGGAACCAAGATCAGTATCTTCACAGATGGTACCAATGGGCATCATGTGCGTCCTGTTAGGATGTGTGGAGAGCTTTCCATGCCACCCACAGAGGGGTCCAGACTGCGTTGTTCTGGATCTCCGCCGTAACTTAAAGGGAAACCTTTACAGTGTCTGGAGCCCTTGATGTCCTGCAAAGGAAGGAGGAGTGTGTCCTTAAGTTCCTGGCAGCAGGAACCCACTTAGGTGGCACCAATCTTGTCTTCCAAATGGAACAGTACATCTATAAAATGAAAAGTGATGGCATCTACATCAGAAATCTGCAGAGGACCGGGGAGAAGCTCCTGCTGGCAGCTCGTGCCATTGTTGCCACTGAAAACCCTGCTGATGCCATGTCATGTCCTCCAGGAACCCTGGCCAGAGGGCCGCGCTGAGTTTGCTGCTCCACTGGAGCCGCTCCAAATGCTGCCGCTTCACTCCTGGAACCTTCACTAACCAGATCCAGGCAGCCCTCCGGGAGCCACGGCCTCTTATGGTTACCGACCCAGGGCGGACCACCAGCCTCTCATGGAGGCATCTGAAGTTAACCTACCTACCATTGCTCTGTGGAACACAGATTCTCCTCTGCGCTAGGTGGACGTTGCCATCCCATGCGACAACAAGGAAGCTCACTCAGTGGGCTGATATGGTGGATGCTGGCTTGGGAAGTTCTGTGCATACATGGCACCATTTCCTGTGAACACCCGTGGGAGGTCATGCCTGATCTCTGCTTCTACAGAGATCCTGAAGAGACTGAAAAAGAAGAGCAGCCTGCTGCTGAGAAGCCTGTGACCAAGGAGGAATTTCAAGGTAAATGGACTGCTCCGGCTCCTGGGTTCACTGCTACTCAGCCTGAGGCTGCCGACTGGTCTGAGGTGTGCAGGTGCCCACTGTGACTATCCAGCAGTTCCCTGCTGAAGCCTGGAGCACTCAGCCTGCCACGGAAGACTGGTCTGCAGCTCCCACTGAATGGGTAGGAGCAACCATTAAGAACAGTCTTAAGCTGTTCTTCGCGGCTCTTAAGCAACATGGAAATAAGGTTGATGGAAACTAAACATCAGTTTCTAAAACCCATCAGTTTCTTTAAAAAAAAATTTTTTTTTAATGTGCTGAGAAGGGCCAGGCGTGGTGGCTCACACCTGTAATCCCAGTACTTTGGGAGGCTGAGGTGGGGAGGTGGGCAGATCACCTGAGGTCAGGAGTTCGAGACCAGCCTGGCTAACATGGTAAAACCCCATCTCTACTAAAAATACAAAATTAGCTGGCCGTGGTGGCATGCACCTGTAATCCCAGCTACTAAGGAGGTTGAAGCAGGAGAATCACTTGAACCTGGGAGGTGGTTGCAGTGAGCCAAGATCGCGCCACTGCACTATAGCCTGGGCGACAGAGTGAGACTCCATCTAAAAAAAAAAAAAAAAAAAAGAAAAGTGCTGAGAAGGACACAACAGCACTTTTTTGATATTGTTGCCAGAAATATCTAAACTGAATCTAATGACTAAGAAATATCAGACAAACACCAACTAAGGGACATTCCACACAACAATTGAGCCACAAAGCATGTGAAGGTCACGAGAAACGAGAAAGACTAAGGAGCCATTCGAGATTGAAGGAGACTAAAGAGAAATGACAACGAAATGCAACACATGGTACAAGATTATATCCTGAATGGAAAAAGAACGTATTAGCGGGCCGTGTGAAATCTGAATACTGCAGATTAGATAACAGCACTGCTATTAATGTAGAAGGTCCTTAGGTTTAGGAAATACACATTGAAGTATTTAGAGGTTTTTTTTAAGTGCCACAGTCTGGATGGTGAATGGTGAACATTTATCATCAAGAAAGGCTGTGGCCTCCCTTTCCACAACCCAGTCAGAACCTGGCCCTCTCTACTCCCAGGCTGTGGGCCTGTCACCATCAACCCCTCAGATGGCCACTTGGCTCCTCACCACTCAGGACCTTCAGATGGACCAGGGGCTGTTGTGAAAGAATTTCCAGACTGCTTGTTCTCCAAGCTGACAAAACCAAATCCGCTCCCACACACAACGGTGCACAAGGGGTCCATAAACTTCTTGGGAGACATAAAGGAGTTTTAATTTTGATAATAAAATAAATCTGTCCCTGTAACAGCAAGATTATAAACAATATTTGGTTTCAGAATTTTACCTCACCAACACTTCATGCTGCAAAACTCCTGGGCCGCCAGGGGTGTGCCCTTGAGGAATGCCCACACACACAGAGGCACACACACCTCAGCCCCGTGACACAGCCTGGGTCAGCACAGGCGGGAGCTGTGTTGATTCCCCTGTCTTACTTACCCTCATAAATCAGAGGCCTGCTTGATATGGCTCCAACTTCTGCTCTGTGAAGCATCTGGAACCGGAACTTGCCCCAGGGTTGTGAGAAGACCATTACCTCCCTGCAGGCTGGACCAGAAGCTTTGAGCCAGTGGCCAGACACCCCATTGTCTGGGATTATCTGATTTCAGTCCGTAGGGTTGTTTTCCTGTTGTTACTTGATTCTCTCAACAATGAGTGTAAAAATAGAATCTTCCTGATTAGCCCAGGGTTTTAAAATTACCAACAAAATGGTGCAGTAGATGTCTTTTTTGACCTTAGATCATTTTTTAAAGGCTATCCTCTCTGACACAACCAAAGGTAAATTGAACATTGCATTCAAAGAACCCAGTTTTCCTTTCCTCGGAGTAAGGGATTGATTAGTGCTTATATGGTAATTTGTACAATCCTCCAAAGGACAGGTAACGAAATGCCAGAACCCTTTGGAAAAAAGCAATCAATTGATTTGGAGAATGGTAAATGTGACTTTAGAAAAGCAGATTTTAAAAATTTCAGAGAAAAGTACGTATTTATTCATTCAAGTATTCTTTTTTTTAATTGACAAATAACTACATATTCATGGGGTACATAGAGATGTTTCAATACATTTAATGTACAATGATCAGATCAGGGTAACTAGCATACCCATCAGCTCAAACAGTATCATTCCTTTGTGCTGGGATCATTCAGCATCCTCCTTCTAGCCATGTAGCCATTTGAAACTGTATATTATTGGGTTTTGTTGCGGGGGGTGAGGGAGGGTTGTTTGTTTTCTTTTCTCTTTTTTTTTTTTTTTTTTTTTGAGACAGTGGCGCTCTCTCGGCTCGCTGCAGCTCCGCCTCCCTGGTTCAAGCGATTCTTGCGTCTCAGCCCCCTGAGCAGTTGGGATTACAGTCCTGCACCACTGCACCCGGCTAATTTTTGTATTTTTAGTAGAGATGGGGTTTCACCATATTGGCCAGGCTGGTCTCGAACTCCCGACCTCACGTGACCCACCTGCCTCGGCCTCCCAAAGTGCTGGGCTTTTAGGCATGAGCCACCGCACCTGGCCTATAATATATTATTGTAGTCATTCTACACTGGTACAGAGCATTAGAACTTACTCTTCCTCTCTAGCTGTTCATTCAAGTATTTTACTGAGACTCTTTGAACTAGTGTGGTATTCCACAGGGCACTGTTTATTGCTCTGTCCTTCACATTTTGAAAAAAATCACCTACGAATTTAAAAGCAGAAACCTTAAAATCCATGCTTATCAACTTTACAGATGATCCTAAACTCAGAGAAATGGCAAATAAAAGAGATGGCATAATCAATATTTAAATGATTTCAACAGATCAGAATCCTGAGGTGTAGCCAACAAGATAAAAGGGAAATGACAGCTGTATTTAAGCATAAAATAAATACAGCTGCACAGGCACAGGATGACAGATGCCTGGCACTGTCCCAGTTTGTATGACACACGGTTTGTTCTGGAAATCAAATAAGATAATACAGTTTCAGGCAGCATGAATGGGACGAAAGAGTGGTGGTCAGGAAGAATCAAAGCAGCACCTGGCACTCTGCATGCCCAGCTCCCCAACACCTGGCACTCTGCATGCCCAGCTCCCCAACACCTGGCACTCTGCATGCCCAGCTCCCCAACACCTGGCACTCTGCATGCCCAGCTCCTTCGGGATACGTCACACTCCATAAGGCAGGAATGCATCTGGCCTGCGCTCTTCAAGATCTCCGGATGACAAGCAGTGTCTAGCCCTCATATAGGTGTTCAGTGCCTAGTTGATGAAGGAATGAAGAAATACCATATTTGGCACAGGCACTCCCTTTTCAGAAGGAACATTTAAAATGAAGATCTATCTTGAGGAGGACAGTCAGGATGGTGTGGGGTTTGGGTTCTGGGTACGACTAACTTAGGCAACAGAAAGCTTGGGCCGAACGTGTGTGAACGTGATAACTATCTTAAAATATCCAGAGGGCGGTCGTGGGAGGAAGCAGAATTGTGCTGCTTGGCCCAGAGCCCAGAAATGCACTCCTGCATGAGAGAGGGGCAGGTCTGGCTTTAATGTAATACCCTTCTCACAGTGAGGAGTGTCGGACTTGGAAGATGGACAGCCTCTTCCAACAGTGTGTTCTCTCCCACCCACATGTTCCAGCAGCACCTGATGACTTTGAGGGGATTCTGTTGAGTGAGGAATTTTATGTCCCCCAGAATTATGTTTAATGGGTTTCCTCAATTATCTTAAAAAATAGGAAGAAAACAAAAAAAAGATCTATAATCCATTTCCGAGGAAACCACTGAAGTTGAAAATAAAACATTAAGAAATATGTAGGCTGGGGGTGGTGGCTCTCGCCTATAATCTCAGCATGTTAGGAGACAGAGACAGGCACTTGAGTTCAGGAGTTTGAGACCAGCCTGGCCAACATGGTGAAACCCTATCTCTATTAAAAATACAAATTAGCCAGGCATGGTAGTGCGTGTCTGTAATCCCAGCTACTTGGGAGGCTGAGGCACGAGAATTGCTTGAACCCAGAGGCAGAGCTGAGATTGTCACAGCACTCCAGCCTGGGTAATAGAGTGAGACTCAGAAAGAAAGAAAAGAAGCAAAGAAAGAAAGAGAGAAAGAGAAAAAGAAAGAGGGAGGGAGGAAGGGAGAGAGGGAGGGAGGGAAGGGAGGAAGGGAGGAAAAGAGAGAAAGAAGAAAGAAAAAGAGGGAGAGAGGGAGGGAGGGAAGGGAGAAAAGAAAGAAAAAGGAAAGAAAGAACGAAAGATTGATTTAAAACATTCTTTTATTTTTTATTTATTTGTTTTTTGGAGATGGGATCTCACTTATTGCCTAGTCTGGCCTTAAATTTCTAGGCTCAAGGGATTCCCCCCAACTTCACCCTCCAGCATAGCTGGGACTACAGCCATGTGCCACTGTGCCTGGCTTTTAAGATCTTATGTTAAATTCTACTTGTTGAAGCTTAAATCGGTAATGAAAATAAAGGCTATCATTTCTTAGCTGTATCCAGTTTACAAAAGGCCTTGAATATCTGACCTCCCAAAATCTAGATTTTATTCATGTGGTCTCAAGCAGTTCTTGTTTTTTAGGGCCAATGCTGGCATTCAAAATCTGAAGGGCTCCTTTGTTAATTAGCTCGATTAACCATTCTGCAATAGATATGCACTTCAAATATCATGTTATACATGATAAAAAAAATACAATTATATCTGTCCATTTAAATAAATAATAATTTCAAACAAAATAAAACAAAAATCTGAAGTGCTCAACCAAAGAAATTGTTCTGAGGAACATATGTGGGTTGACTGCCACCATCAGGGATCATAAAACTTACAACTTTACACTTTCTCAGAGCAGAAACTTCCAAGAAGAAATGGATCCCATTTATTGCTAAACCTGCCCGGTTTGTTTCTTTAAACATAAATCTCCGCAACTTCCACCTAAACCTCTAGCTACATTGGCAGAATTGGGTCTATAAAGTAACACAAGTCCTCCCGTGGGATGGCAGGCTGGGAGCCCATTTATCCAAGCCGCCACATCCTTTGCTGCCCGGTGGAGGGGAGGGAGGAGCAGTCCTTAAGAGCAATCTCTCCAAGACAGCATGTCTTAAGGTCAGGGGTCAAATGTCCTGCCTATGGTGGACAGCTATTGATTTGTCTGCTCAGGGTAGCACCCCTCCCCTCTTCCGGGTCTGCTCCTCACCCTCATCCTGTCCTCACCCTCTTGCTTAGAACCATCTCCTTTCAGATCTCACACCCCAGGCCACAGGGAGAGGTAGGGCCCCAACCCCAAATAAACCAACAACATTATTCAATCTCTCACCACAGCAGTTAGAACAAAGATGCAATCCAAACTGGCCCAAAGGCAAGAAGGGCATCCCTCTCGGATGGTGGAGCAGAAGCTGGGAACCTGAGAATTACTGATGTCTGTGTCTAACAGAAGCTCACCCAAGGGAAGGAAGATAATACCTCGGTGGCAGATTGTGCTTCCAAACGATGGCCACAGTAATATTTCCATCACATGTGTTTTTCCAGAACCTGGCCATTCCTGAACAAGAGGTGGAGTCTGTGGCTGTCCCCGTCCTTGAAAAAGCTGGGTGGGCCTTTGTGACTGCCTCCATCAGTAGAGAAGGGCAGAAGTGATATTGTCTGCCTTCTGAGCCCAGCCCACAGAAGCAACCCAGATTCCTCCTGGCTTTCCCCGGGGATGGCTCACACTTGGAACCTGGCTCTGCTACCATGAGAAGCCACATGGAGGCCGGGCATGGTGGCTCATGCCTGTAATCCCAGCGCTTTGGGAGGCTGAGGTGGGCGGATTACCTAAGGTCACGAGTTAGAGACCAGCCTGACCAATATGGTGAAACCCCATCTTGGAAAAAAAAAAGAGAAGCCACATGGAGAGACCCACCTAGAGAGACCCCTCCAGCCTCAGCCTTGGCTGATCATCTAGTTGAGAGCACCAACTTGACAGACTGATTGAGCCATCTTAGAAGCAGATTCTCCATCCCTCAGTGGAGGCCTGCAGCTGACACCACATGGAACAGAGATCAGCCTTTCCTTCCCCACCGAATCCTGTCCTAATGGCAGTCATGAGCATCATAATGTTGTGGGGCTGCAAACTTCAATATAACATGGTCTGCCCTCAAAGGATGAACTTTAAAGAACTGTGGGCTGGTGGATGAACAGGCAGCTGACTTGGCACGGCTGGCTCTCCCTAGCAGTGTTTTCCCTGGAGCTGTCCTGGGGACAGACCTAGGTGTTACCTGGCCGCCTCGTTTCAGGAAGTGGTATTGAGTCAGGAGCAGGTACGCAGACCTGAGATCCAAAGGGAGCCACGTTTAAATCTCAATGTCAATCACTTGTTTTTTTACAGAGATTGTGCAATTTACGTCTCAGTTTCCCTGACGATTAAATAGAAATGTCTTAGGCTGAATTTCTCAGAAAGAGACCCTGAGACTAGGATTCATGCAAAAGCGATGTATCAGGAACTATTCCCAGGAGACAGGGAAGGGAAGGGGGTCAAGCTAAAGTGCTCTAGCAAGCCAGGTCGCATAGAGGGAAGTTTTGGTCTAGTTCCACAAGAGTTAAGGGCTACTGGGGGAAGGAGGTGTGTGAACTGCCAGGCATTTGCGACTAGGCAGCCGGAGAACCATTCTAGGTCAAAGAAACCAGAGACTCAGGTGCTGGCTGGGGAGCCTGTGTACAGAGAAATGGAAACGGCATCCGCAGGGACGGAGAACATGAACAGTACCGACCAGGGGATGACAGCGCGCTCACACCTTATATGTCGTTATGTCGCTGTGCCTGGCTCCCGGTCACTGCTTAAGAAGGAGGAGGAAGTGAAGAAGAGGAAGAGGAGGAGAAGGAGAGGAAGGGGAAGGAGAGAATAATGGAGGGGGAAAGGGAAGAGGAGGAAGGGGAAGAGGAGGAGGAGCCCTCCTTGGGAGGGCTAATACCCCAGTGGGCTGTCACTCTGAAAGGGACGAAGCAGAACTGGCTACACTCAGACTCGCTTCTTTACATTTTGTGACCAAAACACAAACCTAAGATTAAACAACTCGGACTAAGTTGAGCATCCTCTCCCCTCCAGACCTAATGAGAACATATCTTGCACTGTAGAGAAAGAATCTGGAAAGTGCCCAGGTCAGTATGGGTCACACGGAGCAGAAGAATTTGCTCACACAGTCGCAGCACACTGGCAGTCAAATTGGTAGAGCAGTGGATGCCTGGACTGGCCAGTGGACAGCCTGATACTGGCGAAAAGAAGGATCGAAGGATGGGACAGAACTGTAAGACAGCTGGGAGTTGCAAGAAAGGCTTTCCTACAGCGTGTGGTCCAGTAATTCTTTTTTTTTTTTTTTTTTTGAGAGAGTCTCGCTCTGTCACCAGGCGCCCGGCTGGAGTGCAGTGGTGCAATCTCGTCTCGCTGCAACATCCGCCTCCCAGGTTCAAGCAATTCTCCTGCCTCAGCCTCCCGAGTAGCCTACAGGTGCACGCCACCATGCCCAGCTAAATTGTATTTTTTAGTAGAGACGGGGTTTCACCACGTTGGCCAGGATGGTCTCGATCTCTTGACTTTGTGATCTGCCCACCTCGGCCTCCCAAAGTGCTGGGATTACAGGTGTGAGCCACCGCGCCCGGCTGGTGCAGTAATTCTTACTGTGTAACAAACCAAGCCAACCTTAGTAGCTTCGAACAACAACCATTATATCACCCTCGTGGATCCTATAGGTCTGGGAATTGGGAAGGACTTCGTGTGGCTGGCTTGCCTCTGCTGCACAATGTCAGAGGCCTTGACTAGGAGGACCTGACTCAATGGCTGGGGGCTGGAACCAACTAAACACTCACTCACTCACACGCATGGTGATTGATTCTGGCTGTTGGTTGGGACTACAGCTGGGCCTTTTGGACATAAGACTTGCATGTGGCCACTTAGGCTTCCTGAAAGCACGGTGGCTAGGTTCCAAGAGCAATTGTCCCAAGAGAACCAGGCAGAAGCTGTTTTGTCTTTTATAATCTAACCTTGGAAGCCACATAGTATAGATCCAACATAGTCATATGCTCACCCAAATTTCAGGGGAAGAAAAATAGATCCAAATTCTCAATGGGAAGAGTTTTAATATCATATTGTAAGAAGAGAATGTGGGAGGATGTGGGAATTTTGAGAGAAAAACAATCTGCTATAGGCAACATAACCCCGAAGGAAAAAGGGTTAACAGTTTGAATAATTTGGGGAGAAGTCATTATACATTAGCATGTGAAAGCCTTGGAGTGTCCAACAGTAAGTCAGTCTTACCACTTTGCCCGGCACGACGTATCTCCATTATTTTCTGCTTCATCCTAGTACATAGAACGCTCTAGCTGACACCCACCTAGGCGAAGCTTACCCCTTGGGGAAACCCTTAACCCAACTCAAAATTTGAGTAATTAAGAGCAGACAACTGCTATCATCCTTTCCCCCAAAACAGTCCCTGATGAATTGGACAGAGCTGTGTTCTTGAAAAACACAATTTATTGCTTCTCAGCTCTGAATGCAACCTTCGGTATATGCTCTGGGATCAACCTAGAATTCTTTTAAGCATTTCTTCTTGAAGTAGAGCATCATGTTCATTAAACTTCTCTGTACAGGGCACTGGAGGACACTGCAGGAGGAAGAGACTCTCCTGTCATTTCCCGAGGGAACCTGGGGTCAGTTCTATGGGTCCCAGGACTTCCAGTAGAGCCTGCCCTAGCCCAGAACACAGTCCCTCTGTGACATTGCAACCTCAGCCTGGTGACAGCCTTTCCATGGCCCTCTTGTCATGGAAACCAAAGCTCTGGTGCAGCCCGTGTGCTCTGAGGGGCTCCTGTCCCCATGCAGACTCCCACTGCCCACCCAAGCCCAGCTCCCAGGCTGCACTCTGGGAGGTGGCCTTTTGCTTTCCAGCAGCTTCAGGCCAGCTCTTGTCCAGCAGAACTGGGAAACCACTCTGCTGCCCGATGAGGAACCACACCTTCTCCAGTGCGATGTGAACCCCTTTCAAGTTTGTGCTTCCTTTAGTCGTCTCCCTCAGCCCTAGGGCACCATACAGAGTTTTCTTATATCTTATTATTACTCTTTTAGCCTAGTTAATACTTCTTTATCTAAAACCTCCTCTACTTCACCTATGTAGGGTTCTTTTTCCTGAATGGACCCATACTGTGAAATGCATGATATTACTGATCATTTATCCAAAGCAAAACATCAAGAAAGAGTAGTCAGGGTAATCATTTCTGCTTAAGGGCGAAGAAAAAAAGTAATTGTAAATTTCAAATAATATAAGGCTCTCATGTCAGCAATTCATGTTAGGCGCTGGAGTGCCTCCCCCATCCCCTCCGCTTTTTCTTGAGATAGCATCTTGCTTGTTACCCAGGCTAGTGCACAGTGATACGATCATGGCTCACTGCAACCTTGACCTCCCGAAGCTCAGACAGGTGTGTACCACCACACCCAGCTGATTTTTAAATTTTTTTGTAGAGACGAGGTCTCCCTACAGGTTGCTCAGGCTGTCCTCAAATTCCTGGGCTCAAGCAATCCTCCCACCTTGGACTCCCAAAGTGCTAGGGTTCCAAGCATCAGCCGTCCCACCTGACCTTAAGTGCTTTTAATGGCAAATAGTTACTTTTAAAATCATCTGCCATAGCCTGGGGTCATCCTTTAAGTCATTAGTCTGAAAATGGATAAATCCAAATCACATAAGAAATAGAATGGATTAGTTAAGAATGTGTGTGTGTTTCATGTGATCAAAATCAAAACAAAATCAACCTCCCTAAAAAACCTCAAATTGCTTGAACAAGAAATGGACTACATTGGCTTTCATAACCACAATACCCAAAGGCAGTGCTGGCTTCAGAACCCGTGTGATCCCAGACCCAAATGACGTCTCCATGAGTGACTTTTTTTCTATGCTTTTAGATTTCTTCTCAAACTATACCAGCTGCTCTCTCTAGCAGCATCAGGCTCTCCCCTTGTGTGGCAGCAAAATACCCCCAGAAAATACCTTTCTGTCTCACAAGTTCTGATTGGGAAATATTCCCTTTGCTGAACCAATCAAGTGGCCAAGATGGTGACTTAGGACGTCAGGGTCAGCTTTAGAATCAGTCCCATGTAAACCACATGGCTGAGAATGAGGAAAGAGTGCTTTCCCAACGGAAATTCAGAGTAATGTCTTAATGGCAGAGTGGAGGCTGAACAGCTTTTTAAAATGACAAGTATGGCCGGGTGCGGTGGCTCACTCCTGTGATCTCAGCACTTTGGGAGGCAAAGGAAGGTGAATCACTTGAGGCCAGGAGTTTGAGACCAGCCTGGCCAACATGGCAAAACCCTGTCTCTACTACAAAGACAAAATTTTAATAGAGCATGGTGGCATGTGAGTATAATCCCAGTTACTTGGAAGGCCGAGGCACAATAATCGCTTACACCTGGGAGGTGGAGGTTGCCATGAGCCCAGATCATGCCGCTGCACTCCAGCCTGGGCACAGAGCAAGACTCTAGATAGATAGATAGATACATAGATAGATAGGTAGAGAGATACAGATAGATATATACATAGATATAGATAGCTATATATACATAGATAGATACATAGATAGACAAGTCATCTGCAGAAAGGATTCTAAATGTGAAAGTAACACAGAACAGAAGGATCATGTTCCTTAGGGTAAAGAATTTGTGCCTTCTGCTTACCTTCCAGGACTTTGGAGAAATAAATCCGTCTTAAGGGAGAAAGAGTAGTACAATAATGAGTAATATAAGACAAGCACTTCAGAATGCCAGCCTTCCCAAATCCTAGGAATCTGACCTGTTAGCATTTTAAATACATGTGAAAAAGTTCATCATTCACAAGACCACCCCTAGCCCACTTGGTGCCTTTGTGCAAAAATGCAATCCTGATCCAAGACGCTTTACTGACAAGTACCAAAAACTCAGCATATTTATCCAGATCTACAATCTCTACAATATGAATCGCGCCTCCACAGAGGGTGACAGGTACAGCAGTGCACGGAACACCAGTGCGTTCATTCCAATGGCTCAAAGCGCAAAGGCACATGAGCAGTATGTCTCCTTCCTGTCCCTGCTTTCCTTGACCAGAGGCAGTGTTCCAAGATAATTTGAGCTTCCCAGGGTGTTTCCTTATTCTACTTCACCTCCTGGGTTTCAAGAATACCAGGAGAAGAAAAAGGGTATTAGAGATAACTTCACATCAGATAAACTGCCTTTCTTCCCAGCTGAAGGCAATGATGACTCATTTTTCTAACTGCATATCCAAGGGCACATTAAGAATGTGCTTCTGATAGTAACCCTAGAGCACAGCTTCTTTTCTCTACTTAAAATATTTATGATCTCTGATTACCATAGTGGTTGTTAATAGACATTAATATGCAGGACATTCTCCTAAACTGCAGTGTAAATACCATTCTTCCTTGATTCTGTACATGATAAAATTCCCATACAGAAATTACTACCTGCTCCCAGGATATTCAGAAATTTTTATCGCTACGGTTGCCACCAAATGTCCACTGGTTTTCAGACTTAAATTTCACATGAATGACTATCTCACTCCTTTAAGACACTCCTGATAAAAGTGACATTTCTAAAGTGATATAATCATGTCATTCTTCTGCATAAATGTTCCAAAGTGTTCCTACTTTTTTAAGCATAAATTCATACCTCTTAGCACAGTATGCAATGGCCTTCACCAAAGTATAATTTTGAAAACTGAGGCTGGGCACAGTGGCTCACGCCTGTAATCCCAGCACTTTGGGAGACCAAGGCAGGTGGATCATGAGGTCAAAAGATCTAGATCAATTAGCCGGGTGTGGTGGCATGCCTGTAATCCCAGCTATTCGGGAGGTGAGGCAAGAGAATTGCTTGAACCCAGGAGGCGGAGGTTGCAGTGAGCCAAGATCGCATCACTGCACTCCAGCCTGGGTGACAGAGATACACACTCCTCAAAAAAACCAAAATGAAAGAAAACTGAAAAAATTAGACTTTTACACAAATATAGAACAAAAAGGTTAAAATTTATTGAATTCATTAATTAGTGAGAGAACCAATCAGAAAATAGAACTGGAATGCTTGGGGAAGTAGGATTTATATGGTCCTTTAAAAAAACGTTAGAATAAGTTTCCTAGGTTAGACATGAAGCTGGTTAATATCCTGCTAAGCAATAGAATTATAACCTTTGGGGTTATTTTTCTACCAGACAGAAATTATTTACATCTCCATTAGACACAAATCTACTAATTTACATGGAACTTCACAAAGTCTGAGTCCTTAATTAATATTAAGTAGTAAAATCCGCTGGCACTGTGGCTCACACCTGCAATCCCAGCACTTTGGGAGGCCAAGGAGAGGGAATCACTTGAGGCCAGGAATTTGAGACTAGCCTGGCCAACATGGCAAAACCCCGTCTCTACTAAAAATATAAAAATTACCCAGGCATGGTGGCACACACTTGTAATTCCAGCTACTCAGGAGGTTGAGGCACGAGAATCACTTGAACCCAGGAGGCAAAGGTTGCAGTGAGCCAAGATCGTACCACTGCACTCCAGCCTGAGTGACAAAGTGAGACTCTGTCTCAAAAAACAAAAAAGACTGGGTGTGGTGGCTCATGCCTATAATCCCAGCACTTTGGGAGGCTGAGGCAGGCAGACAGTCTGAGGTCAGGAGCTCGAGACCAGCCTGGCCAACATGGCAAAACCCAGTCTCTACTAAAAATACAAAAAAATTAGCAGAATGTGATGTTGGGTTGCTGTAATCCTAGCTCCTCAGGAGGGTGAGGCAAGAGAATCACTTGAACCCGGAGGTGGAGGTTTCAGTGAGCTGAGATCTTTCCACTGCTCCCCAGCCTAGGTGACAGAATGGGACTCTGTCTCAAAAAAATAAAAAGATAGCAAAATATCACAATGGTACATTTGCCTAGAGAAATAAATAGCCCTTGAGTGGGCCTTTTACTCAGAACTTCAGTATGGCATTGAAGTCATATGCAGTCATCTTCACTTGGTTTTATTCTAATTTTTCCTAACAGTCTTCGTCATCTGACTCTTGTGCACTTTGCCAAACTCATTTCCTGCCACTTCTTAGATTCTCCAGGAAAATGCCTTGAGGCCAGGAATTTGAGACTAGCCTGGCCAACATGGCAAAACCCCATCTCTACTAAAAATATAATAATTACCCAGGCATGGTGGCACACACTTGTATTTCCAGCTACTCAGGAGGTTGAGGCACGAGAATCACTTGAACCCAGGAGGCAAAGGGTGTGATACCCAGAACAGGTAATGCTCACTCATGCCTTTTTTCTTTCGCACAGGCTGTTCCTCCTTCCTAAACACCCTTCCTCTCTCTGCCACATTCCAGTCCTTTCTCCTCTTGGTTAACTTGGCTAATATTTGGTTAACTCCTGAAGGGCAACTTTAAACTCAACTAAGGTGTCACCTAATCTGAGGCTTTTCTGACCATTCCTCTGCCTCCTTCCATTCCTCTCCACTTTCTATCTCCCCAGCCCCTGACTCCATTCAGTACGCCTCGTACGTTTCTGCGTTCCTTTACTATCACAACAATGATGACATATGCATGTTCTGGGTACTGTGTGAAGTGCTTTACTTAGATGACTTGCTTTTCTCTTTTGCTTTTGTTTTGTTTTGTTTTGGGTCTTTTTTTTGGCATTTTTCTTCCATATTTGTTTTTAAAAATTTTTATTTTTAGAGACAGGCGCTCACTCTGTTGTCCAAGCCGGAGTTCAGTGGCCTAATCATAGCTCACTACAGCCTCAAACTCCTGGGCTCAAGTGATCCTCCTGCCTCAACCTCCCAAGTAGCTAGGAGTACAGGTTTACAGGCATGTGCCTCCATGCCTAGCTTATTATTATTATTATTATCTTGTAGACAAGGGGCTGGGAGTGGGGGCGGGTGTCTCACTATGTTGCTAAGGCTGGTCTCAGTAATCCTCCCACATTGCCCCACAAAATGCTGGATTACAGAAGTGACCCACCACACCTGGCCAGATGATTTCATTTAAGCCACAAAACACACCTATGAAGCAGGTACTATTCACCATCTTTACTGGTGAGGAAATTGAAGCCCAGAGTGCTTAAGGAGTTGAGCCAAAGTCACACAGCTGATTGGCAGTGACATGATTTTAAACCCAGGCAATCTGACTCCAGAGTCATGCTCTCACTTATCATCCTGAACTAGAAATAGCAGCTGCTTGTTTCTACGCAGGCCAGACTATGAGCTCTTAAGGGAAACTTTTTCTTGTGTATATCCCCAGAGTTTGGCATTGAGCAGGGGGGTTGTTAATTACACGTAGGCTGAAAGCAAAGGCCATTGTTGTAGGTAAAACCTTATTATCTTCCCTGGTAGAACGCAACTCAGTTCCTGAAGTGCCAACACTCAGAGGCCCTTTTCATGTACAATGTCTACTTGACCAAGTTCTTCCCAGGAGTATATGGGAAAATACGATGGAATTAAACTGTGCCCAGCTCACCTGGAAATGCAGTTATCTACAGCTGAGGCAGAAGGCTCTGCAAAGTATATGGCAGGACAGTAAAGTGTATCACTTTATTCTTTTTCTTTTTTTTTTGAGACGGAGTTTCGCTCTTGTTACCCAGGCTGGAGTGCAATGGCGCGATCTCGGCTCACCGCAACCTCCGCCTCCTGGGTTCAGGCAATTCTCCTGCCTCAGCCTCCTGAGTAGCTGGGATTACAGGCACGCGCCACCATGCCCAGCTAATTTTTTGTAGTTTTTAGTAGAGACGGGGTTTCACCATGTTGACCAGGATGGTCTCGATCGCTTGACCTCGTGATCCACCCGCCTCAGCCTCCCAAAGTGCTGGGATTACAGGCTTGAGCCACCACGCCCGGCCCTTTTCTTTTTAAAAGACGGGGTTTCACCATGATGGCCAGGCTGGTCTTGAACTCCTGACCTCAGGTGATCCACCTGCCTCGGCCTCCCAAAGTGCTAGGATTACAGGCGTGAGCCACTGTGCCTGGCCAAGTGTATCACTTTATTACAAACTGGAGTCAAACATATGCTGTCAAAAATGTTTCCAAAGTTATACTAGATGGGCAATTCTCTTTTTATAAGCTACAAAGACAGACAAAGCTGATCTATGTTGATAGAGATCAGGATAGTGGCGACCCCGGGGCAGGCGTAACCAGAAGGGGACACAAGGGGGCTTCTGGGGTGCTGGAAATGTGTTGGTTCTTGACTTGGTTATTATCACACAGATATGTTTAATTTATGAACACTCATCAAGGTGTACGCTGTGAAATTTGCACTTTTTATATGTATATTATACTTCAATTTTAACAAGTTAATTATACTGTGTAGAGGGAGAACTGGAGCAAGTATATGCACTTTTCATAGAATTTTCTTAAAAATACACGCAGAGGGTTTGAAAGGAGATTATACCTGGGGTCACTAATTCCAATACCCTCAGGGTGGACACAGTGAAAGTGAGAGGTGGACCCCGCCAGGCGGGGAAACACCTGTCTGCAATGGGAAGCCACTGCTCAGCTTGCTTTATATTGAGACTCAAATTGTTGCTCTGTTGGAACATTGGCACAGCCACTCAGCCCTTTCAACTTACCGGTGAAAGCAAGAGAACCCACAATCCGGAATCTCCAACTTTTTAAATGTTGGCAACCAACTTTTTAAAACATTCAAACACTATCCTGCCCAGATGAAATGCACCCGTGAGCCAAATCCTGCCTGTAGACTCTGGTTTATGACAGCAAGCTGAGATAAAGCGGTACAAGGAGTTGGTCTTTAACTCTGCTGTATAGTCAGGATTCTCTAGAGGAACTAGACTAATAGGATAAATGTATATAAGAAGCGGAGTTTATTAGGAGAATTGGCTTACATGATCACAAGGTAAAGTCCCACATTAGGCCGTCTGCGGAGCAAGGAAGCCAGTCTGAGTCCCAAAACCTCAAAGGTAGGGAAGTCGGCAGTGCCGCCTTCAGTCTGTGGCCAAAGGCCTGAGAATCCCTGGCAAACCACTGGTGTAGGTCCAAGAGTCCGAAAGCTGAAGAACTTGGAGTCAGATGCTTGAGGGCAGGCAGCATCCAGCTCGGGTGAAAGACAGAAGCCAGATGACTCAGCAAGTCTGCCCTTTCCATTCTTGCTTTTAGGCTGGCAGCTGGTAAGAATGGTGCCCACCCAGATTTGAGGGTGGGTCTGCCTCTCCCAATCCACTGACTCAAATGTTAATCTCCTGGCCAGGCATGGTGGTTCACACCTGTAATCCCAGCACTTTGGGAGGCCAAGGTGGGTGACTCCCCTGAGCTCAGGAGTTCGAGACAAGCCTGGGAAACAAGGTGAAACTCCGTCTCTACTAAAATACAAAAAAAAAAGTAGCCAGGCGTGGCGGTATGCACCTGTAATCCCAGCTACTCGGGAGGCTGAGGAAGAATTGCTTGAACCTGGGAGGCAGAGGTTACAGTGAGCTGAGATTGCGCCACTGCACTTCAGCCTGGGTAACAGAGCGAGACTCTGTCTCCAAAAAAAAACACCAACCTAACAAACAAAAATGTTAATCTCCTTTTGCAACACCCTCACAGACACACCCAGGAACAATACTTCAATCCAGTCAAGTTGATGCTCAATATTAACTGTCACAAGTCCACTGCTTGTCAACTTGAACCTTAGACATTTCCCAAAATCATATGTAATCTCCAAATAAAGAATAATAAGGTTGTCTAACATAATACAGCTATCCCTCATACAACTGGAAAGTGCACTAATCCTTAACCTAAACATTTTTACATAAAGTTAGCACTTAAATGCTGATATGAAGTCAAAAAAATCATATGTCACATGATAAAGGAAAAAGGAAATAAAGATATTTTCTTAGTACAAGTGTACACATGCACAAACATATTCTTAACAAAATAAGGAGGAAATATTCACAGTTACAGTCCTTGTTTCTGCAACTGGTCACGTGGTTGTAGCTGGTATTGATGGCTACCTTCTTCTACTACCCCTTCTGTATTCCCTTTGCCTTCAGCAAGCACCTCAGCAGGTTGTGGTTTTTTTCTCTGTTGGAGTGACCCAAACCTTCATTCCTGAAGGATCTGGGCCATTTGTGGTCCTGCCTGGATTGGGCTGTTGTAGGTTCTCATTGACCTTAATCACAGGGCATGGTAATACTAAGAGACACTCCAATGATCTCCTGTGTTCCATGCCTACTCTTCCTTACCTCCACTGTGGATTCATAGACTGATTTCATCTTGATGGTCCAGGTCCATCACCCCAGCCAACATTGTAACTCCCTTCTTAGCCTATTGACTTAAAGGTAGGAGGAGCCCAAAGTGATCAGGTGGCAATCTTCCAGTTTAATGGAATCATTGCTGTGTCTCCTGGTGGCAGCATTCCTCCCTCTGGAACTAGGACCTCTAGGCCAGCAGAACGTCATGTCACAGGAATATGTATTTTGCAGTAAACATTGTCTAACTCTCAGAAAAGGCCTAATGGCTAAATGCTATCTGTTCACAATATCTCACAGTGAAGTCATTAGCAGGGACAGTGACCCTCCCCTAAGGTAATATGTGATGCTCTGTCTCTGATAGAATTCTCGCTGAGAACCGCGGTGGTGTGGGAGATGTGGCTGCCGCTCCACCCAGATTGGCTTGCCTGGCTGGCACAACCATTCCCTAGCTGCTGCTGACTTTTGGCTGCTGATGGGTCACAGCTCACCCCCTTGTCCAGAGAACTGCACTCAGAACGCCTTGTTCAGAGATGCATACCCCCAACAAGAGAGGGTGCGGCACCTGAAGCCATTGACAGATTGATAGAGGGGTATGTAAGCCCAGCCTCTTACCCCAAGGTGGGAAAGCCTCCTCTCCAGGGTTCCCCATGAGATCAGACTGAGGCCATTCTTGGGCTGAACCTACATCTTCACTTAGCGTCAATCCCTGGCCCTATTCTACGTTCTTCAGTCCCTTACAGGTTTTCCCCAAGATCACAACCTCAGTAAATCACTTGCACAAAAGCATCCTCACCTCCGACTCTGCTTCTAGGGAACCCAACCTAAAACAAATGTGGCTTAGGAGGAAGAATTATTGGAAGAACCTTGTCTGAGACTGAGCCTTTACAAGCCAAATGATCCTAGTTAAGTTATTTCACTTCTTTGGGCCCCACTCTTTTTATGGGTTCATTAAACCAATGTATATTGGGCTAATCATGTGGCCTATCGAAAGGATGGTTAAGGAGATGCCGTAAATATAAATGTGGAAGCCCAGTGCAAGCTGTGAAGCTCTAAAATGTAAGGGCTGCTTTGTAGGTGCACTCCCACGTCCCATTACAGAGCTCGATGCCACCCACACGGAGGTTCATGTTCCTTTTCTCCTCTACTGTCAGGGAAGTAGAGGAGAAGGGAAGGGTCAGGGAAGACTGTATTCTAGAGGTCAGGGAAGACTGTATTCTCTTCCACCCTGGGAATCATTATATTTCTTTCAATCTAAAATGTCATCAACTGTAAGATATATCATTATTTTGGGTACAAATAATAAAAGGGAGAAAAACCCTGTCAACTAAACTGTGAGACAATGACTTCTTATCACTTAGAATTTTTATTTTGTACTTCTTGAAAGAGCTCTTTTGGATTTCTTTTTAAACATTTTTTTCCACCATCTTATTTTGAAAATTTTCAATCATACGAAAAAGTTGAAATTTTACACCCAATGATCTACCACCTTAAGGTTTCAAATTAATTTTGTATATGGTGTGAGGTAGAGAGCAAATTATTTTTTTCTTATTGGTATTGATTGTTCTGGCAACATCCATTGAAAGATTTTTATTTCCCTATTGGATTACTTTGGTCAATATATTTATTTATACATATTTTTATGTCTTCCTCTTATGTATATATAAATGGTAATATATTTTAAAATGCATATATAATGTATAGATTGTATATGTATCATATTGTCCTCTAAGATAGTTCTGGCTTATGAAATACACAGTCATTATGTTTTCCAAGCCCCAAACTACCTGCTTAATAACGATGAAGCTGCATTTTGAGGATACTCTAATTACTGTGTTATTTGTTTTCTGTGATTTTGCTAAATGCAACCTCAACAGTGAAGGGAATGTGATACCGAATGAAGGCGCCAAAACAGATTAAAACACACAGGTTTTGAGGAACTAATGTGGGTGAGGCCTTGGAGGCAAGTTTTTTTTTTTTTTTTTTTTTGAGACGGAGTTTCGCTCTTGTTGCCCAGGCTGGAGTGCAATGGCGCGATCTCGGCTCACCGCAACCTCCGCCTCCTGGGTTCAGGCAATTCTCCTGCCTCAGCCTCCTGAGTAGCTGGGATTACAGGCATGCGCCACTATGCCCAGCTGATTTTTTGTATTTTTAGTAGAGACGGGGTTTCACCATGTTGACCAGGATGGTCTCGATCTCTTGACCTCGTGATCCACCCGCCTCGGCCTCCCAAAGTGCTGGGATTACAGGCGTGAGCCACTGCGCCCGGCCGGCAAGTTTTTAAGTTACAACTAAAATATACTGGTGCCATCATTCTTATGATTGTTACAGATGCGCTGACTGCTGTTTGAGCAATGCTCCAAAGTACATACGATGTATACATGATGTACTATGAAGCATCTAGTACTTTAAGAAAAATTTATTTTCAACCTCATTACCACTAAGTATAAATGTGTTTGGGCCATCAATATCATTTATGACTCAAAATTCTGTTTATTCAAACTAGGAGGGTATAGAGTTTAAAATAATATTGTCTGTCACAGCCCATTAAATATTATGTTGTTGACATCTACCCTGGCCTGTGACCTGGTATCTTGTTAGTTTCACTAATTAAAGTTGTTAATATGTCCTTCTCCTATATAAAAACCTTTTAGAAAAAATTTTATGTGGATATAAAGGATTCAAAGGGCCTTTTGTCATATGTATAGCGGGACTTTCCCCAAATGACTTGGTGTTTCAAAAAGAAGTGAGAAAACAAAAACACCCTTTCCTGGCTTTGCTAGTATACTACGGTTATATCAGGTGTAACCATTGGGGGAAGCTGGCTTCAGGGTTCCAAGGACCTCTTTGCACTGTGTTTGCAACTTCTTTTCTTTAGAATTAAAAATAACGAAATGCTCTTTTGGATCATTGGATTTTAGGGTTATAACTGGGAAGTGATTTATACTCCATTAACAAGAAGAGTGACGTTGACCTCCAGCAAAAGTATATTTGCATTGATGTATGTGTGTATCTGTGTGTGTGTGTGTACAAAGCATATTTACTTAGAATTTTTTTCAATTTTGGCCGGGTGTGGTGGCTCATGCCTGTAATCCAAGCACTTTGGAGGCCAAGGCAGGTGGATCACCTGAGGTCGGGAGTTCAAGACCAGCCCAACCAACATGGTGAAACCCTGTCTTAAAAATAAATAAATAAATAAATAAATAATTTTTTCAATTTTTTTTTGAGACAGGGTCTCTCTGTCACCCCAGCTACAGTGCAGTGGTGTGATCACAGTTCACTGCAGCCTCGGCCTTCCAGGATCAAGCAATCCTCCCACCTCAGCCTTCCAAGTAGCTGGGATTACAGGTATAAGGTATATTATATTACATATAGTACAATATATGTAATATAATATATATATAAGTATAAGGTATATAAATATATAAATAATATAAGGTATATATGTTACATATAATATATATAAATAGTATCAGGTATATATATTACAGGTATATTACATGCCACCACATCCAGCTAATTTTATTTTTATTTTTGGTTTCACCATGTTGCCCAGGCTGGTCTTGAACTCCTAGCCTTAAACCATCCACCCACCTTGCGATCACGTAGTTCACTTTTATTTAGGGGTAGAGTAGTAGAAATAGTAGTTCTTATTCATAAATTTATTCCTATACTGAAGTATTCCCAAAACATAAATATGTTTTGGATTCTACCTTGGGATCCTACCTTCGGATTCAAAAGTGCTGGGATTACAGGTATAAGATACCACACCTGAACGTTTTTTTTTTTTTTTTTTTTTTCGACAGTATCTTACTTTGTCACCCAAGCTGGAGTGCAGTGGTCCAATCACGGCGTACGGAAGTCTCCTGGGCTCAGCCGATGCTCCTACCTCAGCCTCCAAAGGCTAGGATTATAGGCACACGTTACCATGCCCAGCTAATTTTTTGATTTTTATAGAAATGGTGTCTCCCTATGTACCCAGGTTGGTCTCAAACTCCTGGCCTCAAGCCTTCTTGGCCTCCCAAAGTGGTGGGGATCCAGGCGTGAGCCACCATACCTGGCTAAAAACTTTTTAAGGCCGGGCGTGGTGGCTCAAGCCTGTAATCCCAGCACTTTGGGAGGCCGAGGCTGGTGGATCACGAGGTCAAGAGATCGAGACCATCCTGGTCAACATGGTGAAACCCCGTCTCTACTAAAAATACAAAAAATTAGCTGGGCATGGTGGCGTGTGCCTGTAGTCCCAGCTGCTCAGGAGGCTGAGGCAGGAGAATTGCTTGAACCCAGGAGGCGGAGGTTGCGGTGAGCCGAGATCGCGCCATTGCACTCCAGCCTGGGTAACAAGAGCAAAACTCCGTCTCCAAAAAAAAAAAAAAAAAAAACAACTTTTTAAAATCTTACTTAAATTAAAAAATAAAATTATTATTACTTCTGGAGAGAAGAATAGAAAAGAATTTTCATTTTTTGCATTTTTTAAATTGTAAGGCAATGAGCTGTTAACTGCTTTCGCAATCTGGTGGTAAAAAGTACCCATAGTAGACATTGCCTTAAACAGCCGTAAGACTCAAATTATCCAATGACAATTTTCCTAAATATGTTTGTTATCAGAAGGAAATCTTATTCCCTTTTCAGTGGTACTGATATTTACGTTTTGGGAACAATTTCAGCATAGGAATAAATTTATGAATCAAAGTTGCTATTTCTACTACTCTACTAAATAAAAGTGAACTACATGATACTAAAACTGAATCTTAACACGCATTTCCCTAAGGATTCTAGACCTTTTCCGAAAGGATTAGATCGTTATTATAATTCTGTAAACTATCCTTTTTATGTTTGCAAGATTAAAACATATTATTCTCGCCAGGAGCAAGTCAGGCACTATAAATAACTCTATCTTGTTTACATGTGACATCACTATAAATATTGAAAGATTTTAATACTTGTTGACTGCAAGGGCGATTTCATTTTCCAAACTTTGGTTTTGGAGTAGCAGATCCTGTTCAGTAAGAAAATTGTGAAATCATTGCTGCATGTGGAACACCGCCAGGCTTCGGGAGATATTTACCTCCTCCTCTGTTTTCCTCTGCCTCGTATCTTCTTATAACTCTATCACTCAATCAGAGGGATTTCAAGTTAATTCATTTTTTCTTTTTCAGTCATTACTAGTGGCCAACTGTGATTAGCTAATAGGCTCAAGCACAATACAGTAACTAGAATGAAATAATTAAGACTCAATTAAAAAATCTCAATGGGAAATACCAATCCTTTGGTGACTGGTTGTTAGTCCTTAGTAAACATTTCCAGGGTACGTACCATGCGTCAGATTCTGTTCTTGGCACTGAGGACACAAAGATAAAGAGAAAAGAAAGGGCGGCCAGGCGCAGTGGCTCACGCCTGTAATCCCAGCACTTTGGGAGGCCGAGGCGGGTGGATTGCTTGAGGTCAGGAGTTTGAGACCAGCCTGGCCAACATGGTGAAACCCCGTCCCTATTAAAAAAAAAAAAAAAAAAAAAGAAGAAGAAGAAAAAGAAAAGAAAGGGCTCCCTTCCTCAGGGAACCCACGATGTCAGTAGAGAGATGCCACAACTTGGTGTGACCTGTGCTATAATTAGAGCCACCAGGCAACTGTCCCCAAGGTAGGGCAGTTTTAAGAGTCAGAGAAGAAACTACTGATATGACAGCTGGAAAAACATGTACCTGCAGACTGTCACTGGCTCTAATGAAACGTCTTATAGGGACAAAAAGGAAGGAGCTAGATGAAAAAACAAATGAAATAAAAATCACCGTCCATTTCAATCCCCTCATTCGGTTAAAGCTAGGCTTTTAGAAATAATGTGCAGTTAAATGATTTAACTTTGGAAGAAGCTTTATTCAAATGGCCATGTATAAAAGGCACCATTAAAAGCAAGGTGGCCTAGTGTAATTTTTGAAAGTTGTATGGACATTTGGGTACACGGAGAAGGTTAAAGATAATTTATTCCTGGGATAAGTCTGTCATAGATATATTCATTTAATATCAAAAGTTAATAAACCAGCTCTAATGGAGTATTTATTTGAAAGCTCCCATCCAAAGCTTTCCTTTTTTACCCATTGCCATTCCCAGCACTGTTTAAAATTTCGATTCTAGCCACTGCAGATAATTATATATGCTTGTCTGGCATAAGGAATATATTAATTTTGCATGCAATTCCCCACAATGGGCAATTTTACTTTATACTTTTCCCCCCAGAATGGCAATAAATAGCACTAGATCTATATGAAACCATACCTTGCTATGGTTTAAAATGTCTATTTTTAGCTTACTCACTTAGGTACTTCTAGTCCACAAAAGCACAGGTTTTTCTAGAGGGACTTACAACCATGTAAAATAAATTTTCTGTGTGTGTCTTTAATGGCTGTGCCTGTTGACAACTTGGTTTGTTTTCCCAAGCAGCTGCACAGGGTCAGGCAGGCTGCACACATTCTGTGTACACAGGCATTCAGAGGGAGCAAAGTCTTGTTTGCCATCCAAACAGGCCGTTTCACTGGGGCAGACTGGAAATGACATTCACATGTGTGCAGCAGATACCTGAGCAGTCGGTACACTGTGAAAAAACACCTGGACGCACGTTACATGGTATTTGGACAAATATGGGTCATTGCTTGCTTGTAGGGAAAGGAGTACTGGTTTTAGGTCCCAGTACTAGGACTTGCCTGCAGGGAAAGGAGTACTGGTTTAGGTCCCAGTACTAGGACTTGCCTGCAGGGAAAGGAGTACTGGTTTAGGTCCCAGTACTAGGACTTGCCTGCAGGGAAAGGAGTACGGGGCTTAGGTCCCAGTACTAGGACTTGCCTGCAGGGAAAGGAGTACTGGGCTTAGGTCC
>NW_022436944.1:51918566-51932383 GCF_009761245.1 Sapajus apella
CAGTACTAGGACTTGCCTGCAGGGAAAGGAGTACTGGGCTTAGGTCCTAGCTTTGAGCATTCATCTATCAGGTTGTTCTTGTATCTATGAATTGAAGGTCTGGGGTTCCACATTCTCTAAGCCTCCTCCCTACCAAAAGAATCCTAGCCCATAGCCTTGAGATAATGCATCATTGGGAGCAGCAGATGCAATCCATTTTTGTTTCATATAAGCTTTCAGGCTTAACAAGATAGGACAACCATGATGACAATGTGCCAAAGGGGACAGCAAGAGGTGACAAAGGAGAAAATGCTGTCATCCCTATTTGAATACACAGGGCTCTGCCGATAGTCTGTGAGTCTACCATGGCTGGCTTTCTTCTTTTTTTTTTTTTTTTGAGATGGAGTCTCACTCTGTCGCCCAGGCTAGAGTGCAATGGTGCAATCTCAGCTCACTGCAACCTCCACCTGCCATGTTCAACTGATTCTCCTGCCTCAGCCTCCCGAGTAGCTGGCATTACAGGTGAGTGCCACTACGCCAGCTAATTTTTTCTGTAATTTTAGTAGAGACAGGGTTTCACCATGTTAGCCAGGATGGTCTCGATCTCCTGACCTCGTAAGGAGAATTTCCAGGTAAGGAATTCAAGGCACAGAGAGGTTAAGTTCATTGCTGATGGTCACACAGCTAGAAATGGCAGAACTGGTATTCAAAGCCAGGTAGTCTGGCTTCAGAATCTGTGCTTCTGACCACACTGCAGCCTCCTAGATAAGGCTCACAGAGATTCAGTGAAAAGTCAACTTTGTTTATGCCTGAAATGAGCCCAAATTTCTCTTGCATTAGCATACGCTCTATAGTTTGTTTTTGTTTGTTTGTTTAAGACAGAGTCTCACTTTGGCACCCAGGATGGAGTGCAGCGGTACGATCTCAGCTCACTGCAACCTCTGCCTCCAGGGTTCAAGTAATTCTCATGCCTCAGCCACCCAAGTAGCTGGGATTACAGGTGCATGCCACCATGCCTGGCTAAATGTGTTTTTAGTAGAAACGGTGTTTTGCCATGTTGCCTGGGCTGGTCTTGAACTCCTGACCTCAAGTGATCCACCCTCCTCTGCCTCCCAAGGTGCTGGGATTACAGGCATGAGCCACCATGCCTGGCCAGTAATACACTTCTTAGATACCACAATTATTGCCTGCTTACTAGCATGGGAAGCAAATGCTTCTCAGCTCCGTCTTCATTAGAACCCAGACTTAGCTGAAACATAAGAGAAAAGGAAGACTGAGCTGAAGTCACATTGAAAACCCAGTTGAAAAAAGGAAAAAAAATTAGATGTCTTTTCATTCAAAAGATGTTAATTTCTAGGGTTCAGAAGGAGTTACCTTAATTACTCTCTTTGCTCACCTCCTGAGGCCACTAGCCCAGCCCCAGGCCAGCCTAGTGAGAGAATCTTTCCCCCAATGAAGCCACTTGACATAAGTGCAATTTTTAAAAAGATTCAAATGTATTTTGGTCATATTCCATTTCCTCCACTGCCGCTGCCAGCACACACACACACACACACACACACACATTTTGCCATAATATCAAGGAACTTGGATTCAAATACATATTCATAAGGAGAATGACTGGGCCATCCCTCCAGGATCTGGCGTCCATTTCCTTATATCCTTGGGAAAGGTACTTAACTTATTTGAACCCCGTTGCTCCTGCAGATCTCCCCTCTATGCTTTCCCATCCTGCTCTGGGTACCAGACTGCCCTCTTTGGCCAGTGGGGAGCCTCAGCAGGAAACTGGAGATCAGGGAGTTTATTCTTCCATCCTCCTCCTTGCAAGAGTGGCTGCTTCAGCTTCTGTAAGGCAGTACCTCTTAGCAGTGCCCACCACCCAGCCTCTCTGTGTCCTCTTCCCTCCAGGCCTAGGAGCAAGAACAGCTCCCAGCTGGCACTAACCCTGAGCCACTGCATGCCCCCCACCTCCGTCCTGTGTGGTTTTCCAACGTTTCCACAACTTCCCAAATAGTTCCTTCATTAAACCCTTCTCAAATCACTCAATCTGAGTGTACCATCAGTTTCTGGGAGGGTCCCTGGCTGATACGGATATCTTAATAACTAAAATGTTGTGAGAATTAGGGAGAAAGGACATTTGGAAAATTGTTTTCTCTACTGACAGCTAAAGTGAGCCAGCTGGGCTTTCACGAGGGAGAGGGAAAAGGGGGGGTCGTGGCACATCCACCACAAGCCCCTCCCCTGAGGCCCGTTTCCCAAGGGCACCATCACTAAGTTCCCAAGCCTGCAGATGTAAACACCTGTGACAGGTGACAAGCAGGGTCTCCAGGAGAGGCATTCATGCTAGACACAAAGCTGCTTAAAGTGATCCTACCTGAAAACCGATGGTGTTCATTCTTAAAGAGCTCTCCAAGATCACAGCCTTGAGTGTCCGAATGTCAGTAAGAACAACAGTAGAAGTATTCCTTGGGCATTTACTGTGCCAGACACAAGTCTCTTAACTTATCCAATGCTCACAAAAACCCAGTTAGACAGTACTGTTATTACATTCCCATTTTTCAGACAAGGGATCTAAGTGTGTAGGTAGCATGCACTAGGTAAAAAAGGCTAATAGTGGCTGTTCTGGTTATCTGCTGCTGTGTACTAAGGCACTCCAAAACTTGCTTGTGTAAAACAACCACCATTCTATTGTGCTTAGGGATGCTAATGATCAGGAATTCAGACCAGGGCACCACAGCACTGGCTGGTCTTTGCTCTGTAATGCCTGGCTATCAGCTGGGAAGGCTTGAGTAGCTGGCAGCTAGAATAATCTGAAGGCATTCTCATTTACATGTCTGGCCCTTGGGCTGAGATGACTTGACCACTGGGCTTCATTAGGACAGCCAACTAGAGTGTCTGTACATGGCCTCTGCATGTGGCTTGGGCTTCCTCACAGCATGGGGGCCCTCAGAGTGGTTAGACTTCCTATGTGGTAGCTCAGGGCTTCAGGAGTAAGTATTCCAGTGAATAAGGTAAGAGCAGCATCTCATTTTATGATCTGGGTGAGGTCACACAGTATCACTTCCACCCACATTCAAGGGTACAATATACATGACAAGACATAGACTTCACATCTTGTTGGGAAGAGGGTCAAAGAATTTGCAGCGGTGTTTTTAAATCAACAGAGTGAAACACAAATTTGACCCTAGCCAATGCCTCAGTTTAGCCACCATTTCATTGGGAATGACCTAAAAATATATAATCCAGCACCTGAAATTTGTATAGTGTTTTACACTTTACAAATCAGTTGCTTGATCTGTGAAACTTATGCTGGCATTTCTGTCCCTGTTGTACTGTTAAGGAAGCTGAAGCAGCTCTGAGACTTCAGTAACTTGACTTAAAGCTACATAGCTTTCGTCTGGGTCAGGCTGGTCCCAAGGTAATTAATTATGGAAACAAACACCTCTCCCACAGGTTGTAGAGCTAGACTCCAGCAGCCACCACCATGGCTTCAGCTTCAGAAAGGTCTTGGAAAAAAACTGTTTGTTTGTTGTGTCTCTCTGGGGTTCATAAAAGACAGGAAGCAAATGGAAAAAAAGAGATGTTTGTCACCTGTTGTGAAATCTCTCTGGGACAGCGATTAAAGTCACCTTTACTGCCTGCCCAGAGACTGATTTCCCATCTCAGCTAATGGTAATTCCATTCATCCTGGTGTTCAGACCAAAAACTTTGGAGTCATTATCAATCCTTTCTTTCATAACCCCAGCCAATCCATCAGCAAATTCTGTTGACCCTATCTCGAAAATACAGCCAGGAGGTAACCACTTCTGACCTCCTCCCCTGTGATCACCAATAGCAAGCCACCATCACTGCTTATCTGGATTACTGCAGTCACCTCTTCACTGGTCTCCCTGCTTCCGCCTCCTTGCGGGCTGCTGAGAGGCCCTTCCAGGCCATCCCAGATAAATAGCACAGACCTCCATTACCCTTTCTTCCTTATTGAGCTGTGTCTTTCTACATGGCACTTATCTTCATTTATGATTTGTTTTCTGTCTCCTCCTTTGTATGGAAGGGATTTTGTCTATTTTTTTTTTTTACTGCCTTATCCTCAGCACCTAGCACAGTATTTAGTGTGTAATAGGCATATAATAGTTATCAAATGTCATTGAATGAATTGAATCACAGACTTCCTCAAAAATCTGATGAAAGCAGAGACCTTCTGCTCAGACAAATACGTGGATGGGCATTGTTTTGCAGACAATTTCTGGAGGTCTCCATATTTCCAGTATCCATGCAGGTTAAGAGCCTCTGCTTTAGGGCGCTAGTTTCGAAAGCCAGGAAGTCTAAGCTCTGAATTCTAGAGTTGGATGTCAATCTCTAGTTAGACTCCAGTCAGGTCACTAGTTATTTAGATTGTTCTTACATCCACTCAACCAACATTTGTTCAGTGTCAGTTGTGTGACAAGCTCTGTGCTAAGCCCTTGTGCTAGGGGAGCAGAGGTATCTGTTCTTAAGGCCCTTAGATCAGAAGAAACATCACCAGGTAAACACCTAACTCTAATAAGATCACTTTAAAACTAGAGTGCTGTGCATCATTCAATGAAGGCCTAACAGATGCCATGACTAACTTTTCTTAGGTGGCCTAGGAATAACCCACGGAGAAGGACAGGCTTGAATTGGGTCTTGAAGCATGAGTAGGAGTTTGTCTGGCAGAGAGCAGGGAGAAAGGGCGAGACAGGCAAAGGGCTGGCAAACACCATGGCATACTCAAGGGGAAAGCCACACATTTAGTCTAAAAATTCAACTTCAACAAAACTGTCTTAGTTTAGACTTCACCTAGAAACAGACCTGCGTCAAGGATTTGAGCATAAGTAGTTTATTTGGGGATCTGAAGGGAATATGGGAAAAGAATTGTGAAGTAATAAGGAGAAGAGAAGGCAGCCAATAGAAGGGGCATTGGTCAATTACTCACAGACACTGGGCACCGGGAGGTTAACCCCCGGGGAAGCTTTGGGAACTGATGTACAACACGTGACTCAGAATTATCTCGCTCCAGGATAACGAGGCTGGGGCGTGTAGACACCGACTCCGGAGTGCTGAGAGTTACTGCTGAGGGCTGCGTCTGCATTTCTCTATCTTCCCCCAGCATGGTGGCCTGGTCCTCAGACCTGCTTCCTTCATACTAATCCCTATGGCAAAGAGAGGTGGAGCTGGGGGTGGGATCAAACTCATTCTTCCTTGATGGCCCCTGTAGTGGAGGGGTTGATAGATGCTGGGGAAGCAATCTCAATGGCTATCAAATCCCTGTTTTCATACATGAACTCATCTTTCAACTTCAAGATGTGGTTTAGGGGGCTCTGAGGAATGGTGGCATGTGTTCATAGTTCCAGGTGGCTGCTTGTTTGATTTGGTGGCTCCCTAGATTTGGGGAGATGACCAAGGTCCTGTTTTGTTCAGTCTTCTATATCTGACTCCCATATTTCCCCAGTCACTGCTTGCTGAAAGGCCTCCTACTCCCACAGATTTAAGGTCTCTGGTTTTGAGTTTCAACGTCTCTTTTAATCAATATTAGGAAACGTGACTCTCATTACCCAAGAAAATAAAAAGAAAGGAGTGGGGGAGATTGAGAGGTGACATTGAAAAGCCCTAAACTGGGGTGATGATTGACATTCAAGGAGAAAGCACAGACCCTTGCCTGGGGAGGCTAATTTTGAGAATAACAAAGCAAAGGGGTCCCCTCCCTCAGTGAAGGCTGCCTTGACATGAAAGGACAATTGTTCTGCCGTAGCTTTTGATTATTTCCCTCTGATGCTATCTGGAGAAAGAAAACCTGAGCCTGCTTTGACCGGTTCTGCAGAGCTTTTTAGTTTAGCTGCTCACAGCAGCGGGCAAAGCATAAATTGAGCAGCCCAGAAGCCTGAGACCTTAAGTAAAATGGAAAACTTCCCCAGACTGAGACATCGAATCAATAGCAAATGGCATTCTGTGCTGTGGACACCAAGGTGAGCATCAGGAAGCCTAATATTTATTCTTTCCTTTCCCTGCCTTCAAAAAGTGGCTACAAGAGAGCGAAAGGTCCGGGCTGACACCCAGGGGTGTGGTTCTTGACACAGAAGGGGTAGAGAAACATTCATAAGTTTTTCCAATCAATTCTTACAAAGATTCAAATAGAATCTTTAGGGCTGTATTTTTGCCTGGAGCTATTTACTTTAAACCTAAATCAAATAGTGAAATAGGATAACTGCTTTCTCCTAACAGACAGGAGATTTTCAGGACTGACTCTTTAGTTAATTTAGGGGCAGAGAGAGAAGTGGAGTGGAGAGTGTGGGAAGGGAAGACCCTTGAGGCCATGGTTCTCAAATTTTGCTGCCTTTTACAATCACCTAGTAAGCTCTTAAAAGGCTGAATTCTGCCCGAGCGCAGTGGCTCACACCTGTTATCCTAACACTTTGGGAGGCTGAGTCGGGAGGATCACTTGAGGTCAGGAGTTTGAAACCAACCTGATCAACATGGTGAAACCCTGTCTCTACTAAAAATACAAAAAAATTAGCTGGGTGTGGTGGTGGGTGCCTGTAATCCCAGCTACTTGGGAGGCTGAGGCAGAAGAATCGCTTGAACCCAAAAGGCAGAGGTTACAGTGAGCTGAGATCACGCCATCATACTCCAACCTGGGTGACAGAGCAAGAATCTCTCTCAAAAATAAAAGAAAAAAGAAACCTCAATTCCCAGACTATAGTTCAGCTCAATTAAATCAGAATCCCTGGAGGTGGGATCTGGCCCCAAATGAGTCCACTGCGCAACTAAGTTTGAGAATGAGGGTCTCAAGGTGGCGCTTCTCAAATCTAATGTGCACACAAAGCGCCTGGGGATTTTGTCAAAATGCAGATTCTAGTTCAGCAGGTCAGGGGTGGGGCATGGGGTTCTGCATTTCTAATAAGCTCCGAGGTGATGATGGTGCCAGTGGTCAGTGGACCACTCTTCAATTAGCAGATCTTAGGATGTTTCTTTAACACCTGAAGGGAATGGAGCCACTAACGAGTCACAGAACAAAGCAAACCACTTTTCAGAACACAGAGCTCCCCTTTATGAGAGGATTCCACTGTATTGTTAAGATACGTTGCAAACATCTTACCATGGCCTACAAATCATCACCTGGTCAACTTTTGACAAAGCACCAAAAAATCATAGTCTCTGGGGTAGGGCTTGGACTTTGGTAGACTTTTAAGATTCCACAGAAGATGCTGATGTGCAGATAGATTTGAGAACCCTGTCCTAAGTCCTTGTAACAATGCCCTAAGTCATTGGCTCCTGCAGTTTCTATGAGAACAGCCCTTTCCCCAAATCTCCATAGCTATATTCTCACTGGGCACTGTTGATTGGATGAAAGGCAGGCAGTGGGCTTGAGTTACAACATTGTTCCCCATTCCCTGGGAAATTAGGTGTGAGACCCAGCTTGATCTGGCGATTCCTGTGTATTAGTCCATTTTCACACTGCTGATAAAGACATACCTGAGACTGGGCAATTCACAAAAGAAAGAGGTTTAATGGGGCTTACACTTCCACATGGCTGGGGAAGCCTCACAATCATGGTGGAAGGCAAGGAGAAACAAATCACATCTTATATGGATGGCAGCAAGTCAAGAGAGAGCTTGTGCAGGGAAACTCCATTTTTAAAACTAGTAGATCTCATGAGACTATCTCATTCACTATCTCAAGAATAGCACAGGGAAGACTCACCTCCGTAATTCAATCACCTCCTGCTAGGTTCCTCCCATGACATGTGGGAATTGAGGGAGTCACAATTCAAGATGACATTTGGGTGGGTTTGAAGCCAAACCATATCATCCTGTTAACCCAGGAAATATGTAGTAGGGAGCAGTTGGCCACCATTTACCCCTAAGGAGACTGGTAACAGAGAAAGCTGCTCTCCCACAGGAAACAAAAGAAGAAAAACAGTGGGACTTGGGACTTGGGGCTGGGTGGTGGGGAGGTTCCCAGGTCTCCCACCTTAAGGTTATTCATGGCAGAGTATGCAAGAATCTTGGTAACTACCACCTTTGTCTCTGAAAGAGGGCCAGTTTCCAGGCTGAGGGACTTCATGCAACTGTCCCTGAAGCCTAGAAGACCTAATGTGACCCACAAACCTAGAATAGTCAAACCTTTTAGGAAAGATCCCTAAAAATCAGCTTAAACACAGATTGTCTGTCTCATAGCAACATCCCACACCTTTAAAATTCATGAAAAATGAGCAGATATTTTGCAAGATTCAAGAATAAGTGCTTTTGGGGTCTCAAACTGGTTCTATTTGTAGAGGAATCATCAGTCTTTAACTTCTGCAGCTGCAACTTCTAAATCTAGGCTCTCTGTTGACTTTGGAGGTGTAATTGCATGCCTTGCCTGTTTTGTCATCTATGAAATGGAAATAAGAGTACCAATCTGATCAGATGGCTTTGGAGAATTTAAAAAAAGGGTTATGAATCATGATACAGATGTGGAAATGTTTCTTATGAATGAGTCACCATCTCCAGGAGGCATTGCTATAGAATAGTGAAAAAGAGGCCTTGGGTGAAGATTTATTGAAATCCTGGCCTATTCAACTATCTAATTATGTGATCTCAGATGAATTGCCACCCTGGGCCTCAGATTGCTCATTGCAGATACTGGCTAATGATGCCTATTTTGCAGAACTTTTCTAGGAGTTGAATGAGATAATATATGAAGACAGCAGGTATACAGTAGGTGCTCAAAGATATGTTTCCCTTCCCTCTGTGACCTAGATTAGTTAGGATATACCCCTCGTTACAGTATGGCTGTGATGAAAGACCACCTTTCCTCTCCAAATAACAGTGGATAAAATCAGTTAAACATTTATTTCTTTCTCATGCAACAATCTGAACATTGGGAATCAAGACTGAGGGACAGTTCTGTGGCTCTGGGAACCCAGGCTCTTTACTTTCTTTCTTTCTTTCTTTTTTTTTTTTTTTTGGAGAGGCAGGGTCTCATGCTGTCACTCAGGCTGGAGTGCAATGGCATGATCATAGCTCACAGCAGCCTTGAACTCCTAGGCTCAGGCAATCCTCCTGCATCAGCCTCCCAAGTAGCTAGGACTACATGGTCAGGCCATCACACCTGGCTAATTTTTTTTTTTTTTTTTTTTTTGTAGAGATGGAGTCTCCCCATATTGCCCAGGCTGGCCTTGGCCTCAAGTGATCCTCCTGCCTCAACTTCCCAAAGCTGAGGATTATAGGCCACTGCACCCTGCTCAACCCAGCCTCTTTTTACCTCGCTGTTCTGCCAACTTCGGTGTGGAGCACCCATCTTGTAGTTTAAGATGGTGATTTTTTACTAGGAGGAAAGAGCGAAGGGGCAACGGATGACAATCCTCTCCTCTTTGAGGGCATGGCCTAGACGTTCTGCCTTCATCCGTTGGGCTCAATGTGAGTTAGTTGCAAACTCGGCAGCCCCATTTTTGAGATGAAACCCCAGCTCTACCACTCACTATGTGTGTGGCCTTGGCCAAGTCACTTAACATATCTGTACTCCTGTTTTTAAATATTTCATGAAGTCATTGTGAAAAGTACATCTGAAGCCCTTAGGATAGTTAACACATGCAAGAGTATAAACTTTCATTAGTTTTATTTGTGTAGCCACCTGGCCACACCTAACTGTGAGGGAGACTGGGAAATATCTTTAATCAGGTGTCTGTGTGTCCAGCTAAAGTTTTAGAATTCCATCTTTGAAGGAGGAGAGAGTGGGCACTAGCAAACAACCAGAGTTTCTGCCATCTGAGTAGTTAAAATAAGTGAAAAGACTACAGAATTAAAGTGATTGCTATCTCTATTTTGGGTCTTAAAAAGCCTACATAAGCCAGGCATGGTGGCTTATGCCAGTAGTCCCAGTGCTTTCAGAGGCTGAGTCATGAGGAGCACTCAGATTATTGGAGGCCAGTAATTTGAGACCAGCCTGGGTGACATAGTGAGACCATGTCTCTACAAAAATAAAAATAAAAATAAAGTTTTAATTAGCTGGGAAGGGTGGTGCATGCCTGTAGTCCTAGCTGCTGGGAGGCTAATGAAGAATCACTTAAGCCCAAGAGGTCGAGGCTACCGTGAGCTCTGACTGCCCCACTGCACTCTAGCCTGAGCGACAAAGTGAGACTGTCTCAAACAAAAACAAAATAGCCAGGCGTGGTGGCTCACGTCTGTAATCCCAGCACGTTGGGAGGCCGAGGAGGGTGGATCACCTGAGGTCAGGAGTTTGAAACCAGTCCGACCAACGTGGTGAAACTCTGTCCCTACTAAAAATACAAAAATTAGCCAGGCAAGGTGGCGCATGCTTGTAATCCTCGCTACTTGGGAGGCTGAGGCAGGAGAATCACATGAACCTGGAAAGCAGAGGTTGCAGTGAGCCTAGACTGCACCATTGCCCTCCAGCCTAGGCAGCAAGAGCAAAACTCCATCTCAAAAAAACAAAACACTAGCCTGGCCAACATGGTGAAACCCCATCTCTACTAAAAATACAAAAAAATTAGCCGGGTGTGGTGGCGTGCACCTGTAATCCCAGTTAGGAGGCTGAGGCAGGAGAATCACTTGAACCTTGGAGGTGGAGGTTGCAGTGAGCTGAGATCACACCACTGCACTGCAGCCTGGGTGACAGAGTAAGAGTCTGACTCAACAAACAAGCAAACAAAGCCAACGTAAAACTCCTCCTTGTGTGATAAAGTGAATGTGCACCATTCATAGAGGTGGAGAGAAGAAAAATAATAACAGGCTGGACGTGGTGGCTCACACCTGCAATCCCAGCACTTTGGGAGGCTGAGGTGGGTGGATCACCTTAAACTGAGGAGTTTAAAACAAGCCTGACCAAGACGGTGAAATCCTGCCTCTACTAAAACACAAAAATTAGCCAGGTGTGGTGGCACATGCCTATAATCCCAGCTACTCGGGAGGCTGAGGCAGGTGATCGCTTGAACCTGAGAGGCAGAGGTTGCAGTGAGCCGAGATTGCGCCACTGCCCTCCAGCCTGGGCGAAGAAGTGAGACTCTGTCTCAAGAAAATAAATAAATAAATAATAGTATGTGAGTCTCAGTGCCCAGCTGGATCTCAGCTCTCCACAATGACATGTTTGGAGGCCTCATCATATTCTGAATTTATGAAAAGTACCACGTTTTTGAACCCCATTCTCTCTCCAGATCTTGTTGAATGCTTGCCATCTGCCAGGCACTAGGCTAGGTGTCCATGGTAAATTCTCTTCTCTCGGGCACTGCCATCATTCTCTGATGTCTGTGAAGGCCCTCACAGGCAAGGCACCAGGACTCCCCACTGTGAAAACGCAGCTCCCATGAAGGCATCCCCTGCTCCTTCTCCACCAGCCCCCACCCTCTGAATGCGTCAGGAGATCTGACTGGCTTTTCTGGTTACAGATTCACCAGGTCAAGGGAGGGGAGAACAGTTTGTCATGTAGTCATACACCTAATGCTGACCTTACTTCAGCTTGTGCAATGGAGGCCTTGCTACCCAGGCCCAAAGCCTCCCCTCCAACTCCCAAAGCAAGCACAGGCTGGGCCTGACAGGCTGGTTACTTACCTTCCATCAAAGTGGATTTGAACATGGAAACTAAAAAACAAAGGAGTGATGCTTGGCGTTATAAAAGACAGGCAGTAGAATTTCCGGAACAATCCTGTAATACATTTTACCTTTGATTTGCCAGTAACTCTTCAAGAATGCATACGTAAATATATCTTTTGTACAAAGTTGATGTTTCATTGATATTTCTTGGTGGTGAGTCTTTAGATAGAGACCCTAGCCACCCTTAACTTTCTCAGCTCCATCACTGCTCCCAAATAGTTTATTGTCCATAAACAAACCCTTAAATGTTTGCTGCCTCCTCTGGCTCAGGAGAGCCCTCCAATTAATGCTTTCTAAAGCAAAAGAGCCTGGCAAGCAAATCACCTCTCCCTAAATCGTTGCTTAATGTATTCCCTTCAGAGAGTCTTTTGGTGAGGCATGTTATGTGTGGAATTATTCTGATTTTCTTTTTCTTTTTTGAGACAGGGTCTCCCTCTGTCACCAGGGAGTACAGTGGCGAAACTGTGGCTCACTGCAGCCTCAACCTCCCAGGCTTAAGCAATTCTCCTGCCTCAACCTCCCAAGTAGCTGGAACTACAGGTATTCACCACCACACCCAGGTAATTTTTGTGGGTTTTTTGTTTTGTTTTTGTTTGTTTGCTTTTGTAGAGATGGGGTTTCACCATGTTGTGCAAGCTGATCTCAAACTCCTGGGCTCCAGTGGTCAGCCCACCTCAGCCTCCCAAAGTGCTGGGAGTATAGGCATGAGCTGCTGTACCTGGCCTGCTGTCCAGTTTTTTGATGTGTTTCTGATTTCATTTTGCAACTATCCTGGCACTTCTTTGGGGATTGTCAGCTTTGGACGGACAGGTCCTCCCCTCTCCTTGGGCAGAGAAAGGCATTGGCATTAGGACCTTCATATTCACCTGTTTCAAGACCTTTTAAGGGAGCCTAGAATGTTTTTTTTTTTTTGGCCCATGGACTTTTGACAAGGTGCTATTAACACGCACAAGGTATTTTTAGCAGCCACTGCCTTGCGATTTCCCATCATTCCAGGGAACTCCTAGGGCAGCTTCTCCAAACTCAGCTGATCTTTTCTTTAAAATCAATGTCCATCTCACTTGGGCCTGGTCCTCAAACACAGTCATTCATGGGTTTCCATCTGCTTGTCATTTATGCTGTTTGCTTCTTTGAATGGGCCCCTTTAAGACATGTTTCAGGTAAACTTGGCCTTTCTTCAGTAAAGCTCAGTGATTTTCTGCTCTGCAACCTGATGTGGGGTTAACTAAGCCACACTACAGGAGGACCAAGTGAACTGTTAGTATCCACCCCCCCACCCCATCCTCCAGTCCTCTGATTTTGTGTGGGAAAATGTATGTGTATACATTTAAATATATATAAAAATTTCAATTTTCTACTGATTTTTTAATTGCTAAAAAAAAAGTAAAAAGTCTGGAGACCAGGAAAAGACTCAAGTATTTCACTCTTCTTATACACGCACACACACACGCGCGCGCGCACACACACACACACACACGTGCACACACACTGTGCCCTTTCCCTATCTGGAACAGGATGTGAGTATGGTTTGACCTCAAGCTTCATAAATGCTCATTGATGGAATTTCTCCACATCTTCCCCTTTGCCAAGCACGGTTTAGTGAATATTTTTTGTTTGTTTTGTTTGAGATGGAGTCTCACTCTATCCCCAGGCTGGAGTGCAGCATTGCAATCTTGGCTCACTGCAACCTCCACCTCCTGAGTTCAAGCGTCTCCCCTGCCTCCACCTCCCAAGTAGCTGGGACTACAGGTGCATGTCACGATGCCTGGCTAATTTTTTGTATTTTAGTAGAGATGGGGTTTCACCGTGTTGGCCAGGATGGTCTTGATCTCCTGACCTCGTGATCTGCCCACCTTGGCCTCCCAAAGTAGTGAATGTTCATTGAAGGAATGGACAGGGAGCAGGGACAGCCCATTGTCTCCTATGCTGCTAGGGGAGAGGGTTGAAATTCCCTCTAGCTACATTTCTCAGCAAACACACTGGTCAATGTGTCTTGTTGGGAGAGGTTATGTCCCTCCTTCTAGAATTTCCTCCCCTGTCCCCTCGTTCTTTGCTTAGCTAACTTTGAATGGTCCTTGAAAATAGTTTAAATGGCTGCTCCTTAAGGAAACTGCCTGGGCTCCAGGCTGACCTCACCACCCTCCCTTGACATGGGAGTGGCCCTGGGCCCACCTTTGGCCTGGCAAGGGTCCCACCCACCACTGATGTACTGGTCTCTCTCACTCTCTTGAT
>NW_022436944.1:51942383-51946341 GCF_009761245.1 Sapajus apella
TTGCTGCCTTCCTCCCCTTCACCTATATCTGGCATTTCTCCCCATGCTATCTCTCCCCAGCTTCCCACCCCCCACTGTCCCTCCCCCATTTCCTCCCAACAGACCCCAGTGTGTAGTGCTCCCCTCCCTGTGTCCTCATTGTTCAACACCCGCCTATGAGTGAGAATGTGCGGTGTTTGATTTTCTGCTCTTGTGTCAGTTTGCTGAGAATGATGATTTCCAGGTTCATCCATGTCCCTACAAAGGACACGAACTCTTCATTTTTAATGGCTGCATAATATTCCATGGTGTATATGTGCCACATTTTCCCTGTCCAGCCTATCATCGATGGGCATTTGGGTTGGTTCCCAGTTTTCTGTTTTAAAACTAATGTTGTTTCTAGGTTTGACTAGTATAACCAGTGCTAAAGCAATCATCTTTCTTTGTCCATCTTTCCATATTTGTTCAGTGCTTTTCTTGAGGAAATGTCCTTTGAGGTAGAATTGTTGGGCAAAGGGTATATAAATTTAAGGGTTTTGTGACATCGTCTGAAGTTATCTTCTCCAAAGTCCCATTGGTTAAAACTCATCTGTAGTATGAGCCTTTTAAACTAAAAATACTTTTTGAAAATTCTAAATGCTAAGGATCACCTTAAATTACACACTGTTTTATTGATTATAATGGATATTTTTTGTTCATGTTTTAATATCTGAATCAGGATGCAGCTTATAATTGATGATTTATTGGATGTCATGAAATATAGACCCACTGATTCTTATCTGGGGATAGTGGAGCATGTCTGTTTCAAATCTTTGCAGTTTCATTCCTGAGACTAAGGAACACCTACCCCTGGAAAAATGCTACTTTCTCCCTTGTGAAAACAAAATACTGAGACAAAGAATTACTAAGAACCTGACTTCCTGGTTGAACCTGGGGAAATGAAATTGTGCAGAGAACAAAACACAGTGTTTTTTCAAATCACGTGTCAAAATCGCTTGCTCTGGCTTTGGGGGTGAGTGGTAGTAGCTCTACCTATTAAAACACTCAAGGTGATGTCAATGTAACATCATGTGGAAACCAAATCATGGTAGTTTCTTTCCTTGTAAAGTTTTATAACAAGCTAGAAGCAATCCAGTACTTGACCTGTGAATTGTAGGATGCTGTGATCTCATTACTATTACAACTGCTTGAAGAATGAAAGTGATTTGTAAGAAGCTGAGTAATTGTGCCCTTCCTGTTACTGATGACTTCAAAATGAGTTGTAGTATCCATGTAATAAGGTTAGGTCACCTTTTATTTACATACTGTCTTGTGAGCAAACTTAGTTGGGAAAGGATAAATAGGGTTTACTGAGAATTGGAATTTAAATATTTCTACTGCCCTACTAAGTTCCTTAAAAAAAAGTGAACATAGTTTTTATTTCATAAAAGCAATACCCAACATTTGTAGAAAAAACTTTTCCTTATTAATTTTATTATTATTTTGAGACAGAGTCTTGCTCCATTGCCCAGGCTGGAGTATAATGTTATGATCTCAGCTCACGGCAACCTCTGCCTCTCAGATTCAAGTGATGCTCGTGCCTAAACCTCCCGAGAAACTGGGCTCATGCCACCATCCCCGGCTAATTTTTGTATTTTTAGTAGAAACGGGGTTTCACCATGTTAGCCAGGCTGGCCTTGAACTCTTGGCCTCAAGTGATCTACCCACCTTGGATTCACAATTGTTCCAGAATTTTTTTCTTCTTCTTCTTTTTTTTTCGAGGCAGAGTCTCACCCTGTTGCCCAGGCTGGAATACAGTGGCGTGATCTTGGCTCACTGCAACCTCCACCCACCAGGTTCCTGTGATTCTCCTACCTCAGCCTCCCAAGTAGCTGGGACTATAGGCGTGTGCCTCCACGTCTGGCTAATTTTTGTATTTAGTATTTTTTAGTAGAAATGGAGTTTACTATATTGGCCAGGCTGGTCTTGAACTTCTGACCTCATGATGCACCCGCCTCGGCCTCCCAAAGTGCTGGGATTATAGGTGTGAGCCACCTATAATCCATTTCTTAAGTTGTGTATTATCTGTAATTTTCTCAAGCGTAGTCTCTTGTAAACTACTCTTTTTGTTTCCTGCTGTGACCATCTGTGCTGGATACCTTCCATTTGTCCTTCAGATTCCCTCTCCACCCTGCTCCTGCATGGACTGTCTTAAGGGACCCCTGCCCTCTGATGTCCCAGTGGCCGCATCTACTGGAGGCACCAGCATGAGGCTATCCTGTGAGAGGAGAGCAGGTTCTGGACATTCATTCCCTAGGGTTTCTCCCTGCTGGGTCTCAGCTGGTTGGATACGTCCCTCCACGGAAGACAGGCTACCTGGCAGCTCTCTGCACACTGCTATTTTCCCTGACTGCAATAACTATTCACTCCCCCCTGCTTCTGATTGCCAAGTACTGCCCTATAGCTTGTGGTTTTCCTGCACCCTGCTGTATAAACAATACCCTTATTAAACCCTACTTAGATTACCCAATCTGAATGTGCCTGCTTTCCTGCTGAGACCTGATATATTACCTGTTTTCATCAATGATTAACTTCTTATGATAATCATAATGGCCACATAGTATTCCATAAATATCCAGGCTGCTACTGTTCACTGAATGTTTATTTCCTCTTTTTAGCAGTGCTATAACAAACATCTTTAAAGCTAAATCTTTCTGGATGTTCTTTAGTGTTTTCTGAGGATGATTACTTAGAATTGATAAAAGGGTATATGAATCTTCTTTAAAGATAAGTTTCTTGGCCAGGCACGGTGGCTCATACCTGTCATCCCAGCACTTTGGGAGGCCAAGGTGGGAGGATCACCTGAGGTCAGGAGTTCAAGACCAGCCTGGCCAGCATGGCGAAACTCCATGTCTACTAAAAATATAAAAAATAGCCGGGCATAGTGGTGGGTGCCTGTAATCCCAGCTACTCTAGAGGTTGAGGCAGGAGAATCGCTTGAACCCAGGAGGCGGAGGTTGCAGTAAACCGAGATGGCACCACTGCACTCCAGCGTGACAGAGCAAGACTCTGTCTCAAAAAAAAAAAAAAAAAGAGGCAGAGAGAAAAAGATAAGTTTATTAAGGTGTCCACCTTGTTTATAGTGTAGAGTCCTGTGAGTTTTGGCATTTGTGTTTTTTAAAAATATCTTTATTAAGATATAATTGCATATAAAATTGACCTTTTTAAAGCCTACAATTCAGGAGTTTGTAGGATATTCACAGAGTTGTATAGCCACCACTACTGTCTTATTTTAGAATATTTTTCCCCTGGAGATGGAGTCTCACTTTGCCCCCCAAGTTAGAGGGCAGTGGCACAATCTCAGCTCACTGCAACTTCTGCCTCCAATGTTCAAGCAATTCATAAGCCTCAGTGTCCTGAGTAGCTGGGATTACAGGCATGTGCCACCACACCTGGGTAATTTTTTTTTTCTGAATTTTTAGTAAACGGGGTTTCACCATGTTGGCCAGTCTGGTCTCAAACTCCTGACTTCAAGGGATCCACCCACCTGGGCCTCCCAAAGTGCTGGGATTACAGGTGTGCACCACCATGCCCGACTAATTTTTGTATTTTTAGTAGAGATGGGGTTTCACCATGTTGGCCAGGCTGGTCTCAAACTCCTGGCCTCAAGTGATCCACCCACCTTGGCCTCCCAAAGCGATGGGATTGTAGGCGTGAGCCACCGTGCCCAGCTGAATAATTTCTCTCTTAAAAATTTTTAAAAATTTCTTCCTACTGTCACTACTCTTATTCAAAGAACATTTTCATCACCTCAAAACCAGCCTCATCCCTATTAGCAGTCACTCTGCATTCCTCCCTCCCCTCAACCTTTGGTAACAACCAGGCTATTTTCCGTCTTTATGAATTTGCCTATTCTGGACATTTGACATACGTGGAATCCTTTGTGGCCCTTTTGATCTGACTTCTTTCACTTATCATCTCTCATTCATATATATACATA
>NW_022436944.1:51946441-51998669 GCF_009761245.1 Sapajus apella
CACTCTTTCACCAGGCTGGAGCACAGTGGTGAGATCTTGGCTCACTGCAACTTGCACCTCCTGGGTTCAAGGGATTCTCTTGCCTCAGCCTCATACACCACCACACCCAGCTAATTCTTATATTTTTAGTAGAGGCGGGGTTTCACCATCTTGGCCAGGATGGTCTCCATCTCCTGACCTTGTGATCCACCCTCCTCGGCCTCCCAAAGTGCTGGGATTACAGGTGTGAGCCACCGTGCCCAGCAGCATTGTGTTTTTAAGGGTCAGCCATGTTGTAGTAAGTATCAGTACTTCATTTTTTGTAATTGTCAAATAATATTTCACTGATGTATCTATCCATTATTTTGTTTATCAGTTGAAGGAGTTATAATAGGTACTTCATGTTCATGTGTTAATATCTGAATCGGGGCAGCTTCTAATCAATGCCAATTCATTCCTGCTAAAATAAACAAAAACCTGGCAGCTGGGATTTCAGTCTGGATTCTATTGAATCCGTAGATCGATTTGGTGAGTAATGCCATCATAACAAAATGAAGTCTTATAACTTATGAACGTGGGATATTTACATTGCCTATTACAAATCATGCTGCTATGAACCTTCATGTATAAGCTTTTTTGTTTTTTTTTTTTGAGACAGAGTCTGGCTCTGTCGTCCAGGCTAGTGTGCAGTGGCGCAATCTCAGCTCACTGCAACCTCCCCCTACCCGGTTTAAGCGATTCTCCTGCCTCAGACTCCCGAGTGGCTGGGATTACAGGCACCTTCTACCACCCTTGGCTAATTTTTGTATTTTTTTTAGTAGAGATCTGGTTTCAGCATGCTGACAAGGCTGGTCTTGAACTCCTGACCTCAGGTGATCCACCCGCCTCAGCCTCCCAAGCTTTTTTTTTTTAATTAAAAGTTATTTTAGAGACAGGATCTCACTCTGGAGACCCTGGAGACCTTGCCAGGCTGGAGTGCAGTGGCATCATAACTCATTGTAACCTCAGACTACTGGGCTTGAGCAATTCTCCCCCCTCAGCCTCGCAGGTAGCTAGGACAACAGGTGTGGGCTACCATACCTGGCTAATTTTTAAATTTTTTGTAGAGACAGGGTCTTGAACTCCTGGCCTAAAGTGATTCTCCCACCATGGCCTCTCACAGCACTGGATTACTGGCATGTAACCCGTGGCCTTGTACATGGCCCACTCTGCCCAGGCCATGTACAAGCTTTTATGTGTACATATGTTTTCAGTCCCCTTGAGCATTTAGCAAGAAATGTAATTACTGGGTAATGCGGTATCTTTATGTTTGATATTGAAGTGGCTCAGTGTGGTGGCTCACCCCTGTAATTCCAGCACTTTGGGAGGTCAAGGCAGGCAGATCGCTTGAGCCCAGGAGTTCGAGACCGGCCTGGGTAGCCTGGGCAACATGGTGAAAACCCCATTTCTATGAAAAATACAAAAAATTAGCTTGGGGGTGGTGTGTGCTTGTAGTCCCAGCTACTTGGGAGGCTGAGGTGGGAGGATCACTTGAGCCGGGAAAGTTGAAGCTGCAGTGAGCTGAGATTGTGCCACTACACTCCAGCCTGGGTGACAGAGTGAGATCGTGCCTCAAAAAAAGAAAAAATAGTTTGTATCCCAGTCAGGACACACACACACATAAGAAAAAATAGTTGAACCACTGCTAGACTGTTTCCAGACTATACGACTTTACAATCCCGCCTGCAATATGAGGGTTCTGATTTCTTCACATCCTCATCTAGACTTACTGTCTTTGATTCTAGCCATCCTAGTGAGCGTGAGATTGTATTGCACTGTGGTTTGCATTTCCATAATGACTAACGATGTTGAGCAATCTTCATGTGCTTAATGGTCATTATACTTTCTTTAGAGAGCTGTCTATTCAAATCCTTTGTCCATTTTAAAAATAGGTTAATTTGTCTTTTATTGTTGAGTTGTATAAGTTCTTTACACGTTCTAGGATAAATCTCTTATCAGATACATGACTTGGAAGTATTTTTCTCCCATTCTGTCTGTTACCTCTGCACTTTTCTTGACGATGTCCTTAGAAGTACAGAGGTTCATAATTTTGAAAAAATCCAATTTATATAGTTTTTCTTTTGTCATTTGTGCTTTTGGTGTCATATCTGAGAAGGCTTTAACTAATCCAAGGTCAAGAAGGTTTACTCTCTATTTTCTTCTAAAAGTTATAGGCCTTATATTTAGGTCTATGATTTATTTGAGTTCATTTTTGTATATGATGTGAGGGAAGGGCTTAACCTCAATAGTTTACATGTGGATATCAATTGTCCCAGCACCATTTATTAAAATACTGTTTTTCTCCCATTGAATTATCTTGGCACTCTTGTTGAAAATCAAATAATCATAAATACAGTGGTTTATTTTTGGATTCTCAGTTATATTTGATTGATGTAAATCTCTACTCTTATGCCATGCTGTATTGATTACTGTAACTTTGTAGTAAGTTTTGAAATTTGAAGGGTGAGTCCTCCAACTTGGTTCTTTTTCAGAGTTGTTTTGGCTATTCTGGGCCCCTTACATTTCCATATGAATTTTAGGATCAGTTTGTCATATACTGCCAAAGCAAACTAACAAAAACCTGGCAGCTGGGATTTCAGTCTGGGTTCTGTTGAATCTAGAGATCAATTTGGTGAGTACTGCCGTCATAACAAAATAAAGTCTTTTGATTTGTGAACATGGGATGTCTTTATATTTAATTAGGTCTTCTCTAATTTCTTTCAACAATGTTTTGTAGTTTTCACTATACATGTCTTATGCTTTTGTTAAATTTATTTCTAAATATTTTATTCTTTTTGATTCTATTGCAAATGGAAGCATTTTCTTACGTTCATGTTTGGATTGTTTAGTACTAGATTATACAAATCCAGTTGAGTTATTTTTTATTTTATATAAAAAATGTATACCAAAAAAATAGGCAGGGTTTCACCATGTTGCCCAGGCTGGTCTCAAACCCCTGGGTTCAAAGGATCCACCTGCCTTGGCCTCCCAATTTGATAGGATTCCGGGCATCAGCCTCTGTGCCCAGCCTCCAATTGAGTTCTACATCCTTTTTCTTGTATTCTGTAACTTTGTTGACCTTATTTGCTAGTTTTAATAATTATTTGGTGGTTTGACATATGTTTTTAAGGCTTTTGGTATTGCTGCCAAGTTGTACAAAAAAAGTTCACACCAGTTTTCATTCTCTCTAATGGTGTTTCAGCATGTAACAAGATTTGTTTCTGCAAATGCTCAAATTTTCTTTTGATGTTTGCCAACTTGTTTGGGGAAGGAGATATTCAGAATAATAAAAACCAATTTGGTATGGGCACCGACCAGTCAGAGGGAACACCAGCTATAAATAATATTCAGGGGAGCAGGGACATGTGAAAAAATGCAAGTTGTTTTTATTTGCATTTCTGTGATCATTAAAGCTGAACATTTTAAATATGCCTATTAGACATTTATTTTTATTTTATTTTATTTTTGTTTTGTTTTTTTGAGGGTCTCACTCTGTCACCCTGGCTGGAGTGCAGTGGTGTGATCATTGCTTATTGCAGCCTCAACCTCCTGGGCTCAGGTGATCCCCCCACCTCGGCCTCCCGAGTAACTGTGACTACAGGCACTTGCCACCACACCTGGCTAATTTTTTGTGTTTTTGGTGGAGACAGGGTTTTACCATGTTGCCCAGGCTGGTCTTGAACTCCTGTGTTCAAGCAAGCCACACACCTCATCCTCCCAAAATGCTAGGATTATGTGCCTGAGCCACCATACCCAGCTACATCTATTACTTTTTATTTATTTATTTTTTATTTTTTATTTAATTTATTTTTATTTTTATTTATTTTTTTTTTTTTGGGAGACGGAGTTTCGCTCTTGTTACCCAGGCTGGAGTGCAATGGCGCGATCTCGGCTCACTGCAACCTCCGCCTCCTGGGTTCAAGCAATTCTCCTGCCTCAGCCTCCTGACTAGCTGGGACTACAGGCACGCGCCACCATGCCCAGCTAATTTTTTGTATTTTTAGTAGAGACGGGGTTTCACCATGTTGACCAGGATGGTCTCGATCTCTTGACCTCGTGATCCACCCGCCTCGGCCTCCCAAAGTGCTGGGATTACAGGCTTGAGCCACCGCGCCCGGCCCTATTACTTTTTATTATTATTCATGCCTGTTTTTCATCAGAAATTCTAATTTGTATGAAATCTAAACTGTTATCTTCCTTTAGCCTTCTGGCCATTACTTAGGTAAACAGGCCCCAGACCCAAGGTTACACAAATATTTGAAGAAAATATAGGAGAAATTTAAAAAATATATTTCTTGATTGGGTGTGGTGACTCACACCTGTAATCCTAGCATTTTGGGAGGTTGAGGCAGGTGGATGGCTTGAGCTCAGGAGTTTGAGACTAATCTGGTCAACATGGTGAAACCCTGACTCTACAAAAAACACAAAAATTAGCTGGGCGTGGTGGTGTGTACCTGTAGTCCCAGCTTCTTGGGAGGCTGAGGTGGGAGGATGGCTTGAGCCCAGGAGCTGGAGGTTGCAGGGAGCCATGATTGTGCCACTGCACACCAGCTGGGAAACAGAGCCAGACCCTGTCTCAGAAAAAAATAAAAGTATTTACCTTCTTACATTTTAAGAAGCTCTTTTGTGTTTATAAGGTAAGAATTTTACTTTTTTACCCAAGTGGATATATAATTTCATCACTATTAATAATATCTTATTTCATTATATGCAGAACTATTTCTTAACCCTATTTTGTTCTATTCCTGTGTGAATTCCCAGGCCTTTTTAATTATTGTAGTGTTATCATGTATTTTAATATTCAATAGGGTAAGCCATACAAAATTTTCTGTTTCTTTGCTGTCGCTGTATACTTATACTAACACGGTGATTTTTAGAATCAATGTTTCTTAAATTCTGTTTCAACTTGGATTGTGATTGTATTATATTTATAAACCAATTTGAAGAGTTGGCTTTCTGATACCAAATCTTACCATCTATGAATGTTGTCTCTCTTCATTTATTCGGGTTATTTTATGTTCTTAAAGTTCTAAGTGTTTTTCAGATGAGTCTTATGCGTTTCTTACTCAGTTTTAAGTATTTTCAATTTTTGATAAATGGGATTTGTTAAAAATGAATTGGATTTCACTCATTTCTGATTATTTGTGATTTATGAAAAAAGCTGGTAATTTTAAAATTTTGGTCTTGTGTGTGACTATCTCGAGTCACGCTTTTTATTTATTTTTGACTTTGTCAGTAAAATATCTGTGAATATGGGTGGTTTTCATTTTCTTTTTATACTTTTTTCCATTATTGCATAGGCTAAGACTGCCAGTATGATGTCAAATAATTGGGATGATGTGGATATTTGGCTGGCTCATAACTTTAATTGGATATTTCCAATATTCTAATAATGGTACAGTTTTAACTATAGGGTCTGTTATTTATTGAGTTAAGGAAGGGAAGTTTAACTGTGTAACCTTTTTAATTAGGAATGATTTGAGCGTATAAATGGGAATGGAGCTAGGAGATAGGATTGTTTTGGTGGGGGGGTGCTTTTTATTGAGGTGATCATATGAGTTTTGTTTAATTCCATTTGCTAATGTAGTGAATTGTATTAGGAAACCTAATGTTGAATTATTCTTATACTCTTGGGATAACCTCTACTTAGTTTTATTATTCTAATCAACTATTGAATTTAAATGATTTTTACTCTTGGATTTGATTTATTAATATCCTATCTAGGGACTTTGTCGCTGTGCATACGTAATATCGGCCATAGTTTCCTTTGCTGTGTTCCGTTTTGTCTGATTCTAATCCTGTCAAACCAGCTTTTTTTTTTTTTTTTTTGTTTTTTTTTTTTTGTCCCTTTTTCTTTTTTTTTTTTTTTTTTTTTAATATTTTGTGTTTTTTTGAGACAGAACTTCACTCTGTCACTCAGGCTGGAATGCAGTTGGTATGCTCTCGGCTCACTGCAACCTTTGCCTCCCAGGTTCAAGTGATTCTCCTGCCTCAGCCTCCCTAGTAGCTGGGATTACAGTCGCCCATCATCACGCTCAGCTAATTCTTTTTGTATGTTTAGTAGAGATGGGGATTCACCATGTTAGCCAGGCTGGTCTCAAACTCCTGAGCTCAGGTGATCAACCCGCCTCGGCCTCCCAAAGTGCTGGGATTACAGGTGTGAGCCACCGTGCCTGGCCGGCCTCTTTATCTTTTAAAACTAATCATGGTAACTTATTTTCATCTTGCATTTCTCCATTTTTTTTTTTTTTTTAAGAGAACAGGTCTTGCTATGGTGCCCAGGCTGGAGTGCAGTGATTGTTCACAGGTGATATCATAGTGTGCTTCAGCCTTGAACTAATGACCTCAGACAATCCTCCCACCTCAGCCTCCCAAGTAACTGGGACTTCAGGTGAGCACTAATGTGCCCAGCTTGTCCCTTTATTTTTTTATTATTATTTTTTTTGGGGGGGGAATGGGGACAGAGTTTCACTCGTGTCGCCCAGGCTGGAGTGCAGTGGCACCATCTCGGCTCACTGCAACCTCCACCTCCGAGGTTCAAGCAATTCTCCTGCCTCAGCCTCCCAAGTAGCTGGGATTACAGGCACATACCACCACACCTGGCTAATTTTTGTATTTTTAGTAGAAATGGGGTTTCACCATGTTGGCCAGGCCGATCTCAAACTCCTGACCTCAGGTGATCCACCCGCCTCAGCCTCCCAAAGTGCTGGGATTATAGGCATGAGCCACCAAGCCTGGCCTTGTCCCTTTATTTTTTAATTGAGTGGGATTTGTATAACATAAAATTAACCAGTTTGAAATGAACAACTGAGTGGCATTTACGACATTTACAGTGTTGTACAATTGCCACTTCTGCCTAATTCCAAAACATTTCATGTCCTCCAGAAGGAGATATCCCTTTTGTTTTTTACCTTTCCTTGTCATCTTATTGTAAGTACATATTTTATGTATATCATATAGTTAGATTTTATTTCTATACCCAGTCTGAGAACTTGTCTTTCAATATGGAAATGTAACACATTTATATTTATTGTGATTATGTAGAATTCTTAGTTTTCCTTATTTTTTGGTCTAGTGATTGAAAATTATAAAATCTATTTTGTTTGGAGTTACTTTAAAATTTTTACCCCAGATTTTAAACTTATATTTTTCTAAATATTCAGATAATTAATCAAGATATATATGATTCCATCAAAGGACAGCACTCTCCTCCTTCCCTATTCCTGGCCAGGTACTTTGTGTCAGCCAATTTTTTCTGGATTTAAAAAAGAAAAAAAAAGAACAGCTTTATTGAGACGTAATTCATATACTGTAAAGTTCATCCACTTAAAGCATACAACTAAATGGCTTTTAGACTATTCACAGAGTTGTGTAATCATCACTACAACTCCTTTTAGAACATTTTTATTATCCTAAAATGAAACACCATAGCCGCTGACACATATTCTCCATTTCTTCCCAAACCCTCCCTCCACCGTCCCTGGTCAGCTGCTAATCTACTGTCTGTCTCTATAAATTTGCCTGCTTTGGACCTTTCACAGAAAGGGAGTCCTATAATATATGGTTGTCTCTGACTTCTTTTTGTGCTTTTTTTCACTTAGCGTAGTATTTTCAATATAAAATGTTGTGGCATGTTTCAGTATTTCATTTCTTTTTTTTTTAACTGACAAATAGTCCATTGTGTAGAAATACCACATTTTATTCATCTATTCATGGACATTTGGTTGTTTCTGCCTTTTAACTATTAATAATGCTTAAGGATACAGTATTTATGTAGAAGATTTTGTGTGCATATGTATTTTTCTCTTGAATATATTTTATGCTCTTAGAGTGGAATTGCTATCATCATATGGTAACTCTTTATTTAATTTTTTGTGGAACTGCCAGACTATTTTCCAAAGTGTGTGCCATTTTACAATCCATGTACTACTTTTTAAAAAATGATTTCTTAGGAATCATTGCTTGGCAGTCATCCTAAGATTCCCACCCATATTACTGAACAACTATTTAGACTTAACTACAAGTTTAAATTTTTTCACACTATGACTTTTCATATTATTTTTGTGTCACTTTCTTGATTTTTCATTTTGCCGGAGGTACCTTTTAGAGTAATTCTTTTAGAAAGGGTTTGAAAGTGCTAAACTTTTTGAATCATTGCACATCCATAAAATCTTTCTTTAACCTTCATATTTGAATAATGTTAGTGTAAAACTATAGATCTCAACATTTCTTTAATTTTTACTTTTTTTTTTTTTTTTTTTGAGGTTTGAGGACAGGATCTCACTCTGCCACCCCGGATGGAGTGCAGTGGCACGATCTCGGCTCACTGCAGCCTCAACGTCCCCAGGCTCAGGTGATCCTCCCACCTCAGCCTCCTGAGTATCTGGGACTACACGTGTATGCCACCATGCCCAGCTAATTTTTATATTTTTTGCAGAGACAGGGTTTCACCACATTGCCCAGTCTGGTCTCAAACTCCTGGGCTCAAGTGATATGCCTACATTGGCCTCCCAAAGCACTGGGAATACTGGCATGAGCCACCATGCCCAGCCAATAAAATTTTCTTTAATTCATTCTTTGAGGATATGGTTCCATTGTCTTCTAACATCCAGTGTTTTTGTTTGTTGGTTTGTTTTGTTGTTGTTAGACACGGTCTCACTCTGTCACCGAGGCTCCGCCTCCTGGGTTCAAGCGATCCTTCTGCCTCGGCTTCCCAGAGTGCTGGGATTACAGGTGCGAGTCACCATTCCTGGCTGCGTTCAGTGTTGTCAGTAAAAGACTTGGTGGTCTGGTAGTACCTAAACAGGCCTGTTAGGCTCAGTACCTCCCAGCCCTTGTCCATTCATGAACGTGCATTCCCACAGACTTCGCTGCAGCAGAGTCTTGCGTGAATGATGTCTTGCACTACTGCCCAAGCAAATGTAGCACTGGTGGTGTAGCAAGAAATTGTAGGCGAAATGGCAGTGTTATATACAGGAGAAATGGCATGTGAAAGGCAGTTTTGTAGCCATGTAAGATAATTATAGGGACGTTTCTTCAGGTGGATGTGGTTTGGAATCAAAGATTGGTAAGGCCTTCCTTGGAGTTTGCCAAGTCCTGGCGGGATCTCTCCCTGCCCTCACTCTAATCTGGGAGGACTCAGGGACACCAGAGGCCCTTTGCTCAGGACACCTCTAGCCGGATATTCCCTGGGGCTCCCTGCTGAGAGTATGTTCCTTGCATCTATTGCAGTAAACTGTAACTTCTAGAATGTTTAAATCAGAGGGCTAGCTTTCACTGGGCTTCAAGTCCACTCCTCTGTGGGAATCAGGTTCTCCTTTCCTTTTTTTTTTTTTTTTTTTTTTTTGAGACGGAGTTTCGCTCTTGTTACCCAGGCTGGAGTGCAATGGCGCGATCTTGGCTCATTGCAACCTCCGCCTCCCGGGTTCAGGCAATTCTCCTGCCCCAGCCTCCTGAGTCGCTGGGATTACAGGCACGCACCACCATGCCCAGCTAATTTTTTGTAGTTTTAGTAGAGACGGGGTTTCACCATATTGACCAGGATGGTCTCAATCTCTTGACGTCGTGATCCACCCGCCTCGGCCTCCCAAAGTGCTGGGATTACAGGCTTGAGCCACCGCGCCCGGCCCCTCTCCTTTCCTTTTAAGTGACTAAATGGTCTTTTTTCCTCCCTAGAAGCTTTTGAAATTGTTTCCCTGTCATTAGGGATCTATGGCAGTATCTCCCTAGATACCACTATATGTCTCGAAGGGGCGTGATCTCAGATCACTGCAACCTCTGCTTCCTGGGTTCAAGCGATTCTGTGTTTCAGTCTCCCTAGTAGCTGGGACTACAGGTGCAGCCACCACGCCCAGCCCATTTTTGTGTTTTTAGTAGAGAAAGGGTTTTGCCATGTTGGCCTGTCTCAAACTCCTGACCTCAAGTGATCCATCCACCTTGGCCTCCCAAAGTGCTGGGAATACAGGCGTGAGCCACTACGCCTGGCATGGAAGGGCATTCTTTAGTCCTCCTGGCCACTTTTGGGACCCTTTATAGGTAATATTCAAGTCTAGCTTCAGCATAGGGAAGTTTCTCTTGTTTTTTGCATTGGTTCTTTGTTTTCTCCTTTAAAGAAAACTTTACTCAATCCAGGAGTTCCAGGAGAGATTAAACTACCTTCATTATCTTCTAATTTTTCTTTCATATTTATCTTTGTAGTTTGCAAAGAGTGTAATTTTCTAGAAAAATTACACTTGAAGCCCGAATTCAGATTTTCAGTTAAGTATGCTCTGACTTTCAACCCATCTATTGCTTTATTATGGCTTTGATGGTTTTAATTCCGAAAAATTAGTCATTCTGAAGTATTTGCTTTTAGTCTGATCTCTTTTTTATTGAATCACTTTAAGGATCTTGAGTGTATTTTGTTTACTGAGAGACCATTTCTGCTTGCTTCTCCTGTACTGTTTCTTCAATCATTTGGTGATTAATGGTTGTCTGTGTCTGCAATCAAAGATGAGATGATCAGCCTAAGTGAGAATCCCTGCACCCCGGCAGTGAACACGTTCTGTGATCTGCATCTGGTGGTTTTCAAAGGAAGGGAAATATTGATAGGGGTGCAAGGGGGAAACTAGGGGTAGTAGAGCTGCTTGGGCTTTCTCATGGTGTATGCAAATTGCTTGTTGAAGCATCTGGAAATCTCAAATCTTTATCCTGGGGGCTATTTCCAGAAGTAGCTGCTGGGGGGAGGGGGAAGAGAATTAACTTGGTAGTTTCTAAGCCTTTAAATGTACTCCTTAGCAGATTACCCTTGACTCACTCCTTCCCCAGCTTGTTACTGCTTCTAATCTTTGGCTTATCTGAGGGTCTGCTTGGAGACTTGCTTTTTTTTTAGTAGATCCTCTATTTTCTGCTGCAGAGCTGCAGACTGCAACTCCCTTGTTTATCATTAGTTTGTTATCAAGTAACAAACTAGCCAGGAAGTTCTCACTGCCCTGGACTGCTGTTGCTGCTCTTTCTGGTTTTCAGCACTACTATGTATTTCTTTTTTTTTTTTTTTTTTTTTTTTGAGACAGAGTTTTGCTCTTGTTACCCAGGCTGGAGTGCAATGGCGCGATCTCGGCTCACCGCAACCTCTGTCTCCTGGGTTCAGGCAATTCTCCTGCCTCAGCCTCCTGAGTAGCTGGGATTACAGGCACGTGCCACCATGCCCTGCTAATTTTTTTTTTGTATTTTTAGTAGAGACGGGGTTTCACCATGTTGACCAGGATGGTCTTGATCTCTTGACCTCGTGATCCACCCGCCTTGGCCTCCCAAAGTGCTGGGATTACAGGCTTAAGCCACCGCGCCCGGCCTGTATTTCTTTTATTTATTTATTTATTTATTTATTTATTTTATTTTATTTTTTTTTTCTGTATTTCTTTTAATTTGGGAGTGGGAGACATTTCAGTGGAATTCGGGAAGGATAAAGGGGTCAACAAATAGGTCTAACTACAAAGAAGTTCAGTAGCTTTGTTATTCACTTAAAGATATTTTTAGGCCGGGCGTGGTGGCTCACGCCTGTAATCCCAACACTTTGGGAGGCCAAGGTAGGTGGATCAGGAGGTCAGGAGATTGAGACCATCCAGGCAAACATGGTGAAACCCCATCTTTACCAAAAATACAAGAATTAGCTAGGCATGGTGGTACGTGTCTGTAGTCCCAGCTACTCAGGAGGCTGAGGCAGGAGAATCACTTGAACCTGGAGAATCACTTGAATCTGGCTCACTGGCAGCAGTAAACCAATATTGAGAATTTGACCCTCTTTCTGTGTTGTGAATATTTTTTTCTAGCTTATTGTCCTTTAGTTTTATTTACAGTGAATTTTTTTTTTTTTTTTTTTAAGATAGTCTTGCTCTGTCACCCAGGCTGGAGTGCAGTGTCAAGATCACAGTTCACTGCAGCCTTGACCTCCTGGGCTCAAGTGAGCCTCTCACCTTAGCCTCCTGAGTAACTGGGACTACAGGCACGTGCCACCATGCCTGGCTGATTTTTTAATTCTTTGTGGAGATGGAGGTCTCGCTTTGTTGCCCGGGTTCTTCTCAAACTCCTGGGCTCAAGCAATCCTCCCGCTTATGGCCTCCCAAAGTGTGACAGTGATTTTATTTACAAAATCTAAAGTTTATCATCACATCTCTCAGTCTTATTGTTTTCGCCACATTGGGTGTCGTCCTGAGAAAGTACTATCTCAATAACAAAGCTAAATCTAGTGAACTATACATTAATCTTTTACCTATATTTTTCTTAGGTGCTTTAAAATATTTAACTTTAATAATGAAATACATTTCAGCAGAAAGCATAAAATTGGGCTCTAATTTTGTTTTTCGATGTTTACTTAGTTGTCCCAGCATTTCATATTGGTAAATTCATTCTACATTCCCTTACCTGGATTGCTTTCTGTTTTTCACTTACTACTTGTATCTGCTTGGGTTCAATTGTACACTTTCTAGTCTGTTCTACTCTGTTTCCATGTTTTAATACCTGTAGTTCTTTTTCTTTTTTTTTTTTTTTTGTTTTTTTTGGGACGGAGTTTCACTCTTGTTGCCCAGGCTGGAGTGCAATGGCGCGATCTCGGCTCACCGCAACCTCCGCCTCCTGGGTTCAGGCAATTCTCCTGCCTCAGCCTCCTGAGTAGCTGGGATTACAGGCACGCGCCACCATGCCCAGCTAATTTTTTGTATTTTTAGTAGAGACGGGGTTTCACCATGTTGACCAGGATAGTTTCGATCTCTTGACCTCGTGATCCACCCGCCTCGGCCTCCCTAAGTACTGGGATTACAGGCTTGAGCCACCGCGCCCGGCCCTCTTTTGTTTTTTTAATTTATTTTTTATTTTTTATTTTTTTTAGAGATGGGTTTCACCATGTTGGCCAGGCTGGTCTCGAACTCCTGACCTCAGGTGATCCACCCACCTCCGCCTCCCAAAGTGCTGGGATTATGGGCGTGAGCCACCGCGCCCAGCTAATACCTGTAGTTCTAGATTACATGTTAACATCTCAGAGGATAATCTATCCCAGCTATGATTTTTTTAAGTTTTTTTTCCCCTATTTTCACGTTTATAGTTTTTTAGTTGACCTTTATAATTTTTTTTACAGTCACTGCTGCTGTCTCCTTTCCTTTGTCAGATTACACTGAACTTTTGTATAATACATAGATTCATTTTGGGAAAGGGAAACTTTTCTTTGTCTCAGTTTATGTCTTGGTATTGATTCTTAAGTTCTTCAAGGACTTACCCACTCTAAAATGCTATGAAGGTTGGACATCATGGCTCATAGCTGTAACCCCAGCACTTTGGGAAGCCAAGCCAGAGGATTGCTTGAGGCCAGGAGTTTGAGACCACCCTGAGCAACATAGCAAGACCATGTCTCTACCAAAAATTTAAAAGTTATCCAAGTGTGGTGGTGCATGGCTGTAGTCCCAGATACTTGGGAGGCTGAGGCAGGAGGATTGCCTGAATAACAGAGTGAGACTGTGTCTGTCTCTAAAAAAAATAAATAAATAAAAAATAAGAAAACAAAACGCTGTGGGTTTTATAGTGCAAATCAATAATGCATATCTTGTTTATTGTCACAAAAATGTGTTGAATATTTACTGTGGCAGAATCTGTGTCTAGCCCTTCGAATATAGTGGTAAATAGCACCTTTCTATGTTTATTTAAACAAATGATCAATTACAAGATTTAAGACATGTAAAGAAAAAATATGCTTCAAAAGATATTAAATCATAGTAGGAGAAAACCTCACGTTTTCAAATTTGAGGTGAAATTCAAGAGGCATTTATTCCTTGTAGGCTTTTGATCCTTTATTCACCCCATAGAAAGAGTTAAATCTAAAATTTGGCGGGGAAATACCATTTGTTTGTTTGTTTTTGCTAAGATTTATAGTAGTGCTGTTTCTAGGAAGGTGCCCGTACTTTTCTTTCTTTTTTCCCCCCAAATCTCTTTCACTGGGGGGAATGGGCCTCTTGGGGGCCCTCGCTGCACGGCTCGTTCACTGGCACTGCTTCCCGAGTCCCCGGACTTCATCGCGTCGGGCAGCTCGGGCGGGCTGGAGAACGGCTTGAAGGGCAGGGCCTCAACGGTGTCCTCTGCCCGGAAGGCCAGCCCCACGCTGGCTGGGGCCTGTGGCCATGCTGTTTGATGGCGAGGCCACACTCGCCCAGTGTCTTGCCATCATCCGAGAGCTGGTCATCCTCGTGCAGCCGCTGCTCGTCGGGCGGCCGCTTGAGGATGTCCTCGAACACGCGCTTCGGCTCGGACACTGCGCTGGACCTTGGCGTCCGTGAAGACGGTGGTCTCGGGGCGCAGGATCCTGAGGAACACGTCCATGGCGGCGGCTGTCTGGCCCCTCCACGTGCCGGCAAGCACTCCACCGTTTAAAGGGTTTTCACATTCATTAGCTCACTTGGTAATAAACCAGTCCCAGGTTGTGGGGAATCCCTCCTTTCTTTCATTTCCATTTCTAGTTGAGCCATGATTTGAGGAAACAGTTCTTAACACATGAATGAGTCAGCCACACCCTTGGAGAGTTCAGCATGAAACGATCTGATAGCTTGCCCATCCTCTGTACCCACCCGTGAGATTCATGGCGCCAGCCTCGTCATGTATCCCTTTCATGGGAAAGTAGGATATTCATTGTCTTAGTCAGAGCTCAACTGAAGATGACAGTCTACTGTAGCCAGTTGAAGCCGCAAGGGATTTATTATGCATCATAAGTTGGCTTCCAAAATTTTTGGTAGGAAGCAGGAGCAGGGTCTAGGTTGAGCTTCCGGGAGCACCTGCTGGCATCAGACCAGGGAACTGACCTGCCATCAGCAGGAAGGCGAGGAAGCAGGATCCCGGATGCCCACTGAGTCATGATACCAAATGGCTGCCCCTGACTTGCCTGTCAACACTAGGAAGCAAGGAATGGGACGCTGAGATTTCAACTATAACTGCCACAGAAATACAAGTCCCTCCTTGGCTGTGTCTGCCAGCGGGAAGGTAGAAGCATCCAAAGCATGTCCTTTGGGCCGCGGTGTGGTCTTCTTCCAAGTCTAGGATGGTGTGTTTGCCAAAGCGACATCATTGTGTGGAACCTGAGGTGTGGTCCAGCTTTCCAGCCTCTAGTGAGCAGTAAGGCACACTGCAAGGGAATGTAGCAGAGGTGAGCGGATCCACGTGGAGTATTTACGACATCCACTTCATTGGATTCTACCTGGGTCACTGTGTTGGAGGTAGAAGGCCAACTGTGATTTGTGGTGCTTCTGAAACATTCTAAGGACTTGTCCTATTTCAGTTAAGACACACGTTTGATTTCGAGCTATGTAACCTTTACAACTGATCTGATACCTCCTAAACTTCCATCTGTAATAGAAAGATAATGACAATGTCACATGTGAGTAGAAGATAAAGTGAGCAAAAATACATGGAATCTCTGTCTCAGAAGTAAATATTAGTTTATTTCTTGTGTTACTGTAGGCTTATTTCTTCCCTATTTTTTATCAGCGGGTCTAGATATTGTAGATTAATTCTGCTTGGACCGGGCTGTATTTGGAATGAGTGGTCATATCAGCTTCTAGTGAGTTTTCACACACTCAGCAATGAGGGGGAACATAGAATTTAGCCTCTCTGGTATATACTAGGGTTAGGATTAGGATCATACCTGTAACTAAAGAAAGCTTAAAAGCTATTTTAAAAATGACAGAGAACTGCTTATTTGAACCTTAAACATGCTGAGCTCAGATTATGTAAATGATTAGTAGAATGATTTAGACACTATCATGAGTGATGTCAGCTTTGTAGGTACAGTGGGAAGATTCCATTGATTTATATTCCTATACACTTTATTTAAAGAAGTCCTACAAAGCCATGGGGTGATCAGTTTTCCAGAGGTCTGAGTTTAACAGTCTTTGTTGGAAAATATGCAAAGCTCTGATCTCATTCCTTATCTTGCCCCTTCCTTCATCTATTCAAAATCTAATTATAACAGGTGCCACTTTCAGGGGGGAAAAGAATTCAGAGGAGAAACGTATTTTTGTTGTTTATTTATAACCTGCCTTGTGTCCAGAAAGGGCTTCAGGTAGGACAGAAACTTTAAATTTAGGTTTTAAAGAATGCAAGAAGAAATCTACATCAATCAAAAACTGAAAAGCATCAAATATCACTTTGGAAGAAAAAGTTGGTCTGAAGCACTAAACACTGAACTGGCTTGAAGGGATATTCTCAAATAAGTCACTTTAGAGACAGAAAGCAGTTATGTTGCCTGACACCGTTCACAGCCGTCCTGGAGTAAACAATATTGATGACTTGTCAGCTAATCTCCCTTCAACTTTAGTTGTAGAGGGGAGAAGTGTCTGTGTGCATTGAGGCTCTGACCTTCTTCTGGTCTCTCAGGCCCAGAAATTCCTTAGGGAAAGAGATGATTGAAAAGATTATAATAGATATATTTAATATTCTTTTTTTTTTTTTGAGATGGAGTTTCACTCTGTCACCCAGGCTGGAGTATAGTGGCGCGATCTCGGCTCACTGCAACCTCTGCCGCCCGGGTTCAAGCGATTCTCCTGCCTCAACCTCCTGAGTAGCTAGGATTACAGGCGCCTGCCCCAATGCCCGGCTAATTTTTGTATTTTTTGTAGAGATGGGGTTTCACCATCTTGGCCAGGCTGGTCTTGAACTCCTGACCTCGTGATCCACCCGCCTCAGCCTCCCAAAGTGCTGGGATTACAGGCTTTAGCCACTGCACCCAGCCTTAATATTCTACTAGCTTACACTTTGGAAATTATGGCTAAGATTCCTTTTAATTGTGACATGAATATTGAGCAGCTTTCCTTTTCATTCACATTTCACATCGTGAACTAATGTTCAGACCTCCCTGGGAAGCTAATGTTGGATTTTTAAACTTCCCTTTATGTGATGAGGTTGCTTTTGTGAAAGGTGGAAGACCAAAGCTCATTAACTAGGTCACTGGTTATTACCAGGCTGGTTCAGTGGCTAACCTGTGGAACAAGAGCTCAGGAGGGAGCTGACACACGTTTCCAGTCTCCCAAGTTACGAAAAAGGTCAGTCCACAAGGGTTAGGCTCCAGACTTACATAACTGAGAATGGGGAGATGTCTTCTGCATGTCCCAGAACTAAGATTCCTTCTTCGTTTCACTGAAACTTTTTTGTGTGAAATATTATACAATACTAAAACTCATATACACTTTATTTTTTTTAAGAGATTGGATCTTGTCCTGTTGTCCAGGCTGGAGTGCAGTGGCATGATCATAGTTCACTCTAAACTTGAACTCCTGGACTCAAGCAATCCTCCTGCCTCATTCTCCTGAAGAGCTAGGACTGCAGGCTTGTACTACCATACCTGGCTATTTTTTTTCTTTTTTTGAGACAGGGTCTTACTGTGTTACCCAGGCTGGTCTCAGACTCCTACACTCAAGTAATCCTCCCGCCTCGGCCTCTCAGAGTGTTAGGATTACAGGCATGAACCACCATACCAAGCTACCTGGCTAATTAAAGACATTTTTTTGTGTGTGGAAATAGGGTCTCACTACGTTGCCCAGGCTGATCTCAAACTCCTGGCCTCAAGCAATCCTCCTCTCTTACCCCCCCAAAGCTCTGAGATTATAGATGTAAGCCACTGTACCTGGCCTAGAATTTAAATCATGATTAAACAAGTAAGCATACACAGCCACTGAGGTTAAGAAATAGAAGATTACCATATTTTAGAGGCCCCCCGTAGTCCCTGGCCTCGTCTGCAGAGGTAAAGGTTACCAATATCCTGTTTTTTTTTTCTTTAAGCGTGTATCCATTCTATATTTTTAAAAGTTCAGAATTTTCCAAGTATTGTTTACCTTGGCTTATTTTGCAGTTTACAGAATATAGAATCGTATGGGATTTCCTTCTCTGACTTGCTTCTTCCATTCATCATTGAGTGTTCTCCGTATTGACATAGGTAGCTGTTGTTCCTGAACTTTTACAGTTTTGTCATATTTTATTTTATGAGTGCGCCATAATTTGCCCCTTCTAGGTTGATGGCCTCCTGGATTGCCATCTTTTGAACGGATTAACTTTTTGTGTTTCTCATTCTCTTTCCCTTTTCTGTTTGTTTGGAAGTTATGCTCTTTAGCAGATTCTCTAGCTGTCTTAACATGCATACTTAGTCTATTATACAGGCTAAAATTAAACAGTATTTTTATCCTGCTCCTAAACAAATGCAAAGACCTCAGAACTCTAAATCAGATGACATTCTTCACAATTTATAGTCTTTTCTCGTTTAGTTTTAGCTACTTTTCCACCTACAAATTAGGCATTGTCGTTGTTTTATATAGTCAACAATTTAGCTCTACTCACAACCCACATAGTTGCCTGATACCTTTGCTCATTGTTCCTTCGTACACCTCACACCTCCTATTTTTGTCTGGAGATCTTTTTCTTCCTCATTCTTGAAAGACAGTTATACAGGTTATAGAATTCTAAGTTGGCAGTTATTTTTGTCTCAGTGCATTTGAAAGTATCATTCTTCTATCTTACTGGTCTCCATGGTTGGTGTTGATGTTGGCAGTCGGAATTGCAGATTGCCATTCTTTTTTTTAAATTTAGCTACTTTAGCTTTAAAATTTTTTTGTCTTTGTATACAGCGACTTCATTATGATATGTCTGGCTAGGGATTTCTATTTATCCTTGGGTTTGGTTGGGAGTCTTAGATCTAATTACTGCTCTTTCAACAATAGTGGAAAATTCTCAGCCATTATCTCTTAAAATATCGGGAATATTGTCTTTCCCATTAAATTCATCTACTTCTAAAACTCTAATTATATACATATTAGATCCTTAGACTCTATCTTCTATGTCTTTTAAACTGATAATTTTCAACTCTGGGTTCCTGGGCTGCATTTTAGTTATTTCTATAACTTCATTGTAATAATTCATTTTTTAGCTGTTTAATCTATCATTGAATTTTGGATTTTGAATTTCAGTTCTCTTACATTTCTAGAAATTCTTGACCTTTTCCACATCTACTTTGTTCTTTATGGCCTGCATAGACTCAGCCCCAACCCACATGAGAGAATAAGTGTGCTGTAAGTTGAAGGGAGATCTTTTCACCCTCCACTCATTGCCAGGATTGGGATACTCAAGTTATCCTGCTGCTCCCACTGGACACTGCGTTAATTTCTTGTCCATCCTACATTGAAGGGATGGCCTTTTAAGATCCCAGGTTTACATAGGTGGTTTCCTGTTAGGCTTTCACCATAAATGGGGCCTTTGCTTTGTCTCCCACCATCCTGTACCTAGGTGAAAGCTTGACAAAGAATTTGAGTAGATACTTCTCCAAAGATATACTAACGGCCAAAAAGCACATGGAAAGATGCTAAACATCATCAGTCTTTAGAGAAATACAATCCAAAACCACAATAAGATACCGCTTCACACCTATAAGGATGGATATCATTAAAAAGACAATAACAAGTATTGATAAGGGTGTGGAGAAATTGGAACAAATATATGTATGTGTGTATGTGTGTCTCATACCCCTAAATGCACACGCGCGTACGCACACACACATACACACACACACACACACATACTTTTTCAAGATCATGAATGTTCATAGCAGCATTACTCATAATAGCCAAAAGGTAGATACAAATGAGTTGTCCATGAACTGATGGATGAATGGATAAACAGAATACCCACGCAATGGAATCTTATTTGGCAATGAAAAGAAATAAACTATTGATACATGCTATGGAATTGATGACCCTTGAAAACATTATGCTAAGTGAAACAAGTCAGACACAAAAGGCCATGTATGGTAAAACTCCATTTATGGGAAATGTCCAGAACAGGCACCTCTGTAGAAACAGCAAGTAGATGAGTGCGTTAGTGCGTGCTGGGAGAGGGAGGAATGGAGAACAATTGCCGATGGGTATGGAGTTTCTTTTGGGGGTGATAAAAATGTTCTGAAATTAGACAGTTGTGGTAGTTAGACACCTCTTTGGATAGTCTAAAATTACTGAATTGTACAGTTTTAAAAGGTGAATTTTATGATGTATGCATTATGACCATCTTGAAGTGTTTTATTAAAAAGATGGAAGCTCAAGAGTCCCCAAGGTTTAACAAACTCTCAGGGTGGAAACTGGTTTTGGCATTTGATATCTCCCAGGATTCTTGTTTTACAGCTAGTACTCGACTTACGACCACGATTGGTTTCGACAGACCGGTCGTAACATGATTTGGTCGTAAGTTGAGTATGTATGTACCGGGTCTGGGATAACAGTTGAAATGGTGCACGCGGAGATGGTAGTGCTGCCGGAAGCTGGTCCGCACTGCTGTATGCCTAGCTGGGCAACGTTTGCGCTGCCAGACGTGGAGCAGTTGTGGCTAGCGATTGTGGTCGTAAAATTGAATGGTAGTAAGTTGCATAGGTCGTAAGTCGATCAATACCCGTATTTAATTTTCAGCTTCTTGGGATATTTTCTTTTCATGCCAGCTCAGCAACATTTAAAAAAATGTTTTAGCTAGGCATGGTGGCTCGTGTCTGTAATTCCAGCACTTTGAAATGGGCAAATCACTTGAGTCCAGGAGTTTGAGACCAGCCTGGGCAACATGGCAAGACCCTGTCTCTACAAAAACTACAAAAATCAGCCAGGGGTGGTGGAGCATGCCTGCGGTCCCAGCTCCTTTGGAAGCTGAGGTGGGAGGATCGCTTGAGCCTGGGAGGTTAAGGCAGCAGTGAGTAGTGATCGTGCCACTGCACTCCAACCTGGGCGACAGGACGAGACCCTGTCTCAAAAAAAATTTTTTTTTCATTTTTTTCCATACTTGTTTCACTTGAGAGGTGAACGAAGTATGTCACATTGCCAGAAATTAAAGTCAGAATTCCTTTAATTTTTTTATTTTAAAAAGTTCAAGGCACTAAGAAAAGTTGTAAGGACAGTATAGTGAACTTCCTCATACATTTACTGTAATTTCTCAAATGTAAATATTCTGCTTCATCCTCCCTCCTTCCTGTCTATCCACTTAATATTTTATGGAACCCTTTGAGAGTAGGTTGCAGACATCATGTCCCTAAATACCCTAGCCATTTCAGCATGCATCTCTAAAGGACAAGAGTAATCTCCTGCATAACCACAGTATCACTATCATTCTCAAATTATAACAAACTGCCCTAATAATGTTCTTTATATTATTTTTCCCTGTCCAAGATATAGCCCAAGATCATGAATTATAGTTAGTCATCATGTTTCTTTAGTGGCTATTAGTCTAGAATACTCAGTCTTTGTCTTTCATGACCTTGACAATTTTGAAGGATCCAAGTGAGTTGTTTGGGGAATGCTCTGCAAATTAGGCATGTATGGTGTTTCCCTGTGAGTAGATTCAGGTTATGTGTTGTTGGCAGAAATCCCACTGAAGCGATGTTTGTCCTTCTTAGTACCATACATCAGGAGGCTTGGGATGTCAGTGTATTGCAGATTAGCGAATGTAATCAGGATCATTTTTTCTTTTTTAAAAGACAGAGTCTCACTCTGTCGCCCAGACTTGAGTGCAGTGGTGCGATCACAGCTCACTGCAGCCTCAACCTCCCAGGCTCAAGCAATCCTCCTACCTCAACTTCCCAAGTAGCTGGGACTACAGGTGTGCACCACCACACCTGGATAAGTTGGGTGTTTTTTTTTTTTTTGAGGAGATAGGGTTTCGCCATGTTACTCAGGCTGGTTTTGAACTCCTGAGCTCAAGCAGTCTACCCATCTCAGCCTCCCAAATTGCTGGGATTACAGGTGTGAGCCATCACCCCTGGCCGGAATCAATTTTCTGGAAGCTAAATGTGATCTTTTTCTGAGCAGAATGACACAGAATTTGGAGCCAAACAGGCTTTGCTTTGAATCTTGGCCCTGCCGCTATTAGCTTTGTGATCTTAAGCAAAATATTTAACATGTTAAAGCATCTGTAAAATATGTCTTATAATACCCACTCCTTTTTTTTTTTTGTTTTAAGACGGGGTTTCACCATGTTGGTCAGGCTGGTCTTGAACTCCCGACCTCAGGTGATCCGCCCACCTTGGCCTCCAAAGTGCTTGGATTACAGGCGTGAGCCACCACCGCGCCCAGCCCCCAATTCTTAAGATATTGAAAGAATCAAACACAAATTCATGTAAATTGTTTAGCACTGGCACATTGTACCAACTCATAACTCTTGTTCTGGGGGAGATGATAGTATTCAAATGGCATGGGGCCTCTCCATCCCTCAAAGGTTTTGGAAAAATTGCTCAGAATCTCTGTGTGAGGAGCTCAAAGGCCTCCCATGTACTTATTTTTATTTTTTCTGAGACAGAGTCTTGCTCTGTCACCCAGGCTGGAGTGCAGTGGTGTGACCTCGGCTCACTGCAACCTCTGCCTCCGGGGTTCAAGCAATTCTTGTGTCTCAGCCTCCAGGGTAGCTGGAATTACATGTGTGCACCACCATGCCCAGCTAATTTTTGTGTTTTTAGTAGAGATGGGGTTTTGCTGGCTCGTCTTGAACTCCTGGCCTCAAGTGATCTGCCTGCTTCAGCCTCCCCAAGTGCTGGGATTACAGGTGTGAGCCACTGCTCCTATGTGCTTCATTTAATTCCCAAAGAGCCTGTGTTCTGTTCCCCTTTTCTGCCTTCTCACCCACCTCCTTTACCCTTTGCTGTCGGCCATATCTGTTTGGTTGTTGTGGGGGTTTTTTGGGGTTATCTGACTTGAGAGGGTAGCAAGTGGTGGTGGTTTGAACCTCTATGAGCAATACCTTGATGCTGGCACTGCTCCACTGGCAGGTAGAGTCATTGCCTGGGGCTGACCATGGACCTTTGCGTGGGTGCTTTACCCGAATCCAGAGGAGAGAGCTGGGCTCAGCTGAAGTTTTGCCACACAACTTCGCTGGTCCCCAGTGGTGGGTTGGTTTTAGGTGTTGGCCAATGACAGGTAGAGAGGCTCTTGGAGAAGGTAGACCTGCCTCCTGCTCTGTTCTCCTCCCACTTCTGTTTTATGTCCCTTCCCTCCTGGATTACTCATCCTCCTCCCCTCCAAATCCTTCTCCCTTTGCTGTGCAGGGAAAGAAACTGTCTCCAGCTCCTCCCTCCAAACTGTGTATCTTAATTCAGTGAAGGCACCACGGAACAAAGGCTTCTCACCAGACCGGAAGCAGCTCCCTAGAGGGCAGTGGGCCTTGTAAACAGGAGCTTCTTTTCCTGTAACCTGATTGTTTTTTTTTTAAATCGTGCACCCAGCAGGAATGCCGTGGCTATTTCCCTGATGTTTATTTTGACTCGAGAGGGTAATAAGTGGTTTGAACCTGTATGAGCAATACCTTGATGCTGGCACTGCCCAGCCGGCGATTAGCGTCATTGCCAGCGGCTGACCATGGACCTTGCGTGGGTGCTTTACCTGAATCCAGAGGAGAGAGCTGGGCTCGCTGAAGCTGTGCCACACAAGGTCTCTGTTCTTTGGAGGGGAGTGTCGGCGGGGCCCCGGGGAGTGCTGATGCCTCTTTGGTTGTTTACTTGTAACCTGTGTCGTCATCGGGTCCCACAGAATGAGCACTGGATTCTGCGCCTCCTGCGTCTTCCTTTATGCCGCCTCCGACGACTCCTCCAGAGCTGTTTGTCTGGATGAGCTTGTTTGGTGAGGCTGCCAGACCTTCCATTTCAAACTGAGGGATGCCTTTTCCACCTGCTGGTTTCTGCTCCATGATATCTAGCCCTGTCTCCTGATACTTTTTTTTATTTATTTTTGAGATGGAGTCTCACTCTGTCACCCAGGCTGGAGTGCAGAGGAGCAATCATAGTGCCCTGCATCCTTGAACTCCTTGGCCCAAGGAATCCTCTTGCCTTGACCTACTGAGTAGCTGGGACTACAGGCACAGGCCACCATGCTTGGCTAACTTACTAATTTTTTTGTGGCGTTTGGGGTCTCGCCATGTTGCCCAGGCTGGTCTTGAGTTCCTGGGCTCAAGCAATCCTCCCACCTCAGCCTCCAAGCAGGTGGAACTGCAGATGTGCTCCACCACACCCAGCCCTGAGAAATTCTTTAATCTTGAAAAGGAAAGAAAGGGAGGAGGAGAAAGGAACAGAGTTTAATCCTGGTAAAGGCCACTGGTGCCCAGGGAGGCCCTACAGGGTGAGGCTGTGGGCAAGTAAGGCTCCAAGGTGATTGCTTTGTCAGTCCATTCTCCACGGACTCCCTACCTTCTTCCGTCTTCCTTCCCTTCCGTCTTCCCCTCCCTTCTGTCTTCTCTTCCTTTCCCTTCTCTTCCCTTCCGTCTTCCTTTCCCTTCCCTTCTCTTTTCTTCTGTCTTCCCTTCCCTTCCATCTTCCCCTCCCCTCACCTCCCCTTTCCTTCCCTCCCTTTCTTTCTCTTTCTCTTTTTCCTTCCTTCCTTCCTTTCTTTTTCTCTTTCTTTCTTTCTTCCTTTCTTTTTCTTTCTTTCTTTCTTTTTTCCTTTCTTTCTCCTTTCCTTTCCTTTCCTTTTTTTTCTTTTCTTTTCTTTCTTCAGGGTCTCACTATATTACCCAGGCTAGACTCAAACCCCTAGGCCCAGGTGATCCTCCTGCCTCAACCTCCCAAGTAGCCGGGATTACAGGTGTGTACCACCACATCTGACTTATTCTCCAGGGAATGGGACTGTATTTGAGGGTAATGAAAGTTGTCAGGAACTGTGTTGTGTTGCCCAAACTCAAAGGACTCTATTACCCTAAGTTATGTTACTTGTTCCAGTGAAGTCTTTGTTTTGGAGAGGCCCGTGGACCAGAAATGATACGAGGTCCCAGACCAGTTGTGTTGGCCTATACAGTCTTAAAAATCAGAATTAGTTGCCAATATGTAAATTTCAGATATAAGAAAATCTAGATTTCCATAATCTGTTGGAAAATTGGACAAATGCACAATATGAGCCCACAGTTCCTCATGGCAGCAATCCTTAGGCGCCAAGAAGTGGCAGCCCTCTGCATGTGAGAGTGTTGGTCAATATGCATGTATGACTGTTGTAACAAAGACCAAAACAAGTGACTTAAGCAAGGTAGGAACTTGTTTTTCTCTCATGTGGCAGTCAAAGCACTAATTGCCCAGGGCAGATACGATATTTCAGTGGCGTCAGAGACACCGCCTACTTCTGTCTTCTTTTTCCCTGTTCTCTGCAGTGGGGTCCATCTTCTGGTCCAAGATACTGCTTCGTTTCCCACCATCCTGTCTGCTCCAGCCTTCAGTAGGATGGAGAAGTGGAGGGTCTCTTTCTTCATGATCCAACCTGGAAGTTGCACATACCATTTCCTCTTGCATCCTATTGGTCAGAATGTACAGAATGGCCACATCTTGACTGCAAATGAAGCTGGGGAAGTGTGGTCCTCAGCTAGGTGGCCGTGTGAACAGCTAAAACCCTCTTCTTAGTAAAGGCAGAAGGTGAGAGTGGATGGTATGGACAAACTGTATTCTGTGCTGATGGGCCTTGCCGTCACCTGTTTGCTGCTATCCCCAGCTCTCTCCAGTCTTCCGTGATTGAGGCCAAGAGTCATTGCCATTTGTCGCCTTATAACTGATAGATTTCACTCATTTATGTTACCTGCCTGGTCCCTGTAGACATTTGCGTTTGCATTCTCAGCTATGCCTTGATTATCTCTTCAGACACAACTCCATGCTTTTATATTCGTTGCTGCCTCTGTTTGGAATGACCTGGCCTCCCTTTCAGGCCTGGCAAACTCCTTAGGATAACACAGCCCCTGCTTCCCTTTCTAAATTCAGTTATCTCTGTTGACACGTCCTAATACATAAGCTGCTAATTTTACATGATACCTTTTAGTTTACTTACCTTTATATACTTGATGCCCGGCATAGCACTGGGTACATAACAGACTAAGGGTCAGTCCCGTTTCCTGAGTGTTCATTCAGAGAAAGACACTACCTAGAACTTAAAAGCATTTTTAATGTCTGGCAGTGAAATAGTATATTAGTCACAGCCTTTACAGTTGTAGATGATGGAAACTTGGATAAATTGGCTTCTGTGACAACAAAAAGGAGGAGCACCTACTGACTCATGTATCTGACAAGCTGAGCTGTGTGTCAAGCTTCAGGTATGGCTGGAACCAGGAGTTCAGTAGATAGCAAGACTCAGTCTCTCTGCTCAGTGTCTTGGCTATGCTTTCTTCTGAATAAACTTCATTCTTAGAAAGACTTTCTCTGCATGGTGACAGTTCTGTATTTTTCTTATAGTGATTTTTTAAAAAACCATAAAGCTATGTCTTCATAGTGGTAACCAAGCACTTCATGGTGCCACCAATCAGGAGGAAGTCCCTGACTGACCTAGCTCAGGTCATATGGTCATTCTCGGTCCAGTCAACGTAACCAGGCATCAGTGAGGTGGGAGAATAGGGTCTGGAAGCAGGGAGCCTAAGGCTGATTCACACTGACTTCCTAGAACGGACTCAAAAGGAAAACCCTAATTTTCCATGCCCAAGTAACAAAAGGATCAGAGGCTACTTCCTTTGCACTCCCACCCGCTTTTTTTTTTCATGGCAGATGAAAAACGGAACGTACTCTGGTCCCCTCCTGCAACCAATCAGACTGGTCGTGGACCTAGTCTTCATGTGCATAGGGGTATAATTTTGTAACTTCAGCCTTTGATTGGTTGCTTTCTGCAATCAATCAGACTGGTCATGGGCCACTACTTCATTTACATAGGATGTAACCAAGTAACCAATGGGAAACCTCTAGAGGTTATTTAAACCCCAGAAAATTCTATAACCAGCACTTTTGAGACCCTTGCTCCATCCTTCTCCTATGCTGTGGAGTGTGCTTTCGTTTAAAAAAATCTGTGCTTTCACTACTTCATTTGTACGATTTGCCCAATTCTTTGCTCAAAATGCCAAGAACCTGGATGGCTCATAGTCAAGACCTTTTACTGGTAATTTAAGTACTCTGGCCATCCCTGGGTCATCTGTCTACTTCAGGTACCAGGGGTGGAGTCAGCCCTACTCAAATTACGTTGAAGGAAAGGTAGATCTCCAAGAAGAAAGAAAACAGGCAAAAAAAAAAAAAAAAAAAAAAAAAAAGTGACAATTATATTTGGAACTACCTTTATCTCATTTTATAAATAAAGCAGCTGAGGCTAAAAGAGATTATAGTGGCCTAAGGTCACAACCAGGAAGTGGCAAAAGTGGGATTCACGCTAGATCTTCCTGACTCTAAATGGTAGGCCCTTAATTCACTGCACCCAACTATTTCTGAAGGGAGTTATCCTGGAACTCCCCAGCCCCCATCTCTGCATGGAGACAACCCTGAGGTGTGATGCTCCTGCGTGACTATTACAATATAGAGACATCGTATAAGCCCACATGGCAGGATTGTATTTGGGAGCACGTGTTTATCTAAAAGCTCTGTTTTCCCTGGCACATCTCTAGTGTCTACACCGTACCTGAAAATATTTCTCTTACCCATCAAAAGAACTCTTTACGTTAATAAAAGTTGGAAGAGTCAGGCAGCTGGGTTCGTCTCTGGAACATTTTGGTTAACTTAGCACGTGCATTTTCATTGAGGAGCGGTATTGCTTGCAAGGGAGCCAAAACTGGTTCTTGGGGATAGGGAGGGAAATCTTTCCTTTTTTAAATGAATAAAGTGCATATTTACATGTGGTGTCTAAATAGACAGTTTATCCGTGATGTTAACATTTCCCGGGGTGATGAGCTGTGATGAGCGCCGTGCTGGAGACTGCAGCACATCTTCCCTCCACACCTCATTCTTCAGCACTTGCTGCCTTTTTTCTCTGCTCCACCTTGCAGCAAAACTTCTTGAAAGAGTTGTCTTTATTTCCTAATTCCTCTCATCCCACCTGCTCCTGAACCCTCTCCAGTCAGCGTTGTCACTAGTGTACCGGAACAGCTCTTGCCAGGGGCGCCAGTGACATCCATTTTGCCAAGAACAATGGTCAACTTTCAGCGCTTCTCATGCTGAGCGTGCAGACCACACTAACACAGTTGATCCCTCCCCTAAATTCTTTGAGTATCTTGTTTTCTTGGCTTCAAAGGTCACTGTCCTAAATTTGTTCTCCGATCTCGCTGAACGTATACCTCATCTTCTTTCCTGGTGCCTCCTTATCTCCCCAGCTGTAAACACAAGAGTGGCCGGGGCTCAGGCCTTACAACATTCCTCTCCCCATCTACACCCAATCCCTCGAAATTGTGGCTTTCAGCTCTCTCTGTAGGTCCTCATTTCTAGCCCCAGCCTAGACTTCTCCCCTGGATCCCAGATTTGTATGTGTCTACTCACCGTCTCTTCTGATAGGTCTCACAGGCAACCCAGGCTAAGTAGCAATTTTTGGTTAATACGGAGAACAGAGAAACATGTTAAAAGAACCCAGGAGGACACAGTCAGCAAAATCCAGATTGTGTGTACAGGACAAATGACCCAGATTTTGCAAAAAACAAATTTTAAAGAAAAAGCAGTAGAGGAGAAACCTATAGATTAAAAGAGATTTAAGAGATAAATGTCAATCAATTGCAATATAGGGACCATATTTGGATATTGATCGAAGCATCCAGAAAATAATTATGACATGATCCAGGGTTATTTGAATATCGACTGGGTATTGGATATCATAATTATTAATTATTTTTAGCCATGAGAATGGTGATTGGCTATATTAGAAAAAAATTCAAAAAAAAAATCTATCCAGAATGTTATCAGTTCTTACCACCTGCAGTATTATCAGCCTCAGCCAAACTAACATCCTCTCTTGTCTTATTTTTATATTGCCTCTTAGCTGATTTCCCCGCTTATAACCGACCCCCTACCCCAGTCTGCTCTCAACACGATAGCCAGAGATACCCTGGTAAGCTGTGTCATGGTATTCCGCTTCCCAATGCATTTGGAGTGAGAGAGCCAGTCTGTTCAGTTTCAGTCTACAAGACCCGCTGGGTTCCTCCCTTACCTCTCTGACCTCGTGTCCTGCGCTTCGCTCCTGGGTAAGCGGCTCTGGCCGCCCTGCTGCTTTTGTGACACAGCAAGTCCAGCTCCAGGAGTTTGCGTGTTCTCTTATTTTCTCCACCCACTCTCTCCAGGTCTTGTTTCAGCACGTCCTTTCCCTGAACACTCTACGTAATAAGTGAACCCATATCCCCTTAGCCTGCCTAATACTTTTTTATAGCATTTGTCACCATCTGACGTATGTTCTGGTTTGTTTGTTTTTTTTTTTTTTTTTTTTTGGTCTGCTGCTTCGACTAGAACATGAGTTATATAGAGTAGAAACTGTATTTTTCATTGCTGTATCCCTAGGTCTTAAAAGAGCTCCTTGCATGTCATAGGCACTAAATAAATGTTGAAACAAAAACATGTTTCATACAGGGGAAGGAGATGTTTAGAGACGTTTAGGGGAAGCATGATCATGAAAAAGGTTGAGAATTCTTTTTCCTGCATTAGCCTAGGGAAGCTGGTGGTCATCTTGTGCCTGCTATTGCTATTGTGACTGTGTTTACATTTCTCTCTCTTTTACACCTTGGGACACTTTTATCTGTCACGAGTTATACAGCAGAACTTCGTGAACTGGCTCTGTTGGCTCTAATTGGGGGAAAAGCCATTTGAGTTTCTTCTCTTCGGACTGAGCGCTTGCTGTCTGGCTTCTCTGCTGCAGTGGCTCTGGGGAGCTGCACAGCGCAGGCGCATGTAAGGAGACCCGCACATCCCAGGGGAGCTAGCTTCCTTCCCCATGCGTGAGCTGGAGCCTGCGGAACAGGATGGGGACAGTTTACTGAGGTGCCATTGATCCCGGGACACGTCTTGGTATTTCAGGCTGGGCAGTTGACTGTAGGAGATGGGTCTCTCCCACAAAGCAGGATGTTTACTGTGTTTGGCTGTCAGGATTTATCTTGACACAAAAAACAACTTGTACTTCACCTGCATGCAACGTCCCCTCCCCTCTGTCCCACCCTTCACACTTTGAGAACTGAGATGTCAGGGAAGCCCCGAGGAGGAACAAGCAGGAAATGAGGCAATCCAGGCAGGCACTCAGATGCCCTCTTAGTTGATGGCCAGAAAACAGTGCTCTAGGTATGTTCAGATGACTGTGGTATCTTATCTGAAATTCCATTTGTAAATATTTATAGCCCACTTCTTTCCAAAAAGGATTTGAAGTAGGTTTATGAGTATACATAAATCCATACACAATATACACTTAGGGCCAGGCAAGGTGGCTCACGCCTGTAATCCCAGCACTCTGGGGGGCCGAGGTGGGCAGATCACCTGAGGTCAGGAGTTTGAGACCAGCCAGGCTAACATGGTAAAACCCATCTCTACTAAAAATACGAAAAGTTACCTAGGCATGGTGGTGCACGCTGTGGTCCCAGCTACTTGGGAGGCTGAGGCACCAGAACCACTTGAGCCTGGGAGGCAGAGGTTGCAGTGAGCCGAGATTGCGCCACTAAACTCCAGCCTGGGCACAGAGCGAGACTCCATCTCAAAAACAAACAACAAGAACAACAAAACCACCAAATATATGCTTAGATTTAACAAAACAGGAGTGGAAAATAAGAAACCTGGCCTGAAGAACAGGAGGAAGAATGAGCCTTGAGGGTTGAGTCGGGACCTGTGAGGGGAATCACATGCAGCCGGATGCCCTCTGCCAGCCCAGTGCCCAGGGAAGCGGGGTGGGGCTGCCTCACCTTGTTCTCACCTTCTACCAGTCTTTGCATTATATCTCATCATTTTTCCCCTTTGGTCATCACATTGGGTTGTTTATTGAAAAATCCTAGCAGGCAACTATATAGTATCATTTAAATGTGGACCTAGGACTTTGAGTAGACATTCTAGGTGACTGGTTCCTGTCTCCAGCACCAGCCTGTGATCACAGCTCACAGAGGGCATGAACTGTGTCTGTTCATCTTTGTACCCCAGGACCTGGAAGCCAGGAGGAACTCAATACATATTTTACTGAATAAATGAATGGTATTGCAGTTCTTTGTACAGGAAAGGAAGAAGCTTGTCAGTTGAGGGAAAGCTTTTTGGTTTTGTTTTTTCCTGCTTCTATTTTGAGAGTTCTCTCATGTGGGCAGTTATATTGGGAATTTTGAGCGGTCTCTTGGGTCTTGTTTCAAGAAAACTGGGAGAAATGCAGACACAGAATTCATGTGTCTTTCCTTGTAAAGGGGAAAGTTGAAGTCGACTTTGACAAGCAGTTTAGTGCAGAGTATGAGAGGCCCCAGCGAAGGTGATCAAGGTCCACACCTTCTTGTATGACCTGGGCCAAGAACTGTCCCTAAATGTTACTGCTTTCAGGGCTACTTGGGGTACATGCTAGAGGTGGTTCAAGTTGGAATTATGTAATATAGTAGTAAAAAGCAGGGGCCTTGCATAGAATTATACACAAAAATATACCACAGAAAATAATAGTACATCTGGGAGCAATGGCTCATGCCTGTAATCCCAGCACTTTGGGGGGCCGAGGAGAGTGGGTCATTTGAGGCCAGGAGTTTGAGACCAGCCTGGGCAACATGGTGAAACCCCTGTCTTTACTAAAAATACAAAAAGCAACTGGGTGTGTTGGCACACACCTGTAATTTCAGCTACTCAGGAGGCTGACACATGAAAATTGCCTGAACCTGGGAGGCGGAGGTTGCAGTGAGCCAAGATGACGCAGCCTGGGTGTCAGAGCGAGATTCAAAAAATAATAATAAATAATAGTAGCAGTTCATGTAAAAGTGGGTGATATCTATGTGAAGTGAATTGTGCTCACATTGGTTTCCTGGTTGGGATAAAGTACTGTAATTATGTAAGGTGCCACTCATGAGATAAGCCGGGTGATGAATGTATAAGACCTCTCTGCACTGTTTATGAGTCTGTAATTAATTCAAAATTAAAAGGCAGGATATTGGCAACAGAGTTGGGCTGAATCCCCCATTACCCCAGCTGGGAGGTGACTTTTTTTCTCCTAGCATTTAACATAATTCTTAACTACCTATTTGCTCTTCACCTTTCTCCCCCAGGAGAAAGCAGAAGCTGAGTCTGTTTTGTTCACTGCTAAATTCCCCGTTTCCTAGCACAGTGCGTGGCACCATGTTTTGAAGGAAGCATAATTGCAGACACAGGTGACTTCAATTGTCTCAGGCGGTCTGCAGTGAGGCCAATACCTTCCTCTCAGGACACTGGGAGAATTAAATGGGTATAGCATGGGTAAAGCCTAGGGCCTGCTACACAGCAAACACTCAACTCCAGGCGGCAGCAGACTTTTCCTGTCAAGGGACAGATAGCAGTGGCCCAGGCTTTGCAGAGCAGGGGTCTCTGTTAGAGCTCTCCACCTCTGCCACTGTAGCACAAACGCAGCTAGAGACGATCGTAAATGAACGAGTGTGGTACATGTAAAAATGCAACTTAAAATCTTTTAAATTGCAAATTGAAAACACATTTTTTTTTTTTATGAATCTGAAATTGGAATTCTTTCCAACCATTTCAATCTATTAAAGTCTCTCTTAGCTTATGGGTTAGCGGGCTGGATGTGGCCTGCGGGCCATAGTTTGTGTACTGGGGTGGGCACTGTCATTCTGGGCAAGTCCTTCTCCAGCTGCCGGCCATCGGGGTGCACAAAGAAGCTGTGGAAATACATACGTTGGTGGCAGTGTTAATGTTCCCGTCAAAACCAGATCTGAGTTCAGTGGCATGATAGCCCTCTGTAACCTTGAACTCCCGGACTCAACTGATCCTCCAACCTCAGCCTCCCAGTCAGCTGGTACTACAGGCACCCACCACACCCAGCTAATTTTTTCGAAACTTTTTTGTAGAGATGGGGTCTCACTGCTTTGACTGTGCTATACAGCTGTCATTTCTAAAGCTATTTCTGGTTTCCAATAGGCTATCTCATCTGAATTTCCTGCAACTATGAATCAGCTGAGGTATAAGCCATTAGCTCATGTTCCTGGTGAGGAAACCATGGAAAGGCTCCAAGAGTTAGTGACTTGCCTAAGATTATACCAGCATGTGGCAAAGCCAGAGTCTGATACTTCGTGTCTTGCAGTTTCTTTGATACCAGCAGTCACAAAATCAACTCCATACAAGCTAGGAAGGCAGAATATACGAGCAAAGTACATTAAAGGGCAACAGGGAACAGTGGGTTTGTGATAAACCAGAGATTGTAACTTCCGTCTGAAGAGGGCGCTGCTACTTGGCTACAGCTAATTGTGCCCATAAAGAAGTGAGAGGCCCGATAATAACAGATCTAATTTTTCAGAGATGCCCTAAATCTGAATTTTAATTTAACTTAAAATATCCTGATTAACCTTCTCTTTAAAAATGTGTGCTAAACAGAACAGTCTTTTGGGCCTCAAGTTTGAGAATCAACTCTGCTGTATGCTCTCTAGCCACTAAGACAAACTCTGATGGCTTTCCCCCAAATGAGTAGAAAGTCAAGAAGCTTCAGAGAGCCATGGTATCAGAGAAGGCTTTCTGGAGGAAGTGGAATCAGAAAAGAGCCTTGAAGGATGGATAACAGAAAGAAAGAAGATATCTTTCCAGGCTAGTAGAAGGGAAAGAATATACAGCAAGTATTGAGCACAACAACTGAAATATTATCTGAGGTAATAATGTTAGCAATGATGCCAGTATGCTAGTATATTAACAAGAAAGCCAGTCTAACTGAAATAGATGCATAGAAAATATGGGACCAGCCACCCAAACCTCCAGCAAATACTGTACTTAGTGATGAAACATTAGAAGCTTTCTTTTTTAAAATCAGGAGCATAAGGATGCTATTACCATTTATATTCATCATAGTACTGCAGGCCCTAATCGGTGTAGTAAGACAAGAATGAGAAATATAAGAAATGGGGGAAAAGGAGGCCAGGCATGGTGGTGCACACCTGTAATCCCAGCACTTTAGGAGGCTGAGGCAGGTGGATTGCTTGAGCTCAGAAGTTTGAGGCCGGCCTGGGCAACATGGTGAAACCCCATCTTTATGAAATATACAAAAATTAATCAGGTATGGTGGTGCAGCCCCAACTACTTGGGAGGCTGAAGTGGGAGGATCACTTGAGCCTGGTCAAGGCTCTAGTGAGCTGAGGTTGTGCCATTGTACTGCAGCCTGGATGACAGAGTGAGACCCTGTCTCAAAAAAGAAAAAAGAAAAGAAACAGTCATTATTCATAGTCAGCATTATTTACAACAAAAATCCAAGAGAATTTACAAAATAGTGTTCAGCAGGATTGCTCAATATAAGATCATAATACAAAAGTCAATTCCACTTCTGTATACAAACAGTTTGCAAATATAATTTCTAAAACCTACTATATATATATGACCTTTATGGAGCAAACCTTTGAAACTTCATTGAAAGATAAAGATCTAAATAAATGGAAAGCTATACCATGTTCATGAATGGGATATCAGTTTGTTCCCAAATAAACACATTCAATATAATTATAATTTAAAATCACAACTTTATGAGTATAGACAATATACATATATATTAAGCTGTTTCTAAAATGTGTTATATGTGAAATAGGTAATGCAAGGCCAGCTTTGGAGGACTTTGGTGCCAGAACATGGAGTTTAGACCTGATCCAACATGCTGCTGTTTCTCAGGCTAGGGCCAGTGTTTGTATTTTCAAGTGTTAAAAACAAATTTTTGTGTTATTTTAACAATACAAGCAAATTCTGGAATTTAAAATTTGCCCAAGGGCTTCTGGGTGATTTAGTAAACATCAGGATAGACACTTGTGTTTGTGTTTGCAGTCACATTTATACTGAGTTATAATCATTTGTCATGGGCTAATGACAGAGGAACAAGGCAGACTGATTATATAAGCAACTGGTTAGACCAAGTGAAGACCAACTAATCTCACAGCGCAGCAAAGACTTGCAGGAGCCAGTGAGAAATGGTCAAAGAATTACATAGGATATGTTATTGTCACATAGGTTATGTTAGAGGACATGGACAGCGTAAAAGAGCCTACGTGGCGTCTGTCAGTGCCATATTTGAGTTGCAGACTGGTTAATTTCATAGAGATAATGTCGTTGCTTTGCATTTCATTAGGTCTGTGGTTTTGTATTCTGTTTAATTTGCAAATTTGGTTTGGTTTTATTGGTGCAGAGGAACTATAAAAGATAGACATTTAGCTTTTTGTTCATACTGACATTACATGACTTGGCCATCACAGGGTTGCCTTAAGAATTATTTTCAGTTTTTGTTCTGTAGTTACCAGGAAAAAAAGAATTATTTTCAGTTTAACAAGGCTCATGCACTATTCAAGATAGAGAAATACTAAAGTAGGCCATCAGAAGCATGAGTGGGAGTGGGATATAATGTAGATTTGATTTTATTCATTTTTTTCAGACAAGGTCTTGCTCTGTTGTTCAAGGCTGCAGTGCAGTGGTGCAATCTTGGCTCACTACAGCCTTGACCTCCCAGGCTCATGTGATCCTCGCACCTCAGCCTCCCATGTAGCTGGGACTACAGGTGTGTGTGTAGTCATGTGTCTGGCTCATTTTTGTATTTTTTCTGGACACCGTGTTTCTGCATGTTGCCCAGGCTGGTCTTGGACTCTGGAGCTCATGCGATCCACCCGCTTCAGCCTCCCACAGTGCTGGGATTACAGGCATGAGCCACTGTACCTGGCCAATTTTGTTTTCAAGATTTCACCACCACCAATGTGTAGGATAAATGGGAGATGAGAGGCAAAGGTGAGTTTGAGTAGAGAAGAAACTTTATTGAAGGTCAACTGTTGACAAGTCATTAGGCACTTACTCCCCTTAAAACAATCCCGGCCGGGCGCGGTGGCTCACGCCTGTAATCCTAGCACTTTGGGAGGCTGAGGTGGGTGGATCACCTGAGGTCAGGAGTTCAAGACCAGCCTGGCCATCATGGTGAAACCCCATCTTAAAAAAAAAAAAAAAAAAAAAAGTCCCATGAGATAATTTCTCCCTTATATAAATGAGGAAGTTGAGGCTCAGAAATGTTCAGTAACTTATCCAAGGCTACATAGGTGGAAGGTGAAGCAGGTGTCTGGTTGTCAGTTCAGACTGCATTCTACCAAGCTGTAATACGGGGATGAGTAGTAGCCACTCTGGCACGGTCACAGGGAAATCCAGAAAAAGCAATGAATCTGGAAACCTGTATTTTGAATTGCCCTTTTTCCACTAGAAAACCTGAGATACCCAGCCCCGGCCTGGTGTATGGTCTGTTAAGCCTGTGACCTAGGTAATGTATGGCTGCGTCCCAAGCCCTGGCTCCTTAAACCTAGTTCCTAGAATGTATTATTAGAGGGGGAGTCCTTTCCTGCCACTCTGTATAACTAGGCTCGACTAGTTTCATGGCCTGTATTACTATTGTTTTTTATTACTTGGTAATAAAAATCTTGCGTAGAGGAAAGTAAATATTTTCTTGGAAGTTGAAAAAATAAATTAGGTGAGATTGTATCTACTTGAACTCTTCCGGCAGATCTGTAGCTCTCATTACCTTCTATCCGGATCAACTTTGTGGTTTGAATTTTAACAACCTGGCCTGGAAACAGAATATTTTGTGTCTTTCGAGGAGAGATTATTGGAGAAAATGTTCAGAAGAATCTGAGTATTCATGAGCTTGAGTTCGTGTGTGGTAGAAATATCTGCCTCCCACATTCAGCCCATGCCACCTTGGATCATCCCTCCCTTTCATCATGCAGGGCAGCTTGAAATCAGAGGAGATTGCGAAATTGGAGATTTCAAAGGGAGCTTGGGCTCCTCTCGTATAGATGCCTCACAGATAAGAAGACGGGAGGCTAAGAGACAGGGACACTTTGTGAGTTTCTGGAAACCCAGCTGAATCTTGATCTAAAGCCTCTCCTGTTTCCCATATGTTGCAACTTTGGGTTTCTCTTTTCTCAATTAAACTCAATTTTCAAATAGGCATAGACTACGTAATCCATCTACGTGGCTCAAAGGTATGAAAGCTGTGCACAGAAATCTTGCTCTCCTGTCCTTCCTACCATGAACCTACCTCTTACACACGACAACTTTAGGTTTCTTATTTCTCTTTCTTTGCATAAACAGAGGATACTGTTGATCCGTTAGGCCAGGGTTTCTCAGGCTGGGCACCGTTGGTGTTCTGGCTGGGTAATTCTCTGCCGGAGGGGACTTGGTGCGCACGGTGGGAGGCCTCGCAGCGTTCCTGAGCTCTACATACTAGACGTGAGTAGTAGCAACCCCCGACCTGAGTCATGGCGATCAAAAATGTCTCCAGATGTTGCCAAATGCTCTGTGAGGGGCAAAATCACCTGTAGTTGAGAACCACTGCTTTGTGCAAATAGAGGCAAATATGAACATATATTTTAATTTTCACCCTTTTCCTTGAGCAAATAGTAGCAATCATATACGTAGCTCCTCTTCCTGATACGCATATATCCTGATAGACATGTATCCATCTCCTAATAGATATATATCCATTTCCTGATAGACATCTATCCATATCGTGGTACATGTGTCCCAAAGTACATGATGTATGTGGGTATATATGTGCACATATGTGTGTGCATATGGATATTTAACTTTTACATGTCTAGATATCCTAGAGATCTCTGAATCACTGGAGGCTGCCCTCACTGGCGGCTGTGTAGCAGTCCACGGTGTGGAAGCGCCACCATTGATTGAACCTGTCCACCATGGTCAATTGGATAATTGTTTCCAACCTGTAGCTACTAAACTGTGCTCAGGCCTGGAGCAGTGGCTCACTCCGGTAACGCCCACACTTTGGGAGGCTGAAGCGGGTGGCTCACCTGAAGTCAGGAATTCGAGACCAGCCTGGCCAACATGGCGAAAACCCATCTCTACTAAAAATACAAAAATTAGCCAGGCATGGTGCACACCTGTAATCCCAGCTACCTCAGAGGCTGAGGTGGGAGAATTGCTTGAATTCAGGAGGCAGAAGTTGCAGTGAGCTGAAATTGTGCCACTGCACTCCAGCCTGGGCAACAGAACGAGACTCTGTCTCAAGAAATAAATAGGCCGGGCATGGTGGTTCACACCTGTAATCCCAGCACTTTGGGAGGCCAAGGTGAGTGGATCACCTGAGGTCAGGAGTTCGAGACCAGCCTGGCCAACATGGTGAAACCCTGTCTCTACTAAAAATACAAAAATTAGCCATGTGTGGCCATGTGCCTTTAGTCCCTATTCGGGAAGTTGAGGCAGGAGAATCACTTGAACCCAGGAGGCAGAGATTGCAGTGAGCCGATATTGCACCACTGCACTCCAGCCTGGGTGACAGAGGGAGACTCCGTCTCAAGAAATAAATAGACAAACTAACTGTGCTCTGTGAGTGAGCCTGTTCAAGTGTCATTCTTCTTTGTGCAGCTGTATCTGTCGGTTAGATCCCAGAACTGGGGTTGCAGGATCAGGGGTAAATACATCTCATTTCGGTGGCCACTTCCAGACTTCTCCTCCATGGCACTCATGCCCTTTGGCCCTCCTATCAGCAGTGACTTGAGAGGCCTGTTTCTCCACAGCCTCACCAACAGGATTGTGGAACTTTTGAATTTTTGCCAATCCCATAGGTGAGAAGTGTCTCGTATTTCTCAACCAGCATAACACTGATCTGGCCTTACATATCGTGAACAAGGAGCTAAGTAAACTCAGCCTCGTCCGCTTTTCCCTGGGTGGCATGTGTCCCACGCATATCTGTGTCCAGGCCTTTGTGCTGGCTGTCCCTCTGCAGGAATGCTCTTCCCTTTCACTTTAAACATTTTCAGATCCTGTGAGCCTTCCAGATGCCTTCTTCTTTTCCGAAAAACATTTGCTGATTGTGCTTTACATTCCTTTTCAGCCGCCTTCGTGTTTCCTCTGGTGGCTGCCAGTCACATGGTTGTTGCCCAGAACCAGGTGGGAGTCTGGGGTTGGTCAGACAGGCCTGGTTTTGAATTCCAGCCTTGCCACTTACTATCTGTGGATCATTGGTCAAATTTCTTCACAGGGCCTCAGTTTTCTCACCTATAAAATGGGTATAATACTTCCCTAGGAGAAGCCACATAAAGTATGCAGCAGCAGATGGGCATTTAGTAAACATCAGCTCCTCGAAGCCAGAGCCATCTTCTTGTGTTCTCCCCTGCCTTCCGTGTGTCCTTGCACACAGTAAATAAAGATACTGTGTCTATTCTTTAAAACACAAAACTATGACCAGATGTGATGGTTCACACCAGTAATCCCAGCACTTTGGGAGACCGAGGCAGGTGAATCACTTGAGGCCAGGAGTTCGAGAGCAGCCTGGCCAACATGGTGAAACCCCATCTCTACTAAAACTATAAAAATTAGCTGGGCGTGGTGGTACACACCTATAATCCCAGCTACTCAGGAGGCTGAGGCATGAGAATCGCTTGAGCTTGGGAAGTGGAGGTTGCAGTGAGCTGAATCGTGCCACTGCACTTCAGCCTGGGTGACAGAGCAAGATACTGTCTCAAAAAATAAAAAAAAACTTCATAGGAAGTGAGTGGTGATTTATTCAGCTATTATTTGTACACCTATTTTGTTCCAGGCATAGATCTCAAAACTGAGGATTTAGGCTGGGTGCAGTCGTTCACGCCTGTAATCCCAGCACTTTGGGAGGCTGAGGCAGGTAGATCACCTGAGGTCAGGGGTTTGAGAACAGCCTGATCAATATGGTGAAACCCCATCTCTACTAAAAATACAAAAATCACCTGGGCCTGATGGTGTGCACCTGTAGTCTCAGCTACTCAGTAGGCTGAGACAGGAGAATTGCTTGAACCCTGGAGGCGGAGGTTGCAGTGAGTTAAGATTGCGACACTGCACTCCAGCCTGGACGACAGCTCGAGGCTCCATCTCAAAACAAAACAAAACAAAACAAAACTGAGGATTTAGCAGTGGAAAGAGAAAATCCCTGCCTTTGTGGAGCTTGCATTCAACTAGGGTGATAGACACCCAGTGAATAGAAGTAAATGATATAGTAGTAAGCATAGATCCAACTGTTTGATATCATTTTGTTAAGGAACTGTAATTCCTTGGGGGCACGAAGGATGACTGCCCTGGGGGAACCTCCTCAGAGCCTAGTATGATGGAGGAAACCCAAACCCATGTGTATTAGTGTCTCCCCTCTGCTTAAACCCCTAGCAGCTCCTCATGGCCTCCGGGCTATGGTCTGGACTCCTTTCCTGGACTGCAAGGCTCTGTGTAGTCTGGAGCCTGCCTTTCTCTCTGGCTTTGCTGCCTGGGCATCTACCCACCCTGCACCCTACGTTCCAGTTCCTAGAATGTTCCAAGCTGTCTCATCTCTGCTTTTTCCTGTTATTTCACTTGCCTGGAATGGTTTCCATGCCTACCTCACCTGGCTAATATCTATATATCCTTTACATCCTTTTGTTCTCTCTTGGATGTCATGGCCTTCAGGAAGCCCTCCTTGATTTTCCCACCTCTCACTCTGGGTCATGTGCCCCTCCCACTCTGTGTTCAGAAACAATCAGGACTTCTTTGGACTTTTTTTTTTTTTTTTTTATAAAGATGAGGTCTCACTATGTTGCCCAGGCTGGTCTCGAACTCCTAAGCTCAAGTGATCCTCCCATCTCAGCCTCCCAAAGTGCTGGGATTACAGGCATGAGCCACCACACCTGGCCCAGACTTCCACAGCATTATATTGTAATTGCTGGTTTACTTGTCTGAATCTCCCTAATTGCTCATCCGCCTCCAGAGTAGGCATGTCTCTCCCGTCTGATGGTATGTATCTGTAGTGAGTACCTGGCACAGTGAGTTATGGCTAGACAGAGGGATAGCTGACACGTAGAATAGGATGTGGATACGTGTTCTGACTTGGCTCTTCTCAGTGGCGCCAGCCCAGTCGGAACCTGCTTTCCTTTGTAGGAATCTTGTTTCCCTTTGCCACTCCCTTGAGACAGGCAACAAGTCCTGCTTCTGGTCCATCACGGGTCTGATGACCCTGGAAAGATTGCTTACCATTCTGGGGCATTTATTAAATGACCCAATGGGGCTGCAGGATTGCCGAAGTGTAAGGGTTCTGTTGACGTATTCCACAGGAATGGCACCCCTTAGGGTTGTGTAATGTGCCCATGTTGCATTACGTGTTCCTACCAGATCTGAGGTTCCATGGTGGGGGGCCTCCTGCCTTTCTTACCATGTTTTCCTTGGGAAGAGCAGTGCCTAATTAAACCACAAAGGGAAAACCAGGGCGGCGGACTGTTATTGTTGCTGTTGATGCTCGACCTGGCCAGTAGAGGGCAGCAGAGCCGTCCATCGTGACCTCCACATTTTCATTGTTAATAAGGCAGCCTGAGCATGCCATCTCTACTCCCTCCCCATGTATTTGCTCTCATAAGACAGTTGTTTCTCTGAAAAGTTTGTGGTCTAGCCATTGAACCGAGGGAAAAAATCCCCTTAGGTTGTGTTGGTGCAAAAAGATGATTTTAGAAAAATTGCCCTGTGTTCGAAGAAGGATGACATCATTTTCTCACCTTGAATGTACACAGTCTGGGACATCTAAACTTTTTTTTTTTTTTCTTTTTTTTGAGATGGAGTTTCACTCTCATTGCCCAGGCTGGAGTGCAGTGATGTGATCTTGGCTCACTGCAACCTCCACCTCCTGGGTTCAAGCGATTCTCCTGCCTCAGCCTCCCAAGTAGCTGGGATTACAGGGACCTGCCACTACGTCTAGCTAAATTTTGCATTTTTAGTAGAGACGAGGTTTCACCACGTTGGCCAGGCTGGTCTCCAACTCCTGATCCATCTGCCTCGGCCTCCCAAAATGCTGGGATTACAGGCGTGCCCGGCTTGTACCTAAACTTTTGATGAGACCATTCTTACCTATGAACTGACATTTGTGACTAAAACTCACCTTGGGGAATACAGCGGCAGCCTCACACAGAGAATGCTGTGGCTAGCAGCAGCCGCGTTCAGGTGGCGCAGACACCCCAGGCTGCTTTGTCTGTCTGAGACCCCAGCAAAGTCATCACAGCATCTTGTGCAAAACATTGATGGTGAAACATAACAATTTCTTCTATTGTTCACCAGCCTCATTTAGAGGAAAGTTAATTACCAGCTTGTGGAAGTTAAGGAAAAATAAAGTTCTTAAACTCAGGGGGATTTGGCAGTTTAAAATAAAGGTCTGTGGGTGGGAAAATAAGGTTTGTGTGTAGGAAGGATTTGGGAAAATGGGCTGGGTACTAATTTAAGGACTGGAGAAGTCTTTATGAGGAAACCCTGGGTAAGAATAACGTTTTAAAAACTGGAGATGATGAGAAACTCAAGGACCAAGGTAAAGAAGTCTGGCTTGTATTCTTCAGCTGGTTTCATGGTTGTTGGCAGCATTCATTGCTTGGAACTCTAACAAAAGCTGTCTAATCTCCTAACTAAAAACTTTTTTTTTTTTGAGCTGGAGCCTCGCTCTGTTGCCCAGGCTGGAGTGCACTGGCACAATCTGGGCTCACTGCAACCTCCGCCTCCCGAGTTCAAGCGATTCTCCTGCCACAGCCTCCCCAGTAGCTGGGACTACAGGGTCCCACCATCATGCCTGGCTAATTTTTGTATTTTCTTTTTATTTATTTATTTATTTATTTTTTGAGACGGAGTTTCGCTCTTGTTACCCAGGCTGGAGTGCAATGGCGCGATCTCGGCTCACCGCAACCTCCGCCTCCTGGGTTCAGGCAATTCTCCTGCCTCAGCCTCCTGAGTAGCTGGGATTACAGGCACACGCCACCATGCCCAGCTAATTTTTTGTATTTTTAGTAGAGACGGGGTTTCACCATGTTGACCAGGATGGTCTCGATCTCTTGACCTTGTGATCCACCCGCCTCGGCCTCCCAAAGTGCTGGGATTACAGGCGTGAGCCACTGCGCCAGGCCTAATTTTTGTATTTTCAGTAGAGATAGGGTTTCACTATGTTGGCCAGGGTGGTCTCGAACTCCTGACCTCAAGCGATCCACCCACCTCAGCTCAGCTTCTGAGCTCAAGTGATCCTCCCACCTCAGCCTTCCAAAGAGTTGGAATTATAGACATGAACCACTGTGCCCGGCCCAGATTGCTGCTTCAAATTCCTCTCGGGATTACACTTCAGCGAGTCCTGACGTATTTTCATAGAAAACAGCCTGTGGGCCTAGAGCCTGTATTGCTATACAGGGTGAGGTGAGAAAAGTTCAAGGCATGATTTCAGAATGCAAATTTTTCTTCCTTCTACTCCTTCCTTTGGAGAAGAATTTAAAAGGGGGCATTGGTTTGAATCAATGAAAATATGGGCTTAGTTACTCTGTATTTTGCAAACTTCTTGGAGTACTTGGTTGAACCATAGAAATGCCAAGATTCTATTTAGCTGAGCTGTCTCTACACCAGAGACCAACTTCCCTTTTACAGGAATCATTGATTCAAGAGGAAAATATAAATTGGTATTAGGTCATTTTTAAGAAAGATTGTTTTTTAACTTTTGTGGTTGCAGAGCAGATGTTTATATACAAGGGGTACATGAGATGTTTTGATACAGACATGCAGTGTGTAATAATCACATCTTGGAAAATGAGGTGTGTGTTCCCTCATGCATTTATCTTTTGAGTTACAAACAATCCAGTTATACTCTTATTTTTAAATTTACAATTCAATTATTATTGACTATAGTCTTCAAGAAAAATTTACCTGAAACTTGGAAAAAGGTTCAAGAAGATGACTAAGTACCTACTTATTTATTGATTGATTGATTGAGATGGAGTCTCACTCTTGTCATCCAGGCTGGAGTTCAGTGGCATGATCTTGGCTCACAGGAACCTCTGCCTCAGCCTCCTGAGTAGTTGGGATTACAGGCACCCACCGCTACGCGCAGCTAATTTTTGTACTTTTGGTGGAGACGGGGTTTTGCCATGTTGGGCAGAATGGTCTTGAACTTCTGACCTCGGGTGATCTGCCCACTTCAGCCTCCCAAAGTGATCCGCCCGCCTTGGCCTCTCAAAGCTGGGATTACAGGCATGAGCCACTGTGCCCAGCCCTGAATACCCTTTTAATATCCTGCTAGTACATTGTCTGACAAACCCAGCAAAGATTGTCTGATATTCTAGGGAAAAACGTAGCAATATTTTTCTGCAGATGGCCAGATAGTAAATACTTTGGGCTTCATAGGCCAAAATATGTACTGTCTGTAGCTACTTAACTCTGCCGTTATAGTGTGAAAGCAGCCTTGCGTAACACACAAGCGAATGTATGCAGCCGCTGTGGGCGCTGAAGGGGCTGATGCCTTTCTTCTCCATCATGAAGGTCACGGCCAGCACCTCAATAGCAAAAAGGTTAACAGACAAAAGCAAAGCACATTCGTTTGATCATAGTTTTATGTGACACGGGTGTGTTCAGATCGAAGACCCAAAGATACAGGGGAAGCTATCCATTTTTATGCTTAAGTTTGATGATGAATAGATAGCTGTGTAGAACTGGCTGGACCAAAAGGGTATGCTGTAATGCTGATAGGCCGAGGTGGGGGACCCAGCAGGGCTGTCTGTTCAGATTCTTCTTGGACTCTCTGCAGCATAATTTCCCTCCAGGTACGGGCAGTACCCTTTCTGGAATGGGGGTCTTATGACCTACAACCAAACAAGATAGAGCAGATTATTTCTCTATGGCCAATTCTTAGAAAAGTAGGGGAAATGTTTAGACTTTATGGCTGGCTTTGGGGGAAAGGGTTTTGGTTTCCATGGTCTTCTTTGGGGAAGAGGGATTCTAGTATCTGTGGCTTGCCTTTTTGGGGGGAACGGGGGAATGAGGCTGAGAGACAGGAGGGCAGGATAAGGTCAGAGAGAAACTTTGCCTCTGAGCCCTTACTTGAAGGTATTGTTTTCTGAGCCCTAACACTGTTCCAGGCCGGGTGTGTTGGCTCACGCCTGCAATCCAAGCACTTTGGAGGCCAAGGCGGGCGGATCACCTGAGGTCGGGAGTTCAAGACCAGCCTGACCAACATGGAGAAACCCCGTCTTTAAAAAACAAAAACAAAAACTGTTCCAATAAAACTTTATTTATAGACACTGAAATTTGAATTTCATAGCATTTTCATGTTTCAGTTTATGTTATAAAATATTCTTTTAATTTTTTTCAACCATTTAAAAATACAAAAATCATCCTTCACTTGCAGGTCTTACAAAAACAAATGGCTGAGATTAATAAATTGCAAATGATTATTGTCCAATTAAGATGGGAAGGATTTCCTCAGGCAGAAAAGGGGCCTCAGGGGTACTGCCAGGTGCCCGGTGGGACCTTACCTGAGTTTCCAGTCTTACTCTTCCAGCGTTCATCTTTCCGTAGGTTTGTCGCCCTACTTAGGTTTCTGTGCCCTCCGCCTTAGAGCCAGCTTTGTCATCCTGCTGAGGTTGACAAACTCCTCAAGTTACAGAATCTTCCGCATATGCATACTCTGTAGGAGCCAAGAGCTGACGTTTAAAAAAAAAAAATCATACTTTAACAGCCGTATATATGTAAAACAACATGAGACATTTTAAACAACAATATATAAATTTCTGTCCTTTTGTTTTTAAAACTAGAAACGGCAATTATATAATCATTCAGTACCTGGGCAGGATTCCACCTTATCTTTCCCTCCTACCAGTGGTGCAGAAAGTGGTCCAGGGGGGATGGTGGGTGAAGTGGAGTAGTGGAGACACAGCCCTTGGAAGGGGTCCTCTGCCTGCCTGCACTTGACCAAGCTGCGGTGTGGCTACCCTAGGCCTCAGTGGTGATGCTGCACTGGAGATTCTTGAAATCTCGTACAGTTTTCCACAAATGATTTTGGTTTCCATCCAGCAGTTCTTATCATTGATATTGAACAAAAGAAAAGGAAAAAATAGTATTTTTCGGATGGCATTAGTGTGAAAGAACAGGCGATGTCAGAGAACATTGGACTGAGTGTCAAGAGGTTTCAGTTTCAAGTGTGTGGCTAACCAGCCATGTGACATTGGGTAAATCACAGTACTTTCGTTTTTGCATATGTAAAATGAAGATGAAACAAGGCTCCCAAAAGGCGATTGGCCCCTGACAAAGCGGAGACAGTGGTGAGACAGATGGAAGCAGAAGAGAAGGAATCAGCGGCCCTTTTAAATGTAGAAGTACACTTGTGGGTGCTTGAAGTTCCCTGGGTGTTTTGTTTTGTTTTTTTGAGACAGAGTGTCTCTTGTCCAGGCTGGAGTGCAGTGGCACGATCTCGGCTCACTGCAGCTTTACCTCCGGGGTTCAAGCGATTCTCCTGCCTCAGCTTCCTGAGTAGCGGGGACTACAGGCACATGCCACCACGCCTGGCTAATTTTTGTATTTTTAGTAGAGACGGGTTTTACCATGTTGGCCAGGATGGCCTTGATCTTCTAACCTCGTGATCCACCCGCCATGACCTCCCAAAGTGCTGGGATTATAGGCGTGAGCCACCGCGCCCGGCCATTCCCTGGATTTTTAAGCCCAGAGAATAGATTAGAGCAAATTTCACAAGGCATGGGTTTTTCAGCTATTTGAGAAGGTGAGGGATCTGTTGAGAACAGAAGAAAGCTAAGGTCCCTCCCCTTGGAAACCTCTGCTCATACACACCGAGTTTTGTCCATAACTTCAGGATCTGTTAAGACCCATGGCATGAAGAAATTGACTTGCAGAATTTGAACACAGGAGCCCTGGGGCATTAGATGTCAAACCTTGTTGTCTTTGGAGAGAGACCAGGGCTCACACTTAAATACCCAGGTGGCCCCATTTCGTTTTATTAAACCACTTTTGTGTTTTTAACCCCCAGCCCTTGCAATCACATGCCCGATGGCATAGCTTTCCCCCTTTCTTCAGCAAATCATTTTCGATCACTATTACACAGACTCTAAATTGAACGTCCAAATTGTACAAGTCTAGGTGCCAAAACAAATATAGGTCACAAATAAGTATGATTTTGTTAAAAAAGATCTTTTTCTTATTCTAACTTGCTGATAGTTACTGCTTGCTGGGAAGTGGAGGCCTTTCCTGGCAAGATGTCTCAATATTCTCTTGAGAGCAGTTGTGTTAACAAGTTACAAAGATTACTTTAATGCTGTGGTTGGAAGTCATTTCGTATGTGCATAAATCTTCAAGCCCATTATCATATCAGTGAGAAATTTCTAGTATTTTTGAGAACTCTGATGCATCAGAATGTCTGAGTACAGCTCGTTCTTAATGTGGGACAGGGTCAAACATGTTGGATTAGATTCAGGTGTTTCGTTTTTGTTTTATGCTTCCAAACACTTAAAAGTAAATTGGGTCACTTATCTTCAGATTTGAGGCAGGAAATAGTATTTGGCTCTTCTATTTTTTTTCCATATGTTGCATTTCTGAAACATTCTGGCTTGGTTGCACATTGATGGCAACCTGGCTTCCCCCTCCCATCTGTAATTTTGAAAAATTTCAAATCTATAGGAAAATAGAAACAACAATAAGCTCTTAAATTTTGTAGACTCCCTCACATTTGCCAGTTCACATTTTGCTACGTCTGCCTTCTCTCTGTGTATGTGTGTGCTGTTCTTATTTTGTTGCGGTTGGTGTTAAACCACTGAGAACTTGCAGGCCCGACATTGACTCCCTAGGTATTTCAGTATGTATTTCCCAAAAATCGTTAACTATTAAATTATTTAATTAAATTAATTGTAATGCCTTCATCACACTCAAGGAATTTAGCATCAATTCACTAATATGCGACGCAGCCCATACTCAAATTTTCTGCATTGTCCCAAGAATGTCCTTTACCTCAGCCTTTTGTTTGAGGAACCAAACATCAACAGATTCCATTTAGTCGCCATGTTTCTTTCCTCACCTTTCATCTAGAAAAAACCCCAGCCTGTTAGGCCATTTGGGTTAGACCAGGTGCCGCTGGCATGTCGCTGGTTGTGATCGCATGATAATTGGTTGTCCCAAAATCAATGTTGCTAAGTTTGGTCACTTAGTTACAGTAGCATCTGCCAGGTCTTGTAAGAGGGACCCTATTCTCATGTAAAAGTCTGGGTGTTGGCAGGGGGTTGAGGATGGGGGGCCTATTCTGAGACGGAGAATGAATGCTCCCCCAGCAGTCCTGCGCTCTCTGATTGTGTCACGCACTGATGTTATTCTCAGCTGTACTTTGATTTGTAGTTGGGGTGGCACGGGGGAAAGGAGACATGTGAAGGAAATGTATTCCCTCAGGTCTTTGAGAACCCTTTCCATTGCTCCTTTATTTGTCCAGTCACAAGAAATGAATGATGTGAGTGCCCTGTATTTTGTAGATTGTGATATTCAATCTACATGAACAAAAGAAGCTTAGTTTACTTCTGTCTCTCCATAGAGAAACCTCCAAGGCAAATGTTTGTCTGGTGTTAGTAGCCTGCAATGATTACTGAAGGTCAGGATGAGGTTATTAAAATGCCCGGTGTTTGCCCTGGAGGCACACACGAGATCAATGAGGCAGAATTCTTTCAGCTTGGTTACACGTTGGTTTTTCATGTTTCAGTTAATAGCACAGTGTAGGAACGTCTGCTTCTGCAGCGTAGCAGAAATCAGCAGCATATACCATTGACTTAAGGAGACAGATTTAAACTTTGTAAATAAGAGGTTTGACTAAGGCTTAGGAGGAGGAATATTTCTGCATAGATGAGAAAACTCAAGTGAAGTTTGTATTTAATCTTTCCCCATAGGTAGTGAACTAAAACATTAGTTTTGGGCTAGTGGGTGAGAACCATCTCTTTAAGACAAATATTTTGGCAATCTAAATCCCCCTTGCACGGCATGAGGTAGAGAGTGACGTAATTCTGAAGCTCAAACATTTTTGTTTCAAACATATTAATTGTTTCTACAAAGCCATCTTCAAAGTGTGGCTTTATGGGTTCAAGGCAGTGGTTCTCAGGGTGCAGTTTTCTTCCCTGAAGAACATTTGGTAATGACTGGAGGCATTCTTGATTGCCACAACTAGAAGGGTGGTATTGGCATGAGGTACAAAATGCCACTGATGTCACGGGCGGAAAACTGCTTTACAGGATAGGAAAGTTACCATATTGACAAATGTTTGCAGTATAGGAGATACTGGGTGTTCCAAGAAAATGCAGTCCTGGACTCTGCCTTCAAAGCTGGTTAGGTCACAGCTGCTGACAATCACAAAACTTTGGTAGATACACTTCTTATTCAGCTACAAGCCTTAACGATCTGAGAGAAGATGGCATGGCAGGCTGTAAATCGGAGCCCCGTTTGGGCTGGGGCTTACCAGATGAGTAGGCATCACTAAGTGTGGAGCATTGAGAAATCCCACTCTTCAGTTTATACAGCATTGTCATCGGTCCATGGGGGCCTCTTACTGTTTCCTCATTTGTGCCTCCTTTCCTCCATGCCATTGGCAACCATATTCATGGGTTAAACATGATAGAAATCTTTAATTTTGCATGTTTTAAAAAAATAAAATATGGCCAGACACGGTGCCTCAGCCTGTAATCCCAGCACTTTGGGAGGCCGAGGTGGGCGGATCACCTGAGGTCAGGAGTTCGAGACCAGCCTGGCCAACATGGCGAAACCCCGTCTCTACTAAAAATATAAAAATTAGCTAGGCATGGTGGCAGGCACCTGGAATCCCAGCTACTCGGGAGGCTGAGGCAGGAGAATTGCTTGAACCCAGGAGGCAGAGGTTGCAGTAAGCCGAGATTGCACCACTGCACTCTGGCCTGGGTGACAAGAGCGAAATTCCTCTTGTGTTGGGGTTCAGGGGAGCCCCCTCAGTTCCCCTGAGAGGACGTTTCTCCAGGTTCTAGGTCTATCACTCCCCAGGAATGAGTGAGGAGACCACGGCACAGTGCGCTCATAAAAGCAAATGCCAGACTCAAAAGTGTTTCTAGAAAGTAATTTATTTAGGTGGAGAAAGAAAAAGGAGATGAAGAAAGAAACCGCTGCCTCTCACTGAGTGAGAGAAAGAAAAGTGGCTCTCCCTGAGTGAGAAGGGTTCCCAGAGGGGAAAACCAGAGAAGGAAAGCAGCTTCCACACCGAGTGGACGGGAATAGAGAGATGGAGTTTAGAGGGGAAGACAGGCTTCCACGAGAGTGTGTGGAAGGGGGCTCCAGACGGGAAATCCAGGAGAGAGAAAGACGGCTCCCAGGAGGGTGGGAGGGGATCCAAACACGGAGTCCAAAGGGGTGTGGAAGAAGGGGACATCTAATCTGGGAGGAACCCCACCTTCTCTAAGACCCCGGGCCAGTGAAAGGAGTTCCTTTGAACTTCCGCTGGAGTGATTGACTCTTAGTTTCTTCCCACGCCTGCAAAATTCAAACATAAACCGTTAAATCTCCTGGATAGAGAGAGATGGGAGGAGGGCATGGCGATGGAAAGTTCTTGCCCTTAAAACTACGCCCCCTTGTGGACCCAGAAGGAGAACACATTCCCTCAGCAAGGCCAGGAATCCATGGCAGAACTGTGCAAGGCCCATACTTGGAACTTGAACAGTCACTTCTGCCATATTCTGTTGGCTAAACCAAGGCACGAGTCCAATCCAGATCCAGAGTTTGGGGAAACAGACTCTACCTCTTGATGCCAGGGGCTGAAAAGTTACGTTGCAAAGGGATGTTATTGGGAGGTTCATTGGAGCCATTGATTGGTCAGAGTATGCATCCACCATCTTTTACCTATTCACTCTTCCAGTGACGGAAGCCAAAGTTGATTTCAACTCTGGAGGCTGTGATAAAGATCTTTGCACATGTCCCCTTATGGAGCTGTTTGAGAACTTGGGAGCTGTATTCTCAGGAGTAAGATTGCTGAGGCAAATGGTTACATCATCTGGAATGTCTGCAGGAACAGCAGATGAGATGGGGACTTCCTTGTTGAGAAGCTGGGACTTGGTGCTGAGGGTCGTGGGCAACCTTGGGCTTTAGGCAGGGTTAATGCGTTTAGACTCATGTTTTATAGCGATTATCTTAGCAATAGCGTGAGGGTTGGAAGAGACTGATACTACATTAGGTCCTCGGGTGCCTCATTGGAAGCTGACTTAGGCCAGCTGAGAGCCTGAATTAAGGTGATAAAAATGGAGAGAAGAGGGCGGGCGCGGTGGCTCACACTTGTAATCCCAGCACTTTGGGAGGCCAAGTTGGGTGGATCACCTGGTCAGTAGTTCGAGACCACCCTGGCCAACATGGTGAAACCCTGTCTTTACTAAAAATACAAAAGTTAGCCAGGCGTGGTGGCGGATGCCTGTTACCCCAGCTACTCAGGAGGCTGAGGCAGGAGAATTGCTTGAACCCGAAGGCAGAGGTTGCAGTGAGCTGAGATCGCACCATTGCACTCCAGCCTGGGCAACAACAGCAAAACTTCATCTCCAAAAGAAAAAGGAAAAAAAAGGAGAAAAGAGGGAGAGTCGATCCGACCTGGTGGCTAACTGGGTGGGGGAAAAGCAGAAGTCTAGGACGACTTCGTGGTTTCTGTCTTGGGTTGAGATGGTGTTGGCATGCGTTCCTGGGAATGAGGGAGAAAGAACAGACCTGGGGGAGATGGTAAGTAAGTCCTTTTTGGGCGGTGTTGAGTGCAGGAGACGGTGGAGTAGAAAGGCAGAGATGTCCAGAGAGCATGTCTGCATATGCAGGTGCATAGCTTGAAAAGAAGTTGAGGTTAAAGATGAAGATGTGGGAATTGCCAGTGGATGGGAGAAGGTGACAGCTAGGGGTGGGTTTGTCTGAGGCAGTGGTTCTCAAACTTTATCTGCACCAGAATCACCTGGAAGGTTGTAAAGTCAGAGCTCACCAGGCCCCACTCTCGGAGTTTCTGGTTCAGTGGATGTGGAGTGGAGCCATAGAATTCGCGCTTCTCACAAGCTTCCAGGTGATGCTGGTCTGGGACCACACTTTGAGAGCCAGTCTGGGGCAAGAACACAAACGGAGAAGGCCCTGGCAGACCGTGTTCAAGGAGCGGGCAAAGGGAAATAGTCAGCAAAGGCATTTGAGAGAGTTGAGGCTCTGAGAAGCTAAGAGAATATTGAGATACCCAGTTGAGACCGTTTTTTTAAAGGCTCAATTCAAAAGAAGAAGAGAGCAGGAAATAGAAGACCCCACAGGGTCAAGGATGTTTTCCTACCATTTAATTGTTATCGTAAAAGACTTAAGCACCCTTTTAGGATGAAAGAAACACACACCCCCTTCAGACTCTACCCCACTCCTTGAGTCTTATTTAGCACAGGGAGGAAGAGACATTCAGACTGAATGGTCATCCTTTCCACAGCATCAGAAAACGCAGAAGCAGATTCATGTCTACAGTGTGTGGAATGTTAGTGATATATTTTGAAGAAAAAAAAA
>NW_022436944.1:51998769-52015334 GCF_009761245.1 Sapajus apella
CTCATGATCCACCCAGCTTGGCCTCCCAAAGTGCTGGGATTACAGGCGTGAGCCTCCTCACCCCACCCTTGAGTTGTCTTTATAGGAAAAAACAATTATGTAAACTCCCCCTCCCTATGGATGCATGGTTATGCTTAACAGAAAAAAGAAAACAGATTTGCAGGATAACTCTTTAGCACACACCTAAGCATTTCCACTCTGCAGTTTCTTCTCCAGAACTTAGCTACTTGGATGGGACAGCGGAGGCTGCGGTAGAGCTGGAAAGGGCGCTGGCGGTGAGGAGATTGGGGCTCTTTGTTCATGACATCAGCATGACTTCACCTCTCTGTGTCTCAGTTTCTGTCTGTAAAATGGGGCTAATTGTGGTACCTACCTCAGAATCATGATGAGGATTAAATAAGAATACATGGAAAGCCCCTTAGAACACGGCCAGGTATGTGTGAGGTACTCAAAATAGACATTATCTGCTCTTAATGTATTTTAACATGGGATGACAGACACAATGACGCTTAGTGAATTTTAGTATATATTGACCATTAGATCCTGTGGTGTAACTGTTACATGAAAATAAGATGGTAACACCTCTAGGAACCTAAGGTTCAAAACTCTTTTACAGTTTGGGGTCACAGCAACTCCACAAGTTAGAGCTACTCCTTCCTGTGCTGGAAAGTCATCATGGCAACTCTGTTGCCCATGACTGGAAGGGATCTGCCCCTGTCTTCAGACAGCCACTGTCTCTGAGGTTATGGCATTATGAGGTTAGGAGAATCAGGAAGTTTGAACGGTCACTGGATGTTTCTTAGAGCTGGAGAGAGCTGGGTGTCCTGGGGAGCACTGAGTCTGGGTCATACGTATGCATGTGTACCAAGTTGCTCATTTCCAGACAAGCATCCTTAACACGCTCACTGCTGGTTCAGAGAAATGGGGAGTGAGGCAGAGCATTGTCTGGGCCTCTCTGGACTTGGTGCTGTGGTAAGACCAGCTGATTTGGGTTTAAACTTGGAAGGGCTCAAGCATGCCTAAGCTCTCAACCAACTTAACAATTTTTTTTTTTTTTGAGACAGAGTCTAGCTCTGTCTCCCAGGCTGGATGCAGTGGTGCAATCTCAGCTCACTGCAACCTCCACCTCCCGAGTTCAAGTGATTCTCATGTCTCAACCTCCTGAGTAGCTGGGATTACAGGCATGCACCACCATACCCAGCTAATTTTTGTATTTTTAATAGAGACAGCGTTTCGCCATGTTGGCCAGGCTGGTCTCAATCTCCTGACCTCAGGTGATGCTCCCTCCTCAGCCTCCCAAATGCTGGGATAGCAGGTACGAGCCACCACGCCTGGCCAACCAACTTTTTTCTTATGCCCCCATGCTGGCCTTGTGTCCACGTGGTGTTCCAGACTTACAGCATCCGGGCATCTCTTTTCCTCAAAGGCCAGCCATGCGTTAGTAACTCGGCTATTCTGATTGAACCTGTGGTCCATCAGAGGTCCAGAACAGATGTTCCTATTCTGTGCTAGCGCTGTCTGTGTTCTCAGGGTTTATGATTTTCCAGGTCACTGTAGGGAATAGGAGCTCTATGCAGGGAAGCCCCCTCGTACTGCGGGCGTCCTGAGCTTGCGATAGGAATGTCTATTCGCTCCCCCAGGCATCGGGTGACTGAATTCGGTCACCCTCAACCTTGCCTGGTCCGCCCTGCTTTCCACAGGACCATTTGAGCTTCTCACAGCCAGTCGTTATTTTCACAGCTCAGTTTTTAGAAAAGAGGAAACAAATTAAGGACATCTCAAAATGAGACTAAGTGAACACAGGACTCCATCTGTTCTGGGTTTTCACATGTGTGGAAAGGAGTAGTGGAATTGCTGAAGATTTTTTTAATTTTGTGGGTTTTCTTCAGTAAAGGGAATTTATCAAGACTAAAGTGTGGCTTCGAAATTAGGTACTCAGCTGTGGAGGCAGATTTGGGACACGGCTCTCAGAAGGAAGTTTCCATCGGAACCAGCGTGGCAGAATTCTAAAGCAAAGGGATTTTGCTGGCACTGTCAGGCTGCGGCTTAAACTTACAGCTCAGCTATGTTTCTGCTCCAAGAAAATAATACACCTGAGCTGTAGATACACTGTCTGGAGATGCTTTAGAAATCTCCCACCCAGTAAATAACATCTTAATGGGAGGCCTTGTCCTTGCCAATGAGGAGTGCCAAGGAAGAAATGAGTTCAAGTAAACTAGGTCGGACTTAAAGATAGCCGTTTGCTACTTTCTCCTAGGGTTATTTTCCTGCAGCGCGAGGAAGAAATCATACTTCGAGGCTCAACGCAGCAATCACGTGTGCTGCGTCCTCCCACGAACCTGAGAATGTCTCGTCAGGATTATCCTTACGGTCAGCTATGGGCTCACGCTTTTGAGTGGCGCCAGGTGTGACTCTAAATGTCTGAACAAACTAGGAAATACTCTGACTTGTTTTATGGGATTGGCTTGCATTCTCTGGTTACACAAGTATAAAGAATTGTGAATTGTAGAAAGTTGAAGGAAAACATAGAAATTTGGAAATATACAAGGTTGGGAAAAATGTTAAACACCTATGCTACTATAATTTTTGCTTTTCATTCTGGACATTTTTAGAGCATATGCTTAATATTTCAACAAATAACAATGATTTATAATAAAGACAAAGTAAACAGTTGGACCTGTCTTTTAACAAGTGAATGAACAAACAGTTGTGGCATAGCCAACAATGGGACACCGCCCAGCAATGTAAATTACTAATGTACAGAACCTGGATGCATTTTAGACATTGTGTTGAATCAGAAGCCAGACACAAAAGAGTATAAATATACTCTTTTCTTTTGGAAATAGATGCTCAGTGCTGCAAAGAAAAAATTAGCGCTGAGACAATGGATCTTTCAGCAAGGCAATTTTTACTTCCTGGACTGCAGGAAGGGCACTCTCGCTAGCCATCCTGCCACAAGAGTAGAACGAACAAAGGAAAACACACAAAGTTATCCCTTACACATTTGGGGTCGTGCTTACTGCTGTGTCTGATCTCCGTTGGCTGGAGCCAGACTTTACAATGTAAACTAAAACCCGACTGGCTAACAACTTAAAACGTTTCTAAACAGGTAAAAGCAATGGAGAGCTGGGACATGCCTGTGAGCACGTCCAGCACAGATATCTTGGTTAAAGTACAAGGACATAGAGTGTACTACATGCCTGTAAGCATGGCATATCTAACAGCTACATAGGATAGGGCTTAACAGAGTTATTAGCACACTTACCCTTCAACAAGAAAGGAAACTTTAAAAAGGAGCTTTTCTACTTCCCACAAGACGATATTGGGGGTGGTCAGCAAACCATAGCCTAGAGGCCAAATCCGGCCCATGACATGTTTTTGTGTGGCCTGCAAGCTAAGAATGACTTTTATATTGTTTAATGGTTGCAGAAAAATTAGAACAAGAATACTATTTTGCAGTTTGTAAAAATTACATAAAATTCAAATTTCAGTGTCTACAACTAGAGATTTATGGGAATACAGCCGTTCATTTGTGAACTGTCTGTGGCTGCCTCTCTGCGTCAAGGACAGAGTTGAGTCTGTGACAGACTGTATGGCTGCAAAGCTTAAAATATGTGCCTTCTGGCAGGACTCTGCTCCTTCTGGAGGCTCCAGGAGAGAACTGGTTCCCTTGTCTCTCCAGCTGCCTTGCTGGGCTCATGGCTCCTTGTTCCATCTTCAAAGTCATCTTCAAATCTGACTCTCTTGACTCTGTTTTCTACCCATATGGACCCCTGTGACTATATCAGGCCCACCCCAGTAATCCAGGAGAACTTCCTCACTTTAAGATTCTTAATCGCACGTGCAACATCCTCTTTGCCATGTAAATGGAACAACTCCTGTTTCCTCTCTAGTGTTCATAATCAGCCCACTGCCATGGCCACATGTGTGGTTCTTTTTCCCCCCCACACCAACCAATTCTCCACCAGCTGGATGTCCTATAAATCAGCTCATTTCTGACACTAACTGGAGTTAGCAGAGCTCCTTCAGGCTGAAGTCTCAGTCCCACAGGACTGCCCCACCCACTTCAGACGCCAATTGCCAGCAGTAGGTCCTGTTGACCTAAAAGAAGAAACTGAGGCAAAGTAATATACATAGAGAATTGGTTTGGGATAAGTTGATGACTGCAGCCGGAAACACTGGGAAGTCCTCTGGAAAACGAAAGAGAGTCTTCAGTTTTAAAGAAAACAGCATAGCCAGGCACGGTGGCTCACGCCTGTAATCCCAGCACATTGGGAGGCTGAGGCGGGCAGACCACCTGAGGTCAGGAGTTTGAGACCATCCTGGCCAATGTGGTGAAACCCCCTCTCTACTAAAAATACAAAAAAAAATTAGCTGGGCATGGTGGCAGGCGCCTGTAATCCCAGCTACTTGGGAGGCTGAGGCAGGAGAATCGCTTGAACCCAGGGCAGAGGTTGCAGTGAGCCGGGATGGTGCCATTGCACTCCAGCCTGGGTGATAATGAGCAACACACTGTCTTTAAAAAAAAGAAAAGAAAAGAAAAAGGATGACTCAGAGAAGGGGCAATTATAAAAACTGTTTCTCAAGAATTCTCTTTGGTTTACAGAAGTAACATTGATGAGTGATTGCCTATACATTGTTGAACTATAGGGTATGTGTTGTGGGGTCCAGCGTATGGCATGTTACGTTAATTTCTTAGCTATTTGTGGCATCAGTCAGTCTATAGCCCTCATAGCAAGTGACTCAGAAATGATTGCTTAGCTCAAGGGCAGAGGGGTAGGATGTGACCCCTGAAATGAAATCTCTCATTTCAGTGCCTCTCTAGGCTTGATCATTTATAGGGGCCCATGTTCCTCAGATAAAAAGTTTCTTTTCTTCCTCAGTCCCCAGGTTACCCACAATTTCTGTCTGACTTAGTGACAAATTGGAAGTTCCCGTGACCCCCACCTCAGGTTCAATCACTTGCTAGAACAGCTCACAGAACTCAGAAAACACTTTTACTGTACAGGATATTGCAAAGGATACAAATAAACAGCCAGAGGCACCCAGGGCAAGGGATGTGGGCAGGGGCGTGGCGCAGGAGCTCTGCCCCATGGAGCTGGGGGTCACCACCCTCCTGCCCTGTGAACGTGTTCTTGCTCACCAACCTGGAAGCTCTGCAGACTTGTCCTTTGAGGTTCTTATGGAGGCTGCGTGACAGAGGCACGCTGGATTAAATCACTGGCTGTTGGTGATCAACTCAATCTTCAGTTCCTCTTCTCTACCCAGAAGTTGGGATGTCGGGCCGAAGGGTCTAACCTCTGATCACATGATTTGTGCCCCCTGGCTACCAGCTCCCCCCTCCTGTGGTGGTTATCTAGCGGCTTTCCAGAAATCACCTTATTAACATAAACTCAGGTGTGGTTGAAAGGGGCTTGTTATTAAATAACAAGACTTTTTCTCACCTTTATTGATCCAGAGCTGTTCCAAGAACTGAGGACAAAATACCAAATCTTATAATAAAAGATACTCCTTTTGCGCTAATCACTTAGGAAATTATAAGGGTTTTAGGAGCTATAAGCCAAGAACCATGGATGAAAACCAAAATGTATATATGTCTTATTAGATCACAGTATCACATCATGTAAGGTAACATATTCATAGGTTCTGAGCATCAGGACATGGACATCACTGGGAGGCCATTATTCTTCCTAGCGCTGATAGACGCAGGAGGCAGCCAACTATCCCCTCTCGCCACCCATCAAACCCCACCTTAAGCCTGAAACAGCCTGAAAAGCTGAAAAACCGGACTGCTGGTCCGGAATGAAGCCCACTCTTTCCCAGCTGATTCTTTCCGAATAATGCCCATCTGAGCACTGGGAGGCCGGGTGGGGCCTTGGAAAGTTGATGCCATTTGCAGCAGGAAGGAGCCTGGCCCCTCTGTTCCTGTGTGGTGAGCGGGGATTCAATCAGTGAGGTGGAGAGCCTGTTAGCAGGACTCCATCTCACTTTGCTGAGTTGTTTTCCTTTTTCCTTTCCACCCAGTAAATTCCACTCCTCACCCTTCTACGTGTCCACCAGCCTAATCTTTCCTGGTCGCGTGACAAGAACTGGTTTCTTTTTTCTGTAACAGCACAATGAATCATTCTTTCCCACTCTTCTCTCTTCACCTGGTCTTTTAAAGCAGTGCTTTGCAAAGAGTGTCAGTTACCTGTAACTTGTTAAACACAGATTCATGAGCACTAAACCCCAGTAGTTCTGGGATGGGTCCCGAATGTCTGCATTTTTAACAATGTCTCCAAGAGATTTGGATGCTGGGCCAGGCGTGGTGGCTCATACCTGTAATCCCAGCACTTTGGAAGGCCGAGGTGGGCACATTGCTGGAGCTCAGGAGTTCAAGACCAGCCTGGGCAACATGGCAAAACTCCCTCTTTACTAAAAATACCAAAAAACTAGCCAGGCATGGTGGCATGAGCCTGTAGTCACAGCTGCTCAGGAGGCTGAGGTGGGAGAATTGCTTGAGCCTTGGAGGTTGAGGCTACAGTGAGCCATGATCACACCATTGCACTCAAGCCTGGGTGACCCCGAGACCCTGTCTCAAAAGATTTGGATGGCAGTAGTCTAAGCATCACACTTTAAAAGGAAGATGACTCAGTCTCAGAGGAGCTGCTGAGGCTAGTTCCTAGGGAGGGTTCTACAGGATCTGTTTCTCATCTTGGAGGCTGGCAAGTAGCAGTCACACCCTACAAAAGCAAAGCATCATTACCTTGTTCTCTGTCAACCATTGGGCCCTCTGGAGAAAAGGGCAACCTTGTTATTCTGTGGTTACCCCACGTGAGAGCAAATGTTGGGGGTATCAGGACTGTAGGGGCTGACTGGGGTCCCAGAGGATTTGCTGGTGAGTGCTAAACTCCTGACCAGTGGCTGCTCTGCAGAAATTGACAGAGGGTTGATGTGAGTTCCTGTTTCCAGAGGAGCCAGCCCTTCAGAGACCAGGGGTGTGAAGGCAGGTCCTGCTGGGGAGAGGGCAGGTAGGCAGAATAAGCCAGAAATTTTATCTTTTTTTTTTTTTTTTTTTTTCTTGAGACAAAGTCTCCCTCTGTTGGCCAGGCTGGAGTGCAATGGTGTGATCCCAGCTCACTGCAACCTCCGCTTCCTGGGTTCAAGCAATTCTCACGCCTCGGGCCTCCCAAGTAGCTAGGATTACAGATGCACGCCACCACACCTGGCTAATTTTTGTGTTTTTAGAAAGACAGGGTTTTACTATGTTGGCCAGGCTGGTCTCAAACTCCTGGGCTCAAGGGATTCACCTGCCTCAGTCTCCCAAGGTTCTTGGATTGCAGGCATGAGCCATCACGCCTGGTCCAGAAATGGTATCTTAATATCTTAATATGCCTTTCTTTCTTCCCATTGTTGGTAAGGAAGGAGAATTTTCTAGGGTGGGCTGGGGGGCTCCAACGGAGGCCTTGTTGATGGAGATACTGATAGCCTTTTACACAGATCTTTATTTTTTGTGTTCTAGTGAACACAGGTGAAAACTTAGTAAGTGCCAAAAAAATATCCCCATCACAGTCGTCCCTGGTTTTCTGTTCATACTTCCTGACTTTTGAGTGTCTCAGTGAACCTTCGGTCATGAGTTCAGTGGTGAACTAAGTGCTATGGGGAAACAAAGGTAACTAAGCCACAGTTTTGGTTTTCAAAGACTTTGCAGTTCAAGGAAGAGATGTGGACACTGAAGCACGAAACGGCAGGATGAACCAAGTGCTAGAATAGAGGCATCCCTGGCCAGGCGCTCAGCGAAGGCGTCCACAATGGGATCCCATGTAAAAGTGGAAGAGATTCCATGGCCGAGCAAGGTTGGAAGGTCAGGTTAAACACAGTTAATGTTGTACTATGTGACTCCTTGCTTTCATACTCCACGTTTCCAAGAGATGGCTTGAGCCTAGCTTTTCCCAGATTCAACCATGAACCTTTGCTTCATAAAATATTTCTGAGAACATGCTTTGGAAAAGGTAATTTATGGAGCAGATGGCATATTTTTTGGTGGCTTGCATAGTATTAAATACTGATTCCTAAACTATCTGGAGTTGACAACCTATACTTACTTTCTTTCAAGAAACTCAAATGCCTCTCATTCCCTCTCTCTTTTTTTAATGAATTGGATCTATTTTGAGAGACTCTCAACACTCCTTGAAATAACTAGACATCCTCTGGGAAGTTAAAAAAGAAAATTACCATGATCTAAAATGTTACTCCATCTTCTCTGTGATTCCACCTTTTTACTTTCACAAGTCCATTCACTAGTTAAGCAGGTTTGATGAAGTTTTGGCTATTGTCTTAAAAAAATTCCCTTGAGAATAATTCTGGCTTTTCCAGATGCTTGTTGTTTACATGTTGTGTCCCGAGCCTTGACAGATGGGCAACTTTTTCAGAGCAGTTTAGTAAAAGGTTGACAGAAGGCACGACAAGAATGTAGCCTTTATTGTTGAAAGGTTTGTGGCTGAATGTATATGGCCTGATGGAGATGTTGAATCAATTGTTGAGCCCTATGCTACCTGAATATGGAATGAAAGCGGCACATAAAAGTTCCTGCTTGCTTGTTTGAAGATTCCCCCCCAACCCCGCCCCAAACAGCAGCAGTTTCCACTGAAACTCCACATTTATTCAGGGGAAATAATATTTGGGAGTGAGATGGGAAGGTGCGTTGAATGATTTGAGTTGAAAGCTAAATTTTTCAGAGAAGTTTTTAGAAACCAGTTATTACATGGTAGGATCAAATCCCAGACTGTAAGTCCAGACTTGAAAGTCAATTTGTCAGTATGACTTATTGACATATGACAGGGGGATTTTTTTTGTTGTTTTGTTTTTATTTTGTTTGTGAGATGAAGTCTTGCTCTGTTGCCCAGGCTAGAGTGAAGTGGTGCGATCTAGGCTCACTGCAACCTCCGCCTTCCGAGTTTAAGCGATTCTCCTGCCTCAGCCTCCTGAGTAGCTGGGATTACAGGCACCCGCCACCACACTCAGCTAATTTTTGTATTTTTAGTTGAGACTGGGTTTGACCATGTTGGCCAGGATGGTCTCGACTCATTAACCTCACGATCCGCCCATCTCAGCCTCCCAAAGTCCTGGCATTACTTGGCGTGAGCCACTGCGCCCAGCCAGAGGATGTTTTTGTATATAATTTGTTCCTAAAAATTCAAGACAAGCCAGTGTTAGGAAATTGAACGCTATACTTACATATCACTTGAAGAGAACTGAATATTGGAATTGTCTGGGAATCTACATTTCGAACACTTCAGAGAGCTCTGCACAGATAGGCAGTCAAGGGAAAGGGCGAAGTGCATCTGAAATCTGCTTGTCACTCACAAGCTGTGGGACTTGGGACAGGGACACATGTCTGGCTGCTTTCCTCGTCTGAAATCACAGTTGGTAACAGGATTGACCTCAAGGCCGGGCTAGGATTAAGTCTGTCAATACCTGGAAAGGGCTCAGAGCTGCCTGGACCATAGGGACCTCTCAGTAAATGTTAGTTTTTTTTAAATATAAGTACTTAAAACGTAGATTAAACAGTAAGTATGGACAATTGTGATTACTTTTCTAAAGTAAATTCCTCATATTTACCCTGGTCCGTCTTACTTGAAATGACATTTAGTAGGAAAATAAACATTAATGTTGGAAGAAGGACTTACTGCTAAAGGGAAGGAGGTAGATGGTCATGACTTTGGATTTTAGTTTTGAATTCACCCATTGTTGGTGGGAAAATAAATTGGTGTGACCTTTATGAAAGCCAGTTTAACAATAGCCATCACAATGATGAATGCAGGTACCCTTTGACCTAGCAGTCACACTTCTCTGTAAACTTACCCTAAGGTGGACCTGAACACATACAAAGTGACACGTGTAAAGGTGATACTACACAGCACTGTTTGCAATAGGAGGAGACTGGAAACAACCAAAATGCCCACCAGTAGGGAGCTAGTAGACACTGTCATCCCCGGGAATACCAGCTGTGCAGCAGTTTAAAAAGAAATAAAAATGTGGGTTGGTCACGGTGGCTCACACCTGTAATCCCAGCACTTTGGGAGGCCGAGTGTGGGCAGATCACGAGATCAAGAGATCGAGACCCTCCTGGGCAACATGGTGAAACCCTGTCTCTACTAAAAATATAAAAATTAGCTGGGTGTGGTGGTGCATGCCTGTAGTCCCAGCTACTTGGGAGGCTGAGGCAGGAGAATTGCTTGAACCTGGGAGGTGGAGGTTGCAATGAGCCGAGATTGTGCCACTGCACTCCAGCCTGGTGACAGAACGAGACTGCATCTCAAAAAAAAAAAAACAAAACAATGCATTCTAAGTGCTTAGAAAAGATCTCCCAAATGCAAATGTGTTAAAATCAGGAAAGCAATTGATGGGATGCTAATGATGGGAGGGGGTGGGGTGGGGGCATCAGTTAATGATAACATTGAGAAGATACACAAGGCAGGAAAAGCCATGGCAAGGAAGACCCCAAAGGGTGATTCCAGGGACAAAGAGACTTCTCCCTGTCTAACCTCTTATACTTTTCCATTTTTTAACCTTGTCAATGTGTTATCTATTTGAAAAATTAAAATGATAAGAAGGAATTCAGCTCCACCCTTCCTCCTTTTATAAAGATGTCTGCAGCAAGCTGTGGCCCTGTTAGCAGTGCTGAGACCTTGGGAGTTTCTTTCTGTGTTTGGGTCTCAGGAATGGCTGGTTTCATTTTTATCTTATTGGGAGAAATTTGAAACCGCGCACAATAAAATCCCATCTGCCCACCACTAAGCTTTAGTCATTTTTAATTTATGGTCAGTATAGTTTCATCAATGTCCCTACCTCATTCTTTTTCCAGTAGGATTTTAAATGAAATTTTAGATGGCATAACATTCCATCCATAAACATTTTCACAGGTAGCCCTAAAAGATAGGAATTTTCATTAATATTTTTTGAAAATATTAATTTTAAAATATAAACTATTTTTGAGATGAAGTCTCACTCTTGTCTCTCAAGCTAGAGTGCAATGGCACAATCTCAGCTCACTGCAACCTCTGCCTCCCAAGTTCAAGCGATTCTCCTGCCTCAGCCTCCCGAGTAGCTGGAATTACAGGTGCCTGCCACCATGCCCAGCTCATTTTTGTATTTTTAGTAGAGACAGGGTTTCACCATGTTGGCCAAGCTGGTCTGGAACTCCTGACCTCAGGTGATCCGCCCACCTGGGCCTCCCAAAGCGCTGGGATTGCAGGCGTGAACCACTGCACCCGGCCTTAAATATAAATTTTTGAGTTAAGCTTAACTTCTCTCCTTCTCCTCCTCCTCCTCCCCTCCCTCTCTCCCCGTACCCCTCACCCCTGCACAGAATCATAATACTATCATACTTGAAAATTTGTCGTGCTAGTTTGTTTTTTACAACACAAATCCTCAGTGCATACTTTTAAAGGTTTCTCCACTTCTGTCACTTTACCTTGCTTTTTAGATGCTCTTTAGAGAATTACTTCCAGCATTTCCTACATGTTAAGTGGTCCTTTTTAACTGCACAGTCTAGTGACTTTCATCCTGTGAACGTGTAATTAACAATATTATCACTAGCATCAGCAGTTCCACTTTTCCATCTTCCACTCACTTTAATAGGCTAAGAAGGGTAAAAGGCAACAAAATATTCAGCTATTTGTGCAAACTGGCACTGCTGTGACGATAGGCATGGCAGAACTGTCAAAGCAGGCCTTGAGGGGACAACCCTTGGAAGTATTGGTTTGTCAGCGCATGTCAGGATGCTTCACATAAAAGGCTTTGGGCGTTGCAATCAGTACTGTGCCAAAAGTGAGCTTCAAATTTGAGGTCCATGTGTATTTTCTTATGTAGGTATGCTCTGCTCCATGCAGCTTGTAGGAGAGGCAGCACGAACAAAACTTGTATTTCTTCTATCTAGAGACCTGGTGATTCTATGATCTAAAAATCTAAATTACCCCTTTCCTGGGCCACTCCCCCAGCTCCTGAGCAAGCTTCCCTTGTGCATTCAAAAGCATATTTGGTTTAAGAGAAATGAACACATGTGCCCACACAAAAACTGTACACAAGCGTCTTTTGCAGTGTAATTCACTGTAGCCAAAATGTAGAAACAATTCAAATGCCCATCAGCTGATGAATCTATAAACAAAACATGGTATACCAAACAGTGGAATATTGTTTAGTCATTAAAAAGATTGGAGCGGCCAGGCACCGTGGCTCATGCCTGTAATCCCAGCACTTTGGGAGGCTGATGCGGGTGGATCACAAGGTCAGGAGTTTGAGACCAGCCTGGCCAACATAGTGAAACCCCGTCTCTACTAAAAATAATACAAAAAATTAGCTGGGCTTGGTGGTGGGCACCTGTAATCCCAGCTGCTTGGGAGGCTGAGGCAGGAGAATCATTTGAATGCGGAGGCAGAGGTTGCCCAGGAGACAGTATAAGACTCCGTCTCAAAAAAAAAAAAAAAAACAAAAAACAGATTGAAGCACTGTTACATGCCACAACGTGGAGGAACCTTGACAACTTTAAGCTGCATGCAAGAAGTCAGACACAAAAGGCCGTATCTCATATGATTCCATTTCTGTGAAAAGTCCAGGGTGAAGAAACCCATAGAGACCGCAGATCAGTGGTTGCCTTGGCCTCAGGGTGGTAGGGGTGGGGGGAATGGGGAGCAGCTGCTGATGGGGAAGAGGCTTCCTTAGGGTGATGAAAATGCTCTAAGGTTGATTGTGATGATGGCTGAACAATTCTATGAATATACTAAAATCTATTGTATGTTTTAAATAATTGAATTTATGGTATGTGAATTATATCTCAATAAGGCTGTTATGTAACAGACAGGATTTACACTGATGCCTCAGGATATGCCTGTAGGTCTTCACTGGCATTTATTTTTACCTTTTTTTTTGGAGTTGGGGTGCAGTGCACACCGGGGTGGGGGGGTCTGCTTCGTAATATAAGGGAGGAGGAGAACTGGTTTCCTTTCGTCTTTAAAACTCTGTGTACACTTAGTTTCTCTCCTCAAAAATTACTCATGAAACAGTGGTGACTTGGTTTGCTTCTTTGATCTGATTTTACTTCCAGTTGTTCGTTTGGAGTTACTTTAACAGATAATAAAGTAAGTCCTTCCTTCTCTACCCACTCCCCTCAGACTTAATGTAAAGCATCTTTGTACTTCATAGGCCACAGTCAATGACTTTTCTTTCTCTGGAGTTTTCCCTGGGTCAGAAATTGCTTTGGTCTTCAAAAAACAGTGTTGGCACCAGCTAAAGACAGGCTCTTTTATTTAGAGGACCCGTCAAGCAGACAGGGCTTAAAAATAACACCCAAGTCAGCGGGTGTTTTCCTAGAGCGGAGCGGCGGGACCAGCATTGTTTCCCAGGGAAACGCGACGCTGGTAAACGACGCTGGGGACTAGATGGGGCTCGGGTCATACGACGGTTTGTTCACTTGAAAAGCTGCTGAATGTAGAAAACCATGGTGGGAGAGGGGCAGGAATACATTCACCCAAGTGTGCACGTGCGAAGGGGGCCTGGGTGTGCACGTGCGATGGGGACCTGGGTGTGCACGTGCGATGGGGGCCTGGGTGTGCATGTGCGATGGGGACCTGGGTGTGCACGTGCGATGGGGGCCTGGGTGTGCACGTGCGATGGGGGCCTAGGGTGCATGTGGTTCCCGGGTGCCTCAGTGGAGCCTTGTGAGGAGGAGGGAGGGCAGGCCCAACCTTTTCAGTGCCATGTGGTGCTGAGGAGGAGTGTACCCTCCCAAGTGGGAGCCCCCAACCGAGGAACCCCTAGACTCCATTTGCTGTGAAGGAAAATTTCGACCATAATCTTCTAAGTCAGGAGTTGGCAAACTACAGCCTGGGGACCAGATCAGACCTGCTGCTTGTTTTTATAATTTTTTTTTAAGTCGGAGTCTTACTCCATCCCCCAGGCTGGAGTGCAGTGGTGCAACCTTGGCTCACTGCAGCCCTGACTTCCCTGGCTCAAGCAATCCTCCCACCTCAGCCTCCCAAGTGGCTGGGACTACAGGTGTACGCCACCACACCTGGTAATTGTTTTCTATTTTTTGTAGAGACAGGGTCTCACTATGTTGCCCAGGCTGGTCATAAAATCCTGGGTTTACTAGGCACGGTGGCTCACACCTGTAATCCCAGCACTTTGGGAGGCCAAGGTGGACGGATCACCTGAGGTCAGGAGTTTGAGACCAGCCTGATCAACATGGAGAAACCCCGTCTCTACTAAAAATACAAAGTTGGCTGGGCATGGTGGCACATGCCTATGTAATCCCAGCTACTTGGGAGGCTAAGGCAGGAGAATTGCTGGAACCCGGGAGGCGGAGATTGCAGTGAGCAAAAATCATGCCATTGCACTCCAGACTGGGCAGCAAGAGCAAAACTCCATTCAAAAACAAACAAAAATCCGGAGTTCAAGTAATCCACCCACCTTGGCCTCCCGAGGTGCTGGGATTACAGGCGTGAGCCATGGCCCCCAGCCCCTGATTTTGGAAGTCTCTGTTCAAACACAGCCACGCCCATTTGTTTACATGTTGTCCGCTTTCCAGCCTCAACAGCAGAGATGGGTTGGCACCACTGTCTGTCCTATGAAGCCAAAACCATTCATTATCTGGCCCTGTCTAAGAGAAAGTGTGCTGATTTCAGTGCTAAATGATGGAATTCCCTTCCCACGGGAGTCCTGGAAGAGGCCTTTATTGGTGGTACTTGGAATTTGAGTCTACTGTGAGGAGAACCACAGGTCCCAGAGCTGTATGCCTAGGGGTTCGAGAGCCAGCTGAGTGTGCTGTCCGATTCAGATTATCCTGACACGGCACATTGGCTGTGGATTCATTAAAAGGCTTGTTTTTGGTGCTTTCCTCCCTGGAGTAGTCAGGAAGATAATTATTTGGTCATCTTTCAAATATTCTTTAGTGGTGTGTTTATTAATTACCAGAGCATTTGGAGTCAGTGAGGAGCAGGCATGAGACTAATTTACATTTGCTCCTAAAGGATGAAGTTGTGTGACACCAAGTTAATGTTTCCCCATGAGGTTAATCTCTTCATGGGTTGATAGCCTAAGTAGCTTCCTGGCTGGGCTGCTGTTTGTGCTGCCCTGGTAATGGATATCTGTTGAGTTATTTGTTCACAGTGTTTCGAGGAATTGTTAGTCCTTCTAACAGACTAACCTGTATGGTGGCAATGGGAAGGGCGTGTTCACTTACTGTCATATCCTCCCACCCCTTCCCACCCCAGCCATGGCATAAATGGTTGGTCCAGAAGTGGGTGCCTGGCCCAAGCGGAGCCAATAGTGGCCTCGTGTTCCCTGGGAAATTAGACCTGAGACTGAGCTGCTGTAGGTATCTCTCTAAGTGATCGGAGCTCTAACATTTACAATTTGGATTGCTGTTTTCTTTCATGTGGCCAGGATACACAGAAATCCAGAGACAGGGATAGCAGAGGGGGACATCTTGCATTCCGCATGGCATCTTGGTAAATCTTGGTTCCTGCTTCTCCAGAGTGGGCATTTTATGGCTTGGGTGGGGTGAGACCTCATGGGATGCTGCATAGGCTCTCACCAGAGACCCTGGCCCAGGTGCTAACCCTGAGGCCTGGCCTTTCCTGCAAGCAAGGAGACAGTGAGGTCAGCCTAGCAGTTGGAGGACCCAGGGATGCTGCAGCCAAGGGGAGGTGATATTCAGATGCTTTGGTGGCAGGAGTAGGAGTGAGTGCTCCCAATTGCACATCTGGCAGCTTTTGAGCTCCTGAGGCCAGCCTGGCTGGGGGCAAGGATGGGGACAGCTGGACAGCTACTGAGAGCCTGTTCGGGTAGCTTTCTGCTAGCCACACATCTGCATAGCTTCCTGTCCCCCGTTCACCTTCCTTGAGGTGCATTCATGGGTTTCTGGGAGCAGCAGCAGCAGTGAAACAACTACTTCACATTCTCCCCCAGTTCCGCAGCTCTGCCTTATGTAGTTTACAAAAACAGGCTTGTTTTACTCTATGTCTAAAAAATATTTTTGTAAGTTAATATGGGCATGGCTAGATTTTGATTCTCATACTTTGTATCTTTTATCCACAAGGTAACTAACCTTGTAAATTTCACCCAAGTCGTCCTTCCATATAAATAGTTACCTGTTGTTCTCGGACCAGAGACTGAATCATCACAAGCTGCCTTGGAGCTTATGAGACTCCCAGAGCTTTGCAGCCAAGTCCCCTTCCTGCTCAGGTTCACACAGAGGGTGTCTGTGACCCTGAACTGCTACATCCCCTTTGGCATTTTGAGCGCAACTTGAGAGATGGCTGAAGATCTTAGAAATGAGTAAAACCTCTAAGGGTCAGAAAATCAGATGCAGATTCTGGCTCTGCTTGTTGCCTGCTTTGGGCAAGTTGCCAAATTAGCCTCTGTTTCTCCACTTTGAAAACATGGATAAAATCACCAATACCATCAAGTTGTTGCAGAGATTGGTGGTGATTCTTCTTTTTTTTTTTTTGAGACAAAGTTTCACTCTTTGCTGCCCAGGCTGGAGTGCAATGGCGTGATCTTGGCTCATCACAACCTCTGCCTCC
>NW_022436944.1:52015434-52017945 GCF_009761245.1 Sapajus apella
AGCTATTTCTCTTTTTCTCCCTTGCAAAATGATGCAGGCCAGGATCAAAACGGATCAGTTCTGCTAGTTGCCAACAGCTCTGTAAAAAATTAGGTGGAAGAAGCAGTGAATGGCTTTGAATCTGTTAAAGCGAATTTGGGAGATTGATGGTAAACTTTGATATGCCAGCCCTCCTGTTTCTACCGCTAGTCGAGTCGACTGAGCTTTATTTTCCTATTTGAACCCCTTCCTTCATTTCCGCGTCTTTCACAGTTATCAGACTTTTAATTCCGCCAGTGGTTTGCAACGTGACCTATTACCTCATTTATTTAAGAACAGCAAAGTAGAGATCTGGCTCTAAAGTCATGTGCTTATAACATAAAAACCTTTTTCCAGTCTGGTAGTTGAATCTGGTGAGTTCAGAAAATCTATTTCCATCCAAAAATGCTTTCAAGTTATTCCCAGAGAAAAGAGGTTCCCTGCGCCTTTCCTTCCAAAAGAGAATGCGGACTTGTTATAAATAAATATTATCAATACCTGTTTGTTAACATTTGAGAGGAAGGTTTTTTGTCTGCAGTGTGCCAGGTGCTGATGTAGTACCATTATGTTAGGTTTATTGGCTTGTTTTGGGTTTGCGCTTCCCTTACATATACTATGCCATGCTTCCCTAAGAGGGTGAAAAGGTAGCAGATGGTCTCTTTTTTCTCATTTAGGGAATTATTTCTGTTAAACTTGTCTAAGGACAAAGACAGCAGGGTCTTTTGGCAGCATCTTACCCAGGAAGGAGCTCAGTGATGTAGAGGAGACAGAATTACCTGCCACCCCCCTGTGTCTGGCTCTGCCTGAGAATCAAACTGACATCAGACAGGTTAACAGGAGAGAAGTGTATATAGAATTGTACACATATGTGGGAACCCCTGTAGGAAAACAAAGACTCAAGGAAATGGCAAGGCCCAAGTGCATATATGCTAGGTTGGAGAAAAAGAGGCAGTCGTGGAAAAGTAACGTAAGAGGAGACCAAAGGAAGATCAGAGTTACGTGAAGAAGTTCTGTTTGCACAGAATTAATTCTCTTGGTCTCAGCTCCCCATTTCTGGTGATAAGAATGTTTCTTTCCTCCTGGTACAGGGAGGGCATCTTTAATCTCCCGCTTTCAGGAAGAAAAGGGGGAGGTCAGAGTACCCCTCTTGCACCTGTTGTTTTTCAAGGGTCTTTAGCTCAAAATAACCCTATGCCAAAGTGGCATATTTCAGGGTAGCATATTCTGCCATCCTTCAGTGAACTGTTTAAAATTTCAGCTCACCTGGCAGCAGCTCTTACTCCAGTTTTAGTGGGGGCATTGATTTATGACCATCCCCAGTGGGTCATTACATGCCTATTTAAATTGTGAAATAGACCAAGGGTTGCTTCCGTGTAACTCAGTTACAGGGAGAAAAGTTCCAATAATAGAGACGCATTACTATTTGCATGCTTAAAAAGCCTCCACAATTGTCAGTTCAGATAAAAGGCCATGCTGAGCCATGAATAATCACTTGCTCCTGGAGTAGGGGAGGGGGCTTTTCTCTTTTTTTTTTTTTTTTAAGACCTAATGAAACAGAAATGTCACAGTAAGCATCTAAATTAACAAGTCTTGTTTCTGTAAGCCTGGACTCTCTAAGCTTTTCAGCCAAAATATCTCACACCTCTGAGAGTGAACTTACTCTCACAGGAGTCTTAAGGTGAGGGCTGAAACTACCCAGGTTAAATTTTAGTTTGAAGTTTGATGTTTTACTTTTTACATTTCTGTGAGCTATCTTCTCCCCCACAATATTTCTGGTTGTGATTTTCAATGAAAAGGTCTTTATTTCTCCGTGACAATGCTTAACTTTTTTCCTACCTAACTCCCAAATTTTTGAATCAAATTGATTCTCCATAGTCCAGCAGGTCTCCAGAATTAGTTGTGACTGCCCAGTTTTCCTTCTCATCACTCAGTAGTCACAGAGGAAGCCCGAAGGAGTGAGCAGCTGACTGTGAAATGCCAGGGGAGCCGGGCGTGGTGGCTCACGCCTGTCGTCCTAGCACTTTGGGAGGCCGAGGTGAGTGGATCACCTGAGGTCAGGAGTTCAAGACCAGCCTGGCCATCATGGTGAAACCCCATCTTTAAAAAAAAAAAGAAAGAAATGCCAGGAGAGCTTTTGAACCCACTGAGGGGAGGAATATTCCTCTCCCAGGAGCAGTGGCATCAACCAGGATGAAAACACTTTTTTTTTCTTTTTTTTTTGAGGCGGAGTTTCACTCATGTTACCCAGGCTGGAGTGCAATGGCGCGATCTTGGCTCACCGCAACCTCCGCCTCCTGGGTTCAGGCAATTCTCCTGCCTCAGCCTCCTGAGTAGCTGGGATTACAGGCATGCACCACCATGCCCAGCTATTTTTTTGTATTTTTAGTAGAGATGGGGTTTCACCATGTTGACCAGGATGGTCTCAATCTCTTGACCTCGTGATCCACCCGCCTCGGCCTCCCAAAGTGCTGGGATTACAGGCTTGAGCCACTG
>NW_022436944.1:52018345-52053158 GCF_009761245.1 Sapajus apella
AACAATGCATTGAAGCAAATACTGCTGACTAGTCACACTCGATTGCATGACTGGCTCTCCCTAGACAGCCATTGCCAAACAAGATCTTGAAGACGTGCCAATTCTGAAACACTGATGCCAGAACAGGTTTCCAAAAATGCCTTTGGTTCCGTCACTGCCTGCTCAGTGAATAAAATCTGAAGTCTTTAACCCGCCATTCCAAGCATTCCACAGTGTGGCCCCAACCACCCTCTCCTACGTCTCACATTACCATCCAAAGTGTTGCCAACTCTATGGCCTTTTACCCTGTTCTTAAAGCAGGAAGGTGCCAAATCCAGCCTCATCCCTGCCTGGAGTACAACTGCTCACACTGAGGTTCCTTCCTTCCTTTTTTCCTTCCTTCCTTCCTCTGTCTCTGTCTCTTTCTCTTTCTCTTCTTTTTCTTTTGACAGAGTCTTGCTCTGTCACCCAGGCTGGAATGCCATGGTGTGATCTTTGCTTATTACAACCTGTGCCTCCCAGGTTCAAGCGATTCACCTGCCTCAGCCTCCCAAGTAGCTGGGACTACAGGCATGTACCACACACCTGACTTATTTTTGTATTTTTTAGTAGAAACGGGGTTTCGCCATGTTGGCCAGGTTGGTCTCAATCTCCTGACCTCAAGTGATCTGCCCACCTCAGCTTCCCAAAGTGCTGGGATTTCAGGCGTGAGCCACCACGCACAGTCAGTCCTGGCCTTTCTGAGACAGTGAGTTCTCCCTGAGCACCCAGAGTCATTTATGGGTCTCCCCCATACCCCGAGAATGAATCTCTCAACATGTCTTGATGGGATTCCACTTCCTTGACTCTTGCCGTTGGCTGCATTTTCAGTGCTAGTTTTCTGTTTGTTTTATCTCCCTGGCCACACTGAACATTCTTCGAGGGAAGCGGCTGTGTCGTCTTTCTTGTATACACTGACCTTGTGCATGGCTTCCGTAGTTGTCCTGGTGTCCACTAACCTTAGCGACCCTCATTCAGCTGCTAGAAGAGAGAGAGAAAAAAGGAGTTTTTCACAAAGGTGCTGTAAACAGGTGCCATCCAGGAAAACTCAAATTTACATGGAAACTAAATTAGAAAATGATTGTCCTTCCAAATAGGATTGTAAGCATCCTCTTCTGAATAATACTTCTCTGAGGTTTTTAAAATAAATTTTGATTTACAGCAACTTGATAACATCTCTTAGAAAAAAACCACCTAAAATGTTGGGGCTCATCTAGATTTAAAAATGTAGTTGATGCTTTTTAAAAGATATTAGAAAATCAATATTGATGGCTGTTAAATTTAAAAATAAAACATACTCCTTCAACTCAATAATTCATCGTCCTCCAAGGAGGGTTTTATTTTTAAGGAATTGCCCGACTTTGATTGCCTGAAGGTTTTGATTCTTCTCCTTCTGGAATGAAATTTGAATTCGAGACTCTCAAGCAAAATTGCATTTTTCTCAGTTGCAAAATACGAGATTCAGCAGATAGGGTCTTTCAGAGGGGTAACTGGTGGGTTCCATTCCCAGCTGCCAAATTACATAAACTGTGCTGCAGCCTCTCCTACTATTTAATGTAGGTAGAAATTACATTTTTTATATGGCAGGTCAAAAAGATTGAAGTGTGGCACACAGTGAGAGGAGAAGCTGCCCGCACCGTCTTCAGTATTACGGCAGATTGGCCTCCTTCTCCGTGCAGATTCTTCTCTACAATAGTAATAGGTGAACTTATAATCAGTGAATATTAGAACCCATGAATATATACATACATCTGTATGCTATAAGGGTATGTGATTTTTGCAATAAAGAAATAAATACTTGGCTGGGTGCAGTGGCTCATGCCTACAATCCCAACACTTTGGGAGGCTGAGGCAAGAGCCTCACTTGAGGTGAGGGGTTCGAGACAAGTCTAGGAAACATAGTAGAACTTCATCTCCATAAAAAATAAAAAATTAGCCTCATTTCTACAAAAAAAAATTTTTTTTAAGTGACTGGGCATGGTGGTCCATTCCTGTAATCCCAGCACTTTGGGAGGCCAAGGCATGTGGATCACTTGAGGCCAGGAGTTCAAGACCAGCATGGCCAATGTGGCAAAACCCCATCTCTACTAAAAATACAAAAATTCAGCCAGGTGTGGTGGTGCACACCTGTAATCCCAGCTACTCAGGAGGCTGAAGCATGAGAATTGCTTGAACCCAGGAGGTGGAGTGAGCTGAGATCACGCCACTGCACTCCAGCCTGGGTGACCCAGCTACTTGGGAGGCAGAGGTAGGAGAATCACTTGAACCCAGGAGGTCAAGGCTGCAGTGAGCTCTGATCGTGCCACTGCACTCCAGCGTTGACAACAGAGTAGGACCACAAAAAAAGAAAAAAGAAAACAACACTTAGTTGGTTTTTTGAAAAGATTGACGGAATTCTTTCTTTTTTTCCCTTTTTCCTTTGTCATTTGACATAAGACGAACTCCTGACCACAAGTGATCCCCCTGCCTCAGCCTCCCACAGTGCTGGGATGACAGGCATTAGCCACCACACCCAGCCTGATTGAAAAATCCTGAACAAAAGGATCGTAAACCAAATTCAACATAGTAAAAGGATTATACATGTTCAACTGGGATTTATTTTTGAAATGCAAAGATGGTTCAACGTGAAGACTGCTGTAGCACACCACATTAACGGAATGAAGTATAAAACCACATGGTCATCTCAATTGATACAGAAAAATCATTTGGCAAAATTCAACACCCTTTCATGATAAAAACACTTGGAATAGAAGAAAATTACCTCAACATACTAAAGACTATATATGACAAGCCAACAGCTAACATCATACTCAGTAGTACAAAAAAGTTTTTTGGCTAAGATTAGAAGCAGGGCAAGAATGCCTCTCTTTCTACCTTTATTCAACAAAGGACCAGAAGTCCTACCCAGGCAAGAAAAAGAAATAAAATACATCCAATAGGAAAGGAAAAAGAGTAACTATCTATGCTTACCTATGACATGACTTAGTATGTAGAAAACTCCAAAGATTCTACCAAAAAAGCTGTTTAGACTAATAAATTCAGCACAGTTGCAGGATACAAAACAACACACAATTCAATTGGCATTCCACTACACTAACAATGAGCAATTAAAAAAGGAAGTTAAGAAAATTCTATTTACAATAGAATCAAAAGGAATGAAACACTTAGGTGAAGGACTTTTACACTGAAAATTACAGAACACTGCTGAAAGAAAGGAGACATAAATGGAAAGACATACTATGTTCATAGAGTGGAAGATGTATATTGTTAAATTGTTCATACTGTCAAAGATGATTTACAGATTCAGTGCAATCCAAATCAAAATTCCAGTTTTTTTTTTTTTGTTTTTTTTTTTTCGAAAAAAAAAAAAAAAAAATCTTAAAATTCCTATGGAATCACAGAGGACCCCAGATAGCCAAACAGCAGTAAGAGAGAAGAATAAAGCCACAGGCCCCACACTTCCTGATTTTAAAAGGTGATACAAGCTGGGCACAGTGGTATGCTCCTTGGTAAACTAAGGCAGAAGGCTCTTTTGAGCCCAGGAGTTTGGGGCTGTAGTGCACTATAATCTCACCTATGAATAACCACTGCACTCCAGGCTGGGCAACATAACAAGACCCTTTTAAAAAATATATGTATGAATTTTTATATGTATATAAAATAAAGCTATAGTAATCAAAATAGTATGGAATTGGCATAAAGATAAACATATAAACCAGTGGAACAGAATAGAGAGCCTAGTAATAGATGCTCATGTATGGAGTTAAATGATCTATGAACATTCCTAATTTATGATCAATATATGTCATTTATGGACAATAGATGGTTTTCCAAGTGATCTATGGAAAAGTGGACAAACATACCAAGATTGCACAATAAGAAAGGACAGAATCTTCAACAAATGGCTGGGAAAACTGGATATCCACATGCAAAAGCATAAAGATGAATCCTTACCTGACACCGTGTATAAAAATTCAATGAATTATAGTCCAAAATAAAGACCTGAAACTCTAAAACTCCTAGAAGAAAATGAGAAAACCTTCATGACATTGGATTCGGCAGTGATGTCTTGCATATGACACCAAAAGCACAGGCAGCAAAGGCAAAAGTAGACAAATAGGACTGTACCAAACCTAAAACATCTGGCCAGCAATGGGAGTGATCATTGCAGAAGGGGAAGGATACCTGCAAGCCGTGTATGTGATAAGAGGTTAACATCCAGAATATATAAAGAACTCCTACAACTCAACAACAGCAACAATACAAATCAAATTTAAAAATGGAGGAAGGAGTGGATGTTTCTCAGAAAAAGATATGCAAATGGCAACAAGCATATGGTAATATGAACAATGTTACTAGTCATTAGGAAAATGCAAATCAAAGCCACAATGAGATATTACCTCACACCTGTTAGGATGGACACTATCAAATAAACAGGAAATAACCAGTATTGACAAGAATGTGGTGAAATTGGGACCTTTGTGCCTTGTTTGCGGGAATGTAAAATGGTGAGGCCACTCTGGAAAACAGTGTGGAGGGTCCTCAAAAAATTAAAAATAAAATTTACCTTATAACCCAATAATCTCACTTCTGGGTATATATCCAAAAGATTTAAAAACAGGATCTTTGACTGTTAAATTCAGCTGATTAAAAAAACAATGAACAAATAAACCATACCAAAAAAAACCCAGTATCTTGAGATATTTGCACACTCATGTTCATTACAGCACTAGTCACGATAACCGAGAGTTAGAAGCAACCTGAGTGCCCATCAACGGATTAATGGGTAAAAAAAAATATGACATATGCATACAATGGAGTATTATTCAGCCTAAAAAAAGAAAATTCTGTCATGATGAACCTTAAGGACACCATGCTAAGTGAAATAAGCCAGTCACAGAAAGTCAAATACTGCACGTTTTCACTTATGTAAGGTGTCCAAAGTAATCAATCTCTTAGTAGGATGGTGGCTGCCGAGGGATGAAAGGAGGGTGAAAGGGGGAGCTGCTGTTCAGTGTGTACACAGTTTCAGTTTTACAAGATGAAAAAGTGCTAGAGCTCTGCTGAGTGGCAGTGTGCAGACGGCCAACACTGCTATACTGTGCACTTAAAAATGATGAAGGTGTTAAATGTTATGTTCTTTTGACCACATGCGCACAAAAGTAAGTCATGAATAAAAAGGGAAAGAAAGCAACACCTAAATTGCGAGGCAACGGGAAAATAAATGAGGATTCAAGCACATGTTGGATGAAAAAGTTGAAATCCTAGAGAAGCGCACTGCAATAAGAAAGCAAGGCATTGTCCACGTGGGGCCGGGGTAGGTGCAGCCCATCACAGCGGCGCAGCACAAGATGTGAAGCTGGGGTTCTGGATTCTAGTTCCACCTGCTGTGGACCTGCAGGGGGGACAGTTACCTCTGGGCATCAGTAGCCTCAGGCGTATATTAAGAAAGGTGACCTCTGCCATGTGAGACCCAGCTGGAAGAGAGAGGGGGCTTCTTAGCTGGGATAGAATCTTAGGCAGAATCACAGTGGGTTTTGAGACCTGAGGAGTGGTGGAGAGGGGGCTGGAGGTGAGGGATGGGCAGCTTGGAGAAGGGCACAGAAGGAGGCGATAGGAATGGAGATCTGGCCAGTGGGGCAAAGGCCTCCTGGGGAGGGGCCGAGAAACAAGGTTGCTGAGACATGAATTCAGGCTGGTTAGGGAAGTGCCTTCTAATGCTGTTCTGAGCATGCTCAGTGGCCTCCATCCTTCTTGAATCTGTATAAAGCAGCCAGTCTCTGAAAATAGAGACCACTCCATGGGGCCTCTGGGAGCCCCTCTAAGAGGGGAGAGGTGCTTGGTGAGACCAAACTCTGTTGGACTTGGGAAGAGAGTTAATTTCCCCACCCAGTTCATGGCGCTGTAATCTCATTGGTCCTCAGAAGTTCCCCCTTGTTTGGTTTGTTGCCTTTTATCCTCGTTTCTTACTGTTTTCCCCTCCCCTTCTCCCATGGGCTAATTAATAACATATTATTAATATGTGTTTGAAGTATGTGCTATTTGTGTGTATTCTTATAAAGCAGGGTGGTTTGGAAGGTATGTGTTTTTAATGTACATAGATGACAGCAGTCTAGAGCAGCAGTTGGCAAACTCTCTGTAAAGGGCCAGAGAGTAACGATTTTAGGCTTTATGGGCCATATGGACTCTGTTGCACCTACTCAGCTGTGTCATTGTGGCACAAAAGCAGCCAATGACATATGCAGATGAGTGAGCGTGGCTATGTGCAAATAAAACTTTATTTACGGACACTGAAATTTGAATGCCATATAATGTTTATACCTCACAAAATATTCTCTTGATTTGTTTTTTATTCAACTATTTAAAACCACTTGTAGTTTGTGGGCCATGCAAAAACATGGTGGGCAGATTTGGCTACTGGGCTGCAATTGTGTCATTCCTCATCTAGCCCCTTGCTGCTCAGTATGTCCTGTGGACCCGCAGCACAGGCATCACTAAGAAAGCCTGTTAGAAATGCGGATCCCAGCCTCATCCCAGGCCTGCCAGGTCAGCAGCTGCGTTCTAACGAGACCTCTGGCAATTGTGTACACACTGATGTTTGGGAAGCACTGGGCTACGTTTCTTTTTCTTTTTTTTAATCCTTTCTCATTTAGCACTCTTCTGAAGAATGAACCATTTTCCTAGATTTAATCTATTTCTTATAACTGCAGCACAGTATTTCTGTATTCACTTTTCCACCAAAAAAAAAAAAAAAAAAAGATATAGAGACATTAGAAAGATTAGTGGTTGCCAAGGGTTAGAGACAATGCAGGAGAAAGATGAATAGGCAGGGCCGGGCGTGGTGGCTCACGCCTGTAATCCCAGCACTTTGGGAGTCCAAGGCAGGTGGATCATGAGGTCAAGTGGTCAAGACCATCCTGGCCAACATGGTGAAACCCCATCTCTACTAAAAAATGCAAAAATTAGCTGGGCGTGGTGGTGCAAGCCTGTAGGCCCAGCTACTCAGGAGGCTGAGGCAGGAAAATCGCTTGAACCCGGGAGGCAGAGGTTGCGGTGAGCTGAGATTGTGCCATTGCACTCCAGCCTGGTGAAAAAAAAAAACCCACTAAAAAAAAAAAAAAAAAAAAAAAGGGGAAAGAAAGAAAGATGAATAGGCAGAGCATGGATGGTTTTATGAGGTAAAAATACTGTATGCTGCTCCGATGATAGATACATGTCATTTTACATTTGTCTAAACCCATAGAATGCCTGTCACCGTGAGTGAACCTTAATGTAAACTGTGAGCTTTGGTCAATAATAATGTGTCAATAATTGGCTTATCAATTATAATAAATACAAGATATAAATTATAGGCGAGCTGAGGGAGGAGAGAAGAGGATATGTGGGAACTCGGCATGTTCCAATTTTTCTTTTTCTCTTTTTTTTTTGAGAGTCTCCCTCTGTCACTGAGGCTAGAGTGCAGTGGTGTGATCTTAGCTCACTGCAACCTCCGCCTCCCAGGTTCTCCTGGGGAGAGCAGTTCTTCTGCCCCAGCCTCCCAAAATGCTGGGATTACAGGCGTGAGCCACCACACCCAATCAATTTTTCTGTAAAGCTAAAATTGCTCTAAAAAACAGTCAATTGACAACAACAACAACAAAAAAGAGGGCAAAGGAACATGTCCCAGAAGCTCCCAAATTCAGCACAATTTGAACCTTTTGAAGCCAGCTCATGTTTTCTCTTAAAAATATATTCAAGCCGGGCGCGGTGGCTCACGCCTGTAATCCCAGCACTTTGGGAGGCCGAGGCGGGTGGATCACGAGGTCAAGAGATCGAGACCATCCTGGTCAACATAGTGAAACCCCGTCTCTACTAAAAAAAATACAAAAAATCAGCTGGGCATGGTGGTGCGTGCCTGTAATCCCAGCTACTCAGGAGGCTGAGGCAGAATTGCCTGAACCCAGGAGGCGGAGGTTGCGGTGAGCCGAGATCGCGCCATTGCACTCCAGCCTGGGTAACAAGAGCGAAACTCCATCTCAAACAAGAGCGAAAATCCATCTAAAAAAAAATATATATATATATATATATATATTCAAATTTGTGTTTGCCATATCGTTTTGCCTTAATGTGACAATCAAATTTTAAATTTCTTTCGACTTAAAGTTCACCTCCCTTCCCCCAGTTAAAAAAATGGCGTAAAGTGAACCAGTGATATCTGTCACTGATGCCTGCCCTCCTCTGCCACAGTTGAAAACTGCAGTCCTAGGCCAACTCCTACCTTCCAGATGGTGAGGCCAAGGGCCTCCTGCACTCTTGCTCCACTAGCCCCTGGGCCGTCTTGGTGAGGGAGGGAGGGAAGGGAGACGTTGCTGGCACATTTAGGGCTGGGTCTCTCAGTGCCTACCCGCCCTGAGTAATAGCTCATCTTTGACATACTCTGCCCAAGTGGGGAGGCCTGGCCAGGAGCAATAACTCTATCCTGCCAGGGCCCTTCTGTCAGAGATGGAGGGAAGGACCTGGCTTGGTCTCCAGGGGCACCAGTGGGTCTGCCAAGCTGGCGTGAGGCTGCGCTCTCCATCCCGCTCCTTTCCTGGGGGAGCTGAGGAGTATGACACCTTCCTATACCTGTCATTCTCCCCACCTCAAGTGTGTATGTGTGCTCGTCTCCTGATGGATGTAGACAAAGAAGGAGATTCTGCAATGGTGGAGTCAGGCGCACTAGGTGGTGGGTGGTGGGACCCTCTGGTAAGCTGTACATCTCCCGTCGAAAGCAGACCAGCTTGCCTGGGGAAAAGGCTGCATGAAACGTGCACAGCCAGACTCACCTCCGTGGAGGGCTTGATATTCCTAAACCTGTTTTCAGAGGCCAGGTGGGCAACTGTCTATCTCTGCAGCCGTGAGTTCACTGGCCTTGACCATTGGACTCTACTAAGTCTGGTGCAGCTGGCGGCCATGGGGGCAAAGGCTAATTGGGTAGAACAGATGTGTTGAAGGTCACCTGTTCTCATGTGTTTCCTGGACTGATCATTATGATTTAAGGCTCTCCCAAATTTTCTTCTGTGTGAAAGAAGGTCTGATAACCCAGGAATTTCAGAATGAAGAATGGACACGACAAAGGAATATAGATTCCTAAAGGGCGTGTATGTCTGCCAGGGCCCTTTCGGTTTCATAAAATCAGGGAGACTTGCTGGGTGGGAGATCAGACCTCTCCCTTGATGAAGAGGTGCACAGTCTTACCTCCTGCACTCAGAAGCAGTTAAACATCCAGAGGACAAGTGGACTGAGGGAATGACAGACTCCAGAAAGCAACCTGACCAAATGGGAGAGGCCCTCCAGCGCAGTGACTCTCAGCACGAGGGCATGGCTTCTCACACCCGCCAGCCCTGGGGCAAATGTGTGGCATCTTTGGTGGAGGGAAGCATTTCATAATCCTCCTTGTTTGATTTTTATTTCATTTCTTTTGAGATTGACATGAAAGAGTAGCTGTGTGACTTTTGATATGTGCACAGTTGTACAACCACACCTGAACCTTTCTGTGTGATGTCCCGCCCTCCTCCCACCTTCCTCCCTGGTGCCTAAAGGTAGAAGGACAGAGGTGGAGCTCTCCCAGGTAGAGCCGGTTCTCAGGCTCTGTGCAGTCCCTTCAGGGGACCTGTGGTAAAGTAGAGTCGGCACAAATCAAGGCTTGTACATGTAAGATTTCATCTTGACCTCAAACTGGGCTGTGGACCTGTGGCAGTGCTAGGAGGCTCTGTAGCAGAAAGGAAGCCTAGACCTGCCTTTCAGCCAGGGTTCCTGCAGCTTTGCAGAATGTGCTTTTGAACATAGCCGTTCACTGCTGTAAGCCTCAGTTTCCCTCCCTAAAATAGAGATGGTCATCTCTCTATCATGCAACTATGTAGCTAAATGAGATGCGAGCAATGTAACGTGATGTCTTATACAAATATGGTGCTGGTTAGAGGTAAGAGGTTTACTGTCATTCATAAGCGTTTCTCTCCCACACAGAAGCAGCTGTTTTTATAGAGACTCTGGCCTCTTGCTCACTGCCCTCTCATCGTCTTTCCTGTTGCTTCTTTCCTATAAGCCTTTATCTCAGTTCTATTCCTTAGGAGATAGCATTCATTTTTTTCTTCTCCTCTTTGCCTTTTATACCCCCATGCTTCACTAAAACAGAAGGAAATCGTCTTTGTCTGTTTCCTGTTGCTATGACGGAACACCCGAGACTGGGTAATCTATTAAGAAAACCATTGTTTCTTCCAGTTTTGGAGGCGGGGAAGCCCAAGGTCAGGTGGTCACAGCTGATGAGGGCTTTCTTGCTGCTGGGGACCCTCGGCAAAGTTTTGAGGCGGTGCAGGGCGTCACATAGCAAGGGGGCTCACAAGAGACAGCAAGACTGGCTTTTAGAACAGTCTCCCTCTTGTGATAACAAACCTACTCCCTCAATAACTCATTAATCCATGAGTGGATTAATCCATTTATGAGAGCAGTGACCTCATGACCCAATCACCTCCCAGAGGTCCCACCTCAACACGGCTGCATTGAGGACCAAGTTTCCAACATAAAATTTGGGGGCCGCATTCAAATCACAGCAGAAACCAACATGTGAAATGGAAAAGTGTTTAAAGAAGTAAGTAAATGTGGGAGCCAGGTTAGCATGTGATCACAGATAATGCCGTCCAGGCCTGGGGACAGAGGTGGCCCTGGAATGTCACCAGATCTAATCCCCTCGCTCTGAGCGTCTTCTTTCACGCATTTGTCTGGTGTTCTTGAAGGCTCTGTTTGGCTGGGGCTGCTGCTGTGGTACCAGTGACCCAGGACCATGATCCAAGTATGTTTCACCGATTCTGGGGGAAGGTCTGTGTTCTTTGTGAGTCCTGAGAAGGTCTTTGATTGGGGCATCAGCATCCAGTATTCCTCTTAAGTCCCTGGTGCGTGGAGCAGCCCATGAGAAAGAGGGAAGAAGACAGGGCTTCTTAAACCTGAGCTGCCTGGGGGCCTGGGAAGACGCCTTGCTGGGCTCCTTCCAGAAATGCTGATTCAGCGGATTTGGGTGTGGCCTGAAAGTCAGCATTCCTCACGTGCTCCTGGGGGATCCTGATCCTGCTGGCCTGGGACCAGACCACACCGATGGAGAAGCCACGGCTACAAGGCAGAGATTGGCAGATTACAGCCCAGCAGCCAAGTCCAGCCAGCTGCCTGTTGTAAAAAAATGTTAGTGAACACAGTTGCTCCCATTCATTTACATATTGTCCATGCTGCTTTCATGTTACAGTGTCAGCATAGAGTAGCTGTGGCAGAGACCATGTGGCCCACAAAGCCAAAAATATTCACTATTTGGCCTTTTACAGTAAGAGCATGCCAGCCTCTGCTCTTGAGGCTCCTCAGCACCCTGAGCCCGGCGGTTCTAAAGGCATGGGAAACCTTCCACTCCTTTCTTCCACTGACTGAGTCCCTAGGACCATTACTGCTAAGAAACCAGCTCTGCTAAGCATTAAATCATGTTCTGTGGGAGAAAAAACAGGAAACTAGGACAGATGTGGTGGGTCACACCTGTAATCCCAGCACTTTGGGAGGCTGAGGCAGGTGGATCACGAAGTCTGAAATTTGAGACAAGCCTGGCCAGCATGGTGAAACCCCATCTCTACTAAAAATACAAAATATTAGCCAGGCATGGTGGTGCATGCCTGTAGTCTCAGCTACTCTGGAGGCAGAGGAAGGAGAATTGCTTCAACCCTGGAGGTGAAGGTTGCCGTGAGCTAAGATCACACCACTGCCCTCCAGCCTGAGCAACAGAGCGAGACTCCATCTCAAAAAAAAAAAAAAAAAAAAAAAAAAAAAGGAAAAACATGACAGTGATATTACTGCTTTTACCTCTATCTTTACAGAACACCTTAAGACCCTGTTGCAACCTAGGTGATGCTGTACCCATCTTGTGGAGGTACAAACCGAGGTTCAGAGAAATAGTTATGCCTGTGGTCACACGGCAAATTCGTAACAAACCTGGGTGTCCCAGGCTTTGTACCTAACACACCACCTATTGTATATAAGGCAAAATTGGATGGCACTTGGTATATTAGCCATCTAATTCTGTGTAACAAATTATCCTAAAATTTTCTTTTCTTTTTTACCATGCCTAACTGAGGTGCCATGACAATTTACCCTCAAATGTAATGGCCTAAAGCAGTAGTACACCTTTATTATCACTCACAGTGTCTGTACATAAGGAATTCAGAACCGACTTGGCCGAGCAGGTCTGGCCCAGGTGTTTTTCTGAGGTTCCATCAGATGTGAGCCAGAGCTGCAGTTATTTAAAGTTTAACTGGGGCTGGAGAATCCACTTCCGAGGATTCAGCTTGGAGAATCAGCTTCACTCACGTGGCTGGCAAGCTGGTGCCGGCTGTTGGTGGGAAACTTCCGTTCTGTTCCATGTTGACCTCCCTGCAAGGCTGCTTGAGTGGCCTCACAACATGGCTGCCAGCTTCCCTGGAGGAAGTGACCCAAGAGTGAGACAGTGGGGGGAGGCTATCTCCTTTTTATGACACAGCCTCCAAAGTCACATAGCATCATTTTTAACACATTCTGCTCATCAAAACCAAGTCACTAAGTCCCACTTACTTTGCATCAAAGAATTTGTGGGCATATTTTAAAGTCAGCCCAATAGGCTGATTTCCATTCCATTGCCTGCTGGGAAAATCAGGATCTGGTGGTGGTGTCACATTGCTGGTCTTTAGCTGATCATAGAATATAAGGCTAAAGTCCTAAGGGTCATTACAGAAATGCAAATTAAAGCCACATTGAGATACCATCTCACACCAGTTAGAATGTTGATCATTAAAAAATCTGGAGACAACAGATGCTGGAGAGGATGTGAAGAAGAACGCTTTTACACTGTTGGTAGGAGTGTAAATTAGTTCAACCATTGTGGAAGACAGTGTGGTGATTCCTTAAGGATCTAGAAATAGAAATTCCATTTGGCCCAGTAATCCCATTACTTGGGTATATGCAGGGCCCATCCCCACAGGGTGTAGTGTGTGTTCGTTTGTGTGCAGAGACGATAGATCGTAGAAAAGAAAGAGACAAGGACGCAGAGATAAGAGAAGAATTCAGCTGGGCTCAGGGGACCACTGCTACCAAGGGGCGGAGTCCAGCAGTGGCCCTGAAAGCCTGGACACGCTGATAATTATTGTATACAAGGCAAGGGGGCAGGGTCAGGAGAGTGATTGGTAGGGATCAAGGAAATCACATTCTTACAATACGGGGGGGCCACATGGGTACAGTTCAGGGGGTCACGTGGGTACAGTACAGAGGGCCTCTCCCTCTCAGGTAGCCACTGCAAGGAGGGGAGGCACATACGTCAGTATCTTTCTATGTACTTATCAGAGAGATCAACGGCTTTTAGGATTCCTCCATTCTCACAGCTTCTAAGAATTTACAAGGGAGCATCGAGTGGGAAAGTAAAACAGGAAGGTGGATGAGGATGGTGACCGTCGGAGCACAGCACCATGGAGAGGTGTTTAAACCCCTGGATGTCTGTGGGCCAGCCTGGCTAGTGTCAGATCTTCCTCAAGAGCCGGCAAAGCAGAGTTTTCTCTGAACTCCCCAGTGAGAGGGAAACTCCCCCTCACAGCTAAGTAACGGGCACCTCCCCAGACACTGGTGTTATGGCAAGGCCTGCCTGCTAGGTAACCGGTGCCTTCCCAGGCGCTGGTGTTACTGCCAGGCATTTACTCTCACCTCCTGATCACTTTTCACAATGTCCCTTCAGTTCCGAATTATATTTCACCCGATTATGTCTATACTCTAAAACTAAAATGTTCCTATAATAAAGCAAAGATTAATAGAGAATAATGATGTCATAAGATTGATTATCTAATTGATTCTGTGATTGAATCTAATATCTATTTGGTGTCATTTCTATAAGTAATCGGTAAATATATCATTCCTATAATCAAGTAATCAGTAAATTATTTAGTATCATTGCTATAACTAAGTAATCCGTTATTTATCATGCTGGGACAGATTGTGCCTTCAGTCTCTTGCCATGGCACCTGGGTAACTTTCTTCCCACAGGTATATACCCAAAGGATTATAAATCGTTCTGTTATGAAGACACATGCACACGTTTGTTTATTGTGGCACTGTTCACAATAGCAAAGACTTGGAACCAACCCAAACGCCCATCAAGGGTAGACTGGATAAAGAAAATGTGGCACATATACACCATGGAATACTGTGCAGCCATAAAAAAGGATGAGTTCATGTCCTTTGCAGGGACATGGATGAATCTGGAAACCATCATTTTCAGCAAACTAGCATAAGAACAGAAAACCAAACACCATATGTTCTCACTCATAAGTGGGTGTTGAACAATGAGAACACGTGGACACAGGGAGGGGAACATCACACACTGGAGTCTGTTGGGGGGTGGGGGGATTGAGGAGGGAGAGCATTAGGAGAAATACCTAATGTAGGTAACGGGGGGATGGAGGCAGCAAACCACTGTGGCACGTGTATACCTATGTAACAATCCTGCATGATATGCACATGTACCCCAGAACTTAAAGTATAGTAAAATAAATTTAATTAAAAAAATATAATTCACAAATTACTAACAATATCTAGGCCTCAAGTTTTGTTCTAATCTGCAGTAGAGTATCCAAAGGAGTCCTATGGTGGGACTTCAGAAAAGGCCAGAGAGGGCCAGGAGATGCCGATTTTCATGCTGTTTGAAAATAGACAACCATATGGTTCAGAATCCTCCGGGGCAATTCAGACATGCTTCTCCTAAGAGCCAGCTCTCCATTCCCTATTACAAACTACCTTTCTAGCCCAGAGGCCAAGTGCCTTGCTGGAGAAAGCAGCAAGACCTGAAGCCCTTCAGTTGTACTGCTTGAGGCTCCACACAGTTCCCCGTTAAAGTATGAAACACACTTCAGTAAGAACTCTGCAGGGGTGTGAGGAGGAGGCTGTGAATCTGTATTAAGTTTGCCCTTCCAAGTCTTTATTAGTTCATCTTTATCTCAGCCAGCTGACCGCGTTTCTTGTCAGATCTGTTTCCAGGCAACGTCTGGTACTAATGGGTGAGAGTTGAGCTTATTCTTCCGTGCCCTGCCACCTCTGTGCAATGCGTTTTAAGTGTAGGAACTCTTCCAGGAGGATAGTAAACTCTGATCTCCGTCCATTGAACAGGGTCTGGTGGTTTTGTCTTTTATAAGCAGTGTTTGGATACCCTCTAGTGGATAAGTGAAGATGGTCGCCTTGCTTGCTAAACAGAAGGGCTCCTAACCTGGAATAGGAGTGGAGATGACCGATTTAAAGAGTCCCTTTGATTCTGGAAAGCAAATGTAGAAAGAGGTCAGCTTGAGGATAATGTAAGTCCTTGATGGTCCAGGAAAGAGGTACACTCTTTCGTTGTATGATCTTCTTTGGCTTGATATATTAATATCCTGATTTATTTGAAACACAGGTAACAAAAACATAAGTACACATATATGTGGTGGTAAACAGGAACTGGCAAATTTTTTCTGTAAAGCACCAGATAGTAAATATTTCAGGCTTTGTAGCCAAGAGGTCACATGTTCCGCTGTTGCAGTGTGGAAAGAGCCATGGATGATGCGTTCATGAGTAAGCATGTCTATGTTTATTGACTGCACAGAACAGACACCATGAGGCCGTGGGCCGAAGTTTGCCAACCCCTGAAGAAAAAAACTAAATTGTGTTTGTCTCTTGCGCTAGATGGCAAATTCCTCCTGTGTGGAGACCCCAGGCCTCATTCACCTTTGTACTCTGGGCACTCCGTATTGTGCGTGACACGTGGCAGATGCCCACAGCTTCTTTACTGACCCCAAATGGCTCTTATGTCAGACTCTGTAGAATATCACCTTTCTTGCAAGATTTCTTGGAATTCACTGAATTAAAAGCAGCATGCTCTCTGACTTGGATGTTGAAGCCATCAGAGCAAATAGGATCAGTTGCCACCTTGTTTTACATCTACTTGTCCTTAACCAAGATGCCATGTGAAAGGCCGGCACGTCAAAAGGCCTTGTTGTGATCAGCCCTATTCAGTCTGGAGATCACACTCCCTGGGGACCAACAGTGATGGACAACTGACGGGCATCTTGTTTTGCAGAACTGGGAGTGGGTTTGCTCAGAAGCTTCTGCTGCTTTTAGTAGAATCTCCATATGCCCAGAACCTTGCACCTGGGGAGGGGCTGGCTGGTGGCATTCTAGGTAATGTCCCATCCCTCACGCAGCAGGAACATGGCGGGAGCCAGCTTCTCTGTCTCAAACACCAGCCTGTTCCTCTAAGTCAGGTTCATGATCTGCCAACTGTTTTTTCCAGGTATTAGTCACAATAGCAACTGTCATTTGTAGAGCATATTGTCTTGCGTGGATTTCAGAAAATATGTATTATCCCAACACTGATGACAAAACTGAGACACAGAAAAGTCAACTTAGTTGTGGCTTGATGTTGATGTGTAGTACGGTTTAAAAGCTTCAGGCTGGGCGCAGTGGCTCACGTCTGTAATCCCAGTGCTTTGGGAGGTGGAGGCGGGTGGGTCACCTGTTAGGAGTTTGAGACCAGCCTGGCCAACATGGCGAAAACCCTCTCTAATAAAAATACCAAAATTAGGTGTGGTGTAGCATGCCTGTGATCCTAGTTACTCGGGAGGCTGAGGCAGGAGAATTGCTTGAACCCTAGAGGTGGAGGTTGCAGTGAGCCAAGGTTACAGCTGCACTCCAGCCCAGGTGACAGAACAAGACTCCATCTCAAAATAAAAAAAAAAAAAACTTGGACTAAGTTATTTAACTCACCTTGCCTTGGTTTTCCTACCTACAAAATCGTCGTGATAAAACCCATTTTAAGGCTGGGCATGGTGGCTCATGCCTATAATCCCAGCACTTTAGGAGGCCAAGGTAGGCAGATCACCTGAGGTAAGGAGTTCAATACCAGCCTGGCCACCATGTCCTCTCTAGCTGAGGTGACACTACCACACATGGTAATAGCAGACTGAGAGGCAGAGTTTGCTTAGTGGGGAAAATCTTTACTGCGAAGTCAGTCTACCTGAATTCCATTAACCCTCGGGCAAGTCACTAACCTGAGCTTCAGTTTCCTGAACTGTAAAATGGGGATACGGAGGCTTCCCTCCTAGGGTGTGGGAGGAGAAAATGAGTTAATCAATGTATGCACAACAGTGCTTGCTAGGTGCTGTGTCCGTTATTACTACTGCGCTAAGATTACTCCCAGAGTTTACAGTGGCTTTTATGTGTGTGTGCGTGAGACAGTCTTGCTCTGTCACCCAGGCTGGAGTGAAATTATTAGTGAAACCCGTCTCTAATAAAAACACAATGATTAGCTTGGTGTGTTGGCATGCACCTGCAATCCCAGCTACTCAGGAAACTGAGGCAGGAGCATCACTTGAACCCAGGAGGTGGAGGTTGCAGTGAGCCGAGATTATGCTGCTGCACTCCAGCCTAGGCAACAGAGCAAGACTCCATTTCAGAAAAAAAAACCCAGAAGAAAAATCTGTTTTAGGGGCTAGCTGTGTGGGTCAGATGAGGGAAGGTTCAAGAAGAGCTTCCTTGCTCCACAGTAGGTACTATCCTAGTACCTGGGGCTTGGGCATATAGGTCCTCAATCAATATTGGTTGAATAGATGAGAGTTATTTGCCTAGTCACACAGGTGGTAAGAATTCAAAGCCCAGCTCTTCTGACCAGGCTAGATGGCCTTGGCATTATACCATTTAACCAAATAGGAACAGGGGCATGCTAACCATGGTATTGAGGTAGCCTTATGGCATGCAGGTGTCCACACAGGGCCAGGAAAACAGAGCTGCAGGTTTAAGCATTCACAGTTCACTTAGCCTGACCCCTCGTTGGCATTAGTACTCATGAGAGCGCTCCCAAGCTCAGTCCCTTCATCTAGGGAGCTGGAAATAGACCTCTTGGCTCCACACAAGTATAAAAAGCTTCAGTTACAGAGGAAAGTAAGTTTTTTACCTGAGAAAGAGGAGTGTTCCTCCTAAGAGCCATTGTAGCTGGGCACGGTGGCTCACACCTGTAATCCCAGCACTTTTGGAGGCGGAGGTGGGTGGATCACCTGAGGTCAGGAGTTCGAGACCAGCCTGGCCAACATGATGAAACCCTGTCTCTACTGAAAAATACACACACACAAAAATTAGCCAGGCGTGGTGGCAGGCACCTGTAGTCCCAGCTACAGCTACTCGCGAGGTTGAGGCAGAATACTGCCTGAACCCAGGAGGTTGGGGTTGCAGTGAGCTGAGATTGCGCCACTGCACTCCAGCCTGGGTGACAGAGCAAGACTCTGTCTCAAAAAAAAAAAAAAAAAAGCCATTGTAAACTCTGGCAGTAATCTTAGCACAGTAGTCATAACGGACACAGCACCTAGCAAGCACTGTTGTGCATACACTGATTAACTCATTTTCTCCTCCCACACCCTAGGAGGGAAGCCTCCGTATCCCCATTTTACAGTTCAGGAAACTGAAGCTCAGGTTGGTGACTTGCCCGAGGGTTAATGGAATTCAGGTTTTCCCCCACTAAGCAAACTCTGCCTCTCGGTCTGCTATTACCACGTGTGATGGTGTCGCCCCAGCCAGAGAGGAAGGAGAAGGAAGGAACGGGGAATCAATCAAGACTGTAGGATAAACAAAAATAGCACCAGATTGGAAGGTGCCGCTGAATGCTGGCTCTGCTTTGACCACCGAGTAGCTCATGACCCTAGGCTGGTTGCTTCTGAACGTGGCCTGGTCTCCTCTTCATTTGTAAGCATCTCTTCATCTGTGAAACAAGGAATTAATCAATCCAACGCTAACATTGTTTGGCCTTCAAACCACTGTGGGATAGGTCTCCAAAGGCGCCTCCTTGGAGACTGCCATCTGATGGCAGACCTCCTTTGCAAGTGGACTTCCCCCTGATCTTCATGTGTTAAGACCTATAAAAGACCCATGTCACCAGCTGAGGTGTCTGTCTCAGAGTGTGGGCATTCCTTCCACCACCCACATTTTGCCTGGCGAACTCTCATTCACCTATTTGTCTCTGACTTCCTCTGACCATCCAGACTCGGTTGGGTCCTTATGCTTTACATTCTTGTATCAGCATCATTTCTTTTCATAGGCTTTATGACAGCTTATAATTAAATATCCATTGACGTACCTTCTCTAGGGGCAGAGACCGTGTCTGTTTTTTCCCCATCATTGCACTGCCATTGAGACCTCAGGTGTTTGCTGTTGGTGTTTTTTTGGTGTGTGTGTGTTTTGTTTTTTTGGTGTGTGTGTGTTTTGTTTTTTTGAGACAGAATCTCATTCTTATCACCCAGGCTGGAGTACAATGGTATGATCTCTAGTCACTGCAACCTCCGCCTCCCAGGTTCAAGTGACTCTCCTGCCTCAGCCACTTGAGAAGCTAGGATTACATGCGTGTGCCACCATGCCTGGCTAATTGTTTGTATTTTTAGTAGATACAGGGTTTCACCAGGTTGGCCAGGCTGGTTTCGAACTCCTGACCTTGAATGATCCACCCATCTCAGCCTCCCAAAGTGCTGGGATTACAGGCATGAGCCACCACACCCGGCCAAGATCTCAGGTTTTTGAATGAATGAATGAATGAATGAATGTTGCCACATGTGCCATGTTAAATGTACGCCAGAAGTAGAACAGGCATGGTAATATTGGTTGGTTTTCTGGCGGGCCACATAACAGCAAATCTACGATCGCTGATTTCCAGTGCTACTTCACTGCAAGGAATTAGTATCATAAATAATTTAAAATCTAATGCGGTATTTCAGAAGTATGCTGAGATCTCACCAGAACAGTGCAAATCCCCAGAGCTAAGCCAGCTGGGAACAGCTGGTGCATTGCTTCTAGGTTAGCCTAGTTAATTGTCAAAAGTTACCTGTTTTCAAGGCTAGAGTACATTTTCAATAACGGTGCTCCTGCCGATCAAGGCTAAAGTCAGAAATAAATCAGCCCGCTTATATCCTACAGCAATGTAGCATTTCCTGCCCCACCAACAGTGCCTAGAAAACCTGCGTCATAATAATTCTCAGTAGGTATTTGAATAAATGAGACTCTTTAACACTGCCATTAGATACTTCCTCTGCGCAGCAGAAGAGCTGTCACAAAGCTCATAGACACCACAAGGAGTCCTCAGGGACAAACATATTGTCTTTCAGGATGATTTTAAAAATTAGGCTGAAATCAGTGGCTCACATCGGTAATCCACGCACTTTAGAAGGCTGAGGCAATAGGATCACTTGAGTCTAGGAGTTCAAAATCAGCCTGGGCAACATTGTGAGACCCTGGCTCTAAAAAATATTTTAAAACTAGCTGGGCATGGTGGCACGCACCTGTAGTTTGAGCTACTTTGGAGGCTGAGGTGGGAGAATTGCTTGAGCCCAGGAGGTTGAGGCTGCAATGAGCTGTGATTGCACCACTGCACTCCAGCCTGAGTGACAGAGCAAGACCCTGTCTCAAAACTAAAAAACCTGACATTTGTTTTCTTAGTCCGTTGAATACTGGAATAAAGATGGTGTGGGGTAGGAGGGTGTACACAAAGGACAGAGGAGGGCAAGTGAAATCAGCTCACTGAGAGCTGCAAGAGGTGAGGTGATGATTGTTGGTTAAAAACTTCAGGCTGGGCATGGTGGCTCATGCCTGTAATCCTATAATAGCACTTTGGGAGGCCGAGGTGGGCAGATCGCATGAACCTAGGAGTTCAAGACCAGCCTGGGTGACATGGCAAATCCTCGTTTCTACAAATAAAAAAATTACCCAAGTGTGGCAGTGTAGTCTCACCTATTTATGCTTGTAGTCCCTGCCACTTGGAAGGCTTAGGTGGGAGGGTCACCTGAGCCCAGGGACGTCGAGGCTGCAGTGAGCAGTGATCACGCCACTCACTCCAGCCTGGACAGCCACAGAATGAGATCAGTCAAAAAAAATTTTTTTTTCTTCATGGAAAAACACAGATATTCTGGTACCATTCCAAATAGAGGCAAGCAGTTTCCTTCTATAGCACAAAGCGGCAATTAAAATATTTGATGTTTGTGATGATACTGGGTCATCAAAAGGGTTAGCTGTATTAGCAATACTGTATTTAATTTTGAAAAGGCGAAATATACAAAACTATATTTAATTGAGCTCCTTATTGTTTACAGGAGAGGTTGAAAAAGAAACCTTAGGTCACTAAAAAGAAACTTTTAGCTCCATAAAAGTTATCCATCATCTATCAAAAACCAACAACACATATAAAAATGTAAAACATTAAAATGATAAAATAGAATAAGGATTGCCACCATCAGCTGTGTTCTGGAAGATGGTTCTGGAGATTCAAGCCAATGCAATCATTTACAAAAAAAAGAAACAAGTGGTATAAATATCGGAAAGGACCAAAGCTGCTGTTATTGCAGATGTCTTAGCCAGAAAATTCTAGAAATCAGCTGGGCATGGTGGCTTACACCTGTAATCTTAGCACTTTGAGAGGCTGAGGTGGGCAGATCACCTGAGGTCAGGAGTTCACGACCAGCCCAACCAACATGGTGAAACTCCGTCTCTACTAAAAGTACAAAATTAGCTGGGCGTGGTAGCCTAGGCCTGTAATCCCAGCTACTTGGGAGGCTGAGGCAGAAGGATCACTTGAACCCAGGGGACAGGTTGCAGTGAGCCGAGATTGTGCCATTGCACTGCAGCCTGGGCAACAAGAGTGAAACTGCATCTCAAAAAGAAAAAGAAAGAAAATTCTAGAAATCAACTGACATCACGTAGGGTGGTCAAATACCTGTAGACCCAAAAGACTTGTGACAAACAGCAGTTCTCACTCCCTTAACTCCCCGTGTGTCTCCACAGAGACAGCTATTCCGGCTTTACCCACATCTGTAGTTATAATATGCAAGCTGCCATCTTCTGATTCAATTCTGAATGTTAACTAGTCACTTCTTGTTACCTTCTCTTAGCTTGGGCCACCATAACAAAATACCAGAGACTCATAGACTAGGTGGCTTAAACAACAGGAATTTACTTCTCACAGTGCTGTAGACAGAGTCTAAGATTAAGGTGTCAGCAGGGTAGGTGTCTGCTCGGGGCCCTCTGCTTTGGTTCCAGACAGCCCCCTTCTTGCTGTGTCCTTACATGGCCTCTCTCTGGTGCACATTGGTGGAGAAAGTGTGACAGGAAGCTCTCTGGTACCCCTTTTCATAAGGACATGAATCTCATCATGAGAGCCCCCACCCTCATGACTGCGTCTAAACCTTATTACCTACCAAAGGCCCTACCTCCTGATACCATCACACTGGGATTTAGGGGTTCGACATGTGGGTTTGGGAAGCACCCAGTTTGGTCTGTGGCACCAGCTACATGATTGAAGTTTTCTTTCTCCATGTTCTAATTCTTTTGTTTCTTTTTTTGAGACAGGGTCTCACTCTGTCATCCAAGCTAAAATGCAGTGGCACAGTCACAGTGCATTGCAGCCTCAGCCTCCTGGGCTCAAGCAATTTCCCCACCTCAGGTTCGTGAGTAGCTGGGACTACAGGCGTGCACCACCGTGCCTGGCTTGCTTGCTTATTTATTTAACATAGAGACAGAGTCTTCCTGTGTTGCCCAGACTGGTCTTGAACTTTTGGGCTTAATCAGTCCTCCCACCTCAGCCATCAAAAGTGCTGGGATTCCAAGGGTATGAGCCACGTCCTCGGTCTATAATTAGTTTATGATTTAAGTCAATAATCTGTGTGTATTATCCTTACATAAATATTAGCTAGAGCTGAATGCTGTAGTGAACAATGATTTATTTTGGTTTTTACTAAGGTTAATAATAGTGAGTTTGTTTTGGTTTTTTGCTTAGTTTTTGTTTGTTTTTTGTTTATGCTTGAGTTCTCTCTTTATATAGACCTTGGTTCTAGAAACAATTCACCTGCAGCTGACTGGCCAGACCAGCACACCCTGATGGGCTGTACTTTGGCCACCTCCAGCACAGCACTCAGCTGTGACACCAAAATAAGTTAGATCCGGCCGTGTGGGGCGGAGCAGGGACGGGGCTATGCAGGTGCCACGGGGCTCGGGGCCTCAAGACTGTTGAAGGCCAGGCTTTGTAGCGAATTTTGTCTCACATCTTTTCCAATTGCTTCTCAGGGAAGTTTCTCAGAAGGCCAATCTCGTCACGTAATCAGAGTCCCCATTTGGATCTTGGATCTGTTTCTCCAGGGGTCTTCCCTTCACTGTCATCTGTGGAATTCCTTTTGCCCGTCTGTTGGGTTGAATTTGTTTTGTTCTCTTTCTTGCTTTTCTCCCTCATTTTGGTGGAGCAAGTTCCCTAATAGCTTCAACTGATAAAAAAGAAAGTGAAATGGGCCGGGCGAGGTGGCTGATGCCTGTAATCCCAGCACTTTGGGAGGCTGAGGCGGGCAGATCACGAGGTCAAGATATCAAGACCATCCAGGCCAACATGGTGAAACCCCGTCTCTACTAAAAAAAAAAAAAAAACACAAAAATTAGCTGGGCATGGTGATGTGCACCTGTAGTCCCAGCTACTCTGGAGGCTGAGGCAGGAGAATTGCTTGAACCCGGGAGGCAGAGGTTGCAGTGAGCCGAGATCACGCCACTGTACTCCAGCCTGGCGCCTGGCGACAGAGCCAAGACTCTGTCTTGAAAAAAAAAAAAAAGAAAGTGAAATGACATCAGGCATGGTGACGAGAGCCTTTAACATGGCTTGGCTGTCTTGAGTCACTCTGCTCCAATCTGGTTCCTTCTATGTCTGAGGCACCTATCTTGCTTGGATTTCCCTTCATCATGGAGATGACCTTCACCTCTTTCTGTGGTTCTCTTGTTAGTTTATCCCATGCCACCTTTTTGAAAGTTTATGCTCTCATTTCAGTGAGTCATATCCTTCCATAGATTCCTAAGAGTAGATGGAAGATAAATTTTTTTGACATTACATATCTGAAAAAAAACATATTCTCCACTTGCGCTTGATAATTTTTACCAGGTAATTTCTAGATCAAAAATAATTTTCTTTCAGAAATTTGAAATCATTGGTCATTGTCTTCTAACATTCTATTTACTTTTAGAAAAGATTAAAAGCCATTCTTGTTTCTGCCTCTTGTAGGCAACCTGTTTGTTCTCTGGGGGTTTAAAGAACCTTCTCTTTGTACCTGATGTTCTGAAATTTCATGATGTACCTTCATTTGGGTCTATTTCATCCACAGTGCTGGATACTTAGAGGAGTCTTTTTACATAGAAATTCACATCCATAAATTCTGAGTTTTCTTGAGTAGCTGATTTCTTTCCCTCCATTTTCTTCACTCTCTGTTCCTGGAATTTGTTTGTTTTTAAGACAAGGTCTGGCTCTGATCTCAGCTCACTGCAGCCTTGACCTCCCCGGCTCAAGCAATCCTCCTACCTCAGCCTCCCAAGTAGCTGACTACAGACATGTGCCTTCACGCCCAGCTAACTTTTGTATTTTTTTGGTAGAGACGGGGTTTTGCCATGTTGCCCAGGCTGATTTTGAACTCCTGGGCTCAAGCAGTCCATCCACTTCGGCCTCCGAAAGTGCTGGAATTACAGGCATGAGCCACCTCACCTGGCCCCTGGAACTTATTAATCAGATGTTTGACCTTCTGAGCCCTTCCGCTAACTTTTTCACTTTACCTCACCTGTTTTTTTCTTTTCGTTGTTATCTTTTCTAGGAGGTTTTCTCGATTTTATCATGTAACATTTCTGTTGAGTTTTTAATTTCTACTATTCTGTTTTTAATTTCAAAAACTATTTTTATTTTGAAGGACTACTTTTGTCTCCTCCTTGCAACCTCCTGTTTCTTTTTCACTTTCGTGATGTCTTTTCTCTCTAGGATACTGATGATTTTGGAGTGGAAGGTGTTTTCTTCTACCGTTTCAAAGTTTCTTTCTTCCAGTTTGTCTTTTGGTTTTTGCTTTCTATTTATATAGACATATGGAAGGCTTTGCTTCTAGAGTGCAAAGCTGCCTGGATGCCCTTAGCATGTGGATGGGGCTTATGAACCTTGAACTTCATTGAAGCTTGACCTGGCTGGGCTGCGTGTTGGGGAATCCCCCAAGTCAGTATCTTTGTCTTTTTTCTTATGCTGGTGAAGATCTGACTGCCAGTATTCTTAGAACCCAGCAGAGGGAAAGGCTAGGGATTGGACAGATGAGGAGGTCTTCATATTGAATACTTAATCATTTAAGCCCCTTGTTTTCACTATAATGTTCAAGCCCTGTGTCCCTCAATCCAGATACTATTTCGTTTTACCTTCTTTACAGTGTTTCTCAATCAGAAGTAATTTTGCCTCCCAAAGAATATTTGGCAATATCCAGAGACACTTTCGATTGCCATTTTCAGTTGCCACTAAGAGTGGGTAGGTGGAGCACAACTGCTGGCATCAAGTAAGTAGAGGACAGAGAAAGTGCTGTGCACATCCTACAGTGCACAGGGGAGCCCTCCGCATCAAGAATCGTATTGGCCCAGGCAGAGCATGGTGGCTCACACCTGTAATCCCAGCACTTTGGGAGCCCACGGCAGGCAGATCAGTTGAAATCAGGAGTTCGAGACAAGCCTGGCCAACATGTTGAAACCCCATCTCTACTAAAAATACAAAAATTAGCTGGGTGTAGTGGCACACCCCTGTAATCCCAGTTACTCAGGAGGCTGAAGCAGGAGAATCACTTGAACCTGGGAGGCGGAGGTTGCGGTAAGCCAAGATCACGCCACTGCACTCCAGCCTGGGCAACAGAGCGAGACTCCATCTAAAAAAAAAAATTATTGGCCCAAAATGTCGATATACCTGAGGTTGGGGAATCCTAATCTGGAGAATAAACTTTCACGCTAACGATGGAAGCGGGGTAGTCACCCAGCAGCTTGCAGTAGAGCAGAAGGTAAGGACCTAGCGACTTTCTTTTTTTTTTTTTTGAGACGGAGTTTCACTCTTGTTACCCAGGCTGGAGTGCAATGGCACAATCTTGGCTCACCGCAACCTCCACCTCCTGGGTTCAGGCAATTCTCCTGCTTCAGCCTCCTGAGTAGCTGGGATTACAGGCACGCACCACCATGTCCAGCTAATTTTTTGTATTTTTAGTAGAGACGGGGTTTCACCATGTTGACCAGGATGGTCTCAATCTCGACCTCGTGATCCACCCGCCTTGGCCTCCCAAAGTGCTGGGATTACAGGCTTGAGCCACCGCGCCCGGCCGGACCTAGTGACTTTCAAACAGCTTCCCACCAATCGTCCTTATTTTAGCCGCTCCTCTCCCGCCTCCAACCTTTGCTTCCTGTCCTAGAGCTACCTGAGTCTTTCCAGACTGCGGTGAAGTTGGTTTGTTTCTTGACTTACCTGTTAACCACCTTAGAACTCAGCTTTCTCGGGGTCGTTAAGTGAGTTATCCATCGTTCATATGTGTTCTAAGCTTCTAAAAATGGTACGGTTGTCTCTTTTCCTATTCAACCCATCCTCTTGAAAATTTTAGAAGGGTTTCTGGAGGGAGAAAAATTGGGTGTTCAGTCTGCTATACTTTCCCAGAATGCTAAAACACATGAAATACATGTTGAAGCTACAGTCATTGGCACTGACACAGCAGATGAACATGGGTGAACAGAATGAAATAAAGATTCCAGAAACTGCCACAATATATGGGAAGTCACTGACAAGTGCTATTAGGTCAACTGTCTATCTGCTAGAAAAAAAATAAAATTTGCCTTTCTTTACCCCATATATAGAACTCAACACTAGTTGGATTAAAGATGTAAGCTTATATACAAAGCTATAAAAATATAGGAGAATGTTTTCATAATCTTGTGCTGAGGATGACCTTGCTTCAGAAGGTAGAAATAGGCCGGGAGCAGTGGCTCAGGCCTGTAATCCCAGCACTTTGGGAGGCCAAGGCGGGTGGATCCCTGAGGTCAGGAGTTCAAGACCAGCCTGACTAACATGGTGAAACTCCATCTCTGCTAAATACAAAAAATTAGCCAGGCAGGGTGACACATGCCTGTAATCTCAGCTACTTGGGAGGCTGAGGCAGGAGAATTGCTTGAACCCGGGAGGCAGAGGTTGCAGTGAGCTGAGATCGTGCCATTGCACTCCAGCATGGGCAATAAGAGCAAAACTCTGCCTCAAATTTAAAAAAAGAAGGTAGAAATAAAAGAGTTAAAGAATAACCAACTATGTCAGCCAGGCATGATGGTTCACCCCTGTAATCTCAGCACTTTGGGAGGCCACAGCAGGAGCATCACTTGAGCCCAGGAGTTTGAGACCAGACTGGGCAACATAGCGAGACCTCACCACTACAAAGAAACAAAAATCAAAAAATTAGCCAGATGTGGTGCATTCCTGTAACTCCAGCTATTCAGGAAGCTGAGGTGAAAAGATCACTTGATCCCAGGAGGTAGAGGCTGCAGTGACCCTTGATCGTACCACTGCACTCCAGAGTGGACAACAGAGCGAGACCCTGTCTCAAAAACAAAAATAAATTAGTAAACACTTAAACCTTCAAAGACTCTGACTTTGAAAAATAAAACTGGATGGGGAAAATATTTGCCACATATATAGCTGGTTACCATCTCTCTTTTGTGAAGATCTCTACAAATCAGAAAGTGACTTTTAAAAATCTGGCCAGGCACAGTGGCTTATGCCAGTAATCCCAGCACTTTGAGAGGCTGAGGCAGGCAGATCACTTGCGGTCAGGAGTTCAAGACCAGCCCTGCCAACATGGTGAAAGCCTGTCTCTACTAAAAATACAAAAAATCAGCGGGGCATGGTTGTGCACGGCTGTAATTCCAGTAACACAGGAGGCTGCAGCATGAGAATCGATGAGAATCGCTTGAACCTGGGAGGCAGAGGTTGCAGTGAGCCAAGATTGCATCACTGCACTCCAGCCTGGGTGATGGAATGAGACTTTAACACACACACACACACACACACACACACACACACACAAAACTATCGCAGCCGGGCGCGGTGGCTCAAGCCTGTAATCCCAGCACTTTAGGAGGCTGAGGCAGGAGAATTGCCTGAACCCAGGAGGCGGAGGTTGCGGTGAGCCGAGATCGTGCCATTGCACTCCAGCCTGGGTAACAAGAGTGGAAATAAGACTTAAAAAAAAAAAAAAAAAAACAAAAAAAAAAAACTATCAAGAAATAAGGGGAGAACTCTTAAGTGGTTGATAAGCATTCAAAAAAATGCTCTACTGTCCTCAACATTGATGAAGAAAAATGCAAATTAAAGTAGAAACAAGATGCTGTTCATCAGTGGTTCTTCATGTGCAGTCCCTGGGCCAGCAGCATCAGCATCACCTGAGAACTTGTTAGAAATGCAGATTCTCAGATCCATCCTAAACCTGAATCACAGGCTTGTTTCAGCAAGCCCTCTAGGTGATTCTCATGGTCAAATATGAGAATCAACCAGGAGAAAGAAGGAACTGCATTCGGTGTTGCAGAGGGCTCTCTCACAGTATTGAGCAAGAGATATCAGATGTAAGACTGAATACTGTAGGTCCATTTATATGGAGATCAAAAGCAGGAGCTAATCTAGAATGATAGCGATCAGGGCAATTGTCACCTTTAGTGGAGAGGAGTAACTAGAAGTGGGGGTAAGGTTTTCAGGTGCTGGCAGTATTCTGTTTCTTGATTTGGGTGCTGGTTACACAGGTTTGTTCACTTAATGAAAATTCCTCAAGCTGTTCGCTTAGGATTTGCATACGTTATGCTGTATTTCAGTACAGCAGTGAAAGGTAAAACATGGGTTCTGTTTTTTTTTTTAAACAGGTTTTTAGCCATTTAAAACATGGAAATTTAGTCTGGTGAAGGTGGAAAAGCATGCATATACTGATAGAAGAGAGTAAATTAGTACAGGTTTGGGTTTATTTTTTGTTTTTTTGAGACAGAGTCTCACTCTGTCACCCAGGCTGGAGCATGTGGTGTGATCTCAGCTCACTGCAACCTCCGCCTCCCCAGTTCAAACGATTCTCCTGCCTCAGCCTCCCTAGTAGCTGAGGTTACGGGCACACACCACGCCCAGCTAATTTTTGTATTTTTAGGAGAGACCGGTTTTCACCATGTTAGCCAGGCTGGTCTCAAACTCCTGGCGTCAAGTGATCCGTCCGTCTCAGCCACCCAAAATGCTGGGATTATAGGCCTGAGCCACCATCTTTGGTCAATAAATTAGTACAAGCTTTTCCGAACAATTTGGTAGCACCTCTAAAGCTTAAAATATGTATTCTAGAAATTTTCCTCCTAGAAATCTGTCCTGGAATTCAGGTATACAGAGGCATATGTTATAAAAATGTTTCCGGGCGTTTTTGTACAAACATAAGACAACCTAAATTTCCATCAATCGGGGACTGGTTACATGAATTATGGAAAACTGAGTAACTGTTAAAATTGGCAGAGATCCGTGTGGAGTAGTGTGGAAGGCTGTCCTCCATGGTATGATTTACTGAAAGAAGCAAGTTTTAGGTCCGGTTAACAGAGTGATCCATATTTATAAGGGAGAAAGAAAAAGGTGTGCAGGAGGTGGTTATAAATGCAAGGGAAGAGGCTAAAAAGAGTAAATACAAAATTGGTTATGTTGGTTTTTCTTGAGTTTTTATCACTGGTGGATAGGGATGGGGATTCTCATTTCTTTGTATATTTCTGTGTTCATTTTTCACCTGCATTTATCACTTTGAAATATTTTAAAAGTCTTAGTTTTGCCATCCAAAAAAAAAAGTCTTAGCCTAAAAAAATGTTTATCAGGGAAAACAAACAGTATTTTTGTAGTCTAAGCAATAAAGATTCGGGTTTATCTGAAACGCAAAGCAGATGATGAATAACGTTTTTGAAGAGTGATTTTTATCAGCATTGGTTATCATGCGAGATAAAAGGTTTGCTTCTAGATATATTTCAGTTACCTAGGAATTCACTTGGGTAGAACAATGCTTTTCTTGACAGAGACATTCTATTACTTTGTTTGCTGGTGAGGTCATGGGTCAGGTATTCCTGTTCTTTGCAAGGTGGCTCGGTTAACAATATTGTGCCTTTGTGTAAAAGATGACAACAGCCAGCCAACTAGACAGTGCAGTCCTGGACAGCAGGCTTCACTCGCATTAATAATAAAAAACGTTTTTTCATTCAGAGCCCAGAGCTGTCAGTTGAGCCTGTTTAGCTGGCCACAGACGTGATGGAAACCCTTAAGCCCTGGTGATCCCATAGAGACAACATCAACACATCTGTAGCGCCTCTCCACTCATTGTTATGTTTCCCATGGGAATCATCCACAAAGGGCTGCTCTGACCCTCAAGAAGCCTGAAATGTTTTCCATGCTGTCATGTCAGATTACTTTGATTTACCAGTCTTACTGATCCAACAGAATGTCAAACACATGTGTATAGATTACCTGTCAGGATCAATTCAGGCCCAGAAACCTCATTCATATGAGGCTTAGCACTTTCTGGAATTATATCCCGTTTTGTGTATCTACACTTTCAATAAGAGTTGTTGTCAGCGATGTAACCACAAAAGCACATCTCCATGAAGCATCTTGTCTCTGGAATTCATATACTAATATCAATCAGATATAGGAATGTTGATGCTCAACTCTAAAGAGCAGAAACAGCAACATTCAGAGTCTTACCTGCTCCCCAGCACAGGCACCCAAACTATGCCAGGGAAGTGCTTCTCGCGGGAAGCAGTTTAACATGTCTCTTGGAAACCTGTCTGATGTCTTCAAGGTCATCACGGGAAGTCTTCCTTCTTAAAGAAGGGCTTAAGTCTTCTCTCTTCAACATCCACCTCTTCAAAACCCTGTTTGAAGGTCTCCGACTACCTCAAACTGCTTGGGTTGAAAATTCAACTCACAACAGCGCTCCCTTAACCTGTTCCTCTTCCATCGTCCCAACAGAACAAGTCAAACCCTAATCTACTTCAGAAAACTTTCTAGAGAGCTGGGGATCATTCCATTTTATGTTCTCCCTTTTCCTCCTCTGACCCAATATCTAATCCATTAAAGTCCCATCTGCTGAAATTTGTCTTAAATTCATTCACGTCTCAATATTCGCTGCCACCATATTGGTCTTGAAGACTCATATTCTCCCGCTTGGATTATTGCACAGTCTGAACTTGTCTCCCACACTGCTCCCCCTTACCCCTCCACATGTCCATTCTCTACCCACAGCCAGAGTGCCCTTATTAAAAAAAAACCTAGCCTAATCTTAACATTCTCTTGCTTAAAACCCTCCCACTGCCCTTCGGATAAAGCACAAAATCCCTAGACCTCCTGCGCTCATATCATCTGACCTTCCCCAACTCTCTTAACATTTTACACCAATATCCTACCTTACTAGACGTTCTTACAGGTTCTAGAAGGTAGCAGAGCCCTTCCCACCATCAGACCTCTGCCCACGCTGTGTTCTCTGCCTACAGCGTTGGCTTCCCGCCTCTGTCTTGCCAGTGCTTTCACTCAGCCTTAAGGTTATTCTTCAGCCTGGATTTCCCCGACGCTTCCCACGCCTGCCAACAAGGTTATTCCCCCATCACAGACCCTTATCACACCCTCTACCTTCTTCATAACATTTGCAACCGTTGTAATTGCTCAGATATTTCTCCCCACTAGACTTTACTTCTGTACAAGCAGGATCTGTTCAGTTTGAATACCACTGTCCTTGCGGCCCGAGAGCAGGAAGCCTGGCATATTGTAGGCGCTCCTGTGTGAAACAAATGAAATCTGTCTTCCGAGCCTGGTGATTAGAGTATTTTGTTTCATATACCACAAAGAAAGCGAAAACAGAAATGAAATTCTTTGTCCTGAGTCACACGGCGAGCCAGGACTTGCAGGGCGAGAGCCCACCCTGGAGTCCCGTTGCTGTGTCCTGGGGATGTGGTTCACTTCTGAACTTTTTCATGACTTAGGAATAAAGTCCACCTGGAAGGTGCTAGAATGTGAGTGCCTACCTTGTTCCAGGACTCAACACACCTACAGTTTAGGTCAGTTTGTTTTTCCTTGATGAAGTCTTTCATGAGTCCATGAGTGGCATTAATTTGGCTTGGGGATGGTCATGCTCGTCAGCAGTGGGGAAGGGTTGGGTGACTATTGCTGGGATAAATGCATGCTTGTAAAATGCTGAGTGTCTCCATCTGCACTGGGCCTTCGCTCATTCTCTCTTCCGAAAGCTCTCTCAGACCGCGTGTCACTGGCCATCTGTGAGAACAGCAGGGAATGCCCGGAGGTTCATCCCCTGAGAGCAGCTCAGCTCCAGGGACCACCTCTAAGTGCACCTGCAGCCTTGCTTCCTTGACAAGTATCAGCCTGGGAGCAAATTCCAGCCATGGATGTTGTTTTTCGCCAAGTGGTGTTTTAAAACTCCTGATTAGTGCTAATATTTAAAACCAAGATTATTATGCACAAGCTTGAGTTTCTGTATTCTCCTGGAGGGAGAAGAAAAGACCTGGCAAAACCAGCCCACAACAATCAGCTAGAGCTGAGTTTTAAGAGTACCCCCTAAAACAAGGTGTTATCGGTCCCTGCCTGGCCTGCCATGGTTACCTTCCTGGCATTTGCAGGCACATGAGTTTGCAAACCCTGTATGTTTAAGTCATGGCAGGGGAAGGTGGGGGTACATGCATGAACGTTGTAATTGACATTCTGTATAATTATTTTTTTCCTTTATCTTCTTTCCTCTCTTCTCTCCACTGCTTCTACCACTTCACAGGTTCTGGGGCTGCTGGTATGGACACTGATCGCCGGAACTGAGTACTTCCGGGTCCCAGCATTTGGCTGGGTCATGTTTGTAGCTGTATTTTACTGGGTCCTCACCGTCTTCTTCCTCATTATCTACATAACAATGACCTACACCAGGATTCCTCAGGTGCCCTGGACAACAGTGGTAAGGAAGCCATGGGTGGTGGTCTTGTCCAGTGCCCACTAGGTAGGATGTCAAGAGTCCTCCTGGAGTAGTCAATTCAAGACTCTCTCTCTGCCCAAAAAAGGTGGCCCATACCGTGCAGAACCCAACACAGCAGTTAGTCTCAGCAACATCTAATTGCCTTTCAAGTGGCTTACACCTGGGTGTGAAACTGGGCATGTTAGAAGGTCCAGAAATTCGTTTTAGGCAAAATTACAAACCAAGTCTCAGAAGACTGAATCAAGAAAAGCCAGGTTCTCTCCTGTAGACTCTCATTATTTCCCTGTGAACAGTGTCACCTGGAAATAAATGTCAGGATCCCATCCTCTGCAGATTGTGCTTCCTGCAAACCTCTCCTGGGGCTGTGGACTTAACCCTTTGTACCTCACAGCTCTTTGATGTCAGAGTACATAGTGTACAGAGTTAGAATGCAAATGAAAACTGCTATTAGAACAATAGGTGTTCTTATATATTTGAAAGAGAGAATAGTCAGGGATGACTGGGTTCTCCTTCTGGCTCTGGCACCATCCTGAATGCAGGAAGGTGAACCTACGGTCCAGGAGAAATAGATAAGAACGTGAGTAGATACGCAACCCTGTGTCCTAAGTGTAAGGGAGGCTGCCACCTCAGCTTAGGATGGCTGGGAACTCTTCAGAGGGGAAGTGACATTTAGCTTCACCCTGGAGATCAAACACACACATCCTAAGTGAACTCACAGGAATAGAAGGTGGGTTCCCCTTGCCTTAGGGCATTGACAGTCTTGTTGGGAAATTCAAAGTAGGTATATGATTTACAAACAAAATCCCAGTGACACCACGTGTTTATGTAGAAAGCAGAGCTTTTCGGCCGGGCGCGGTGGCTCAAGCCTGTAATCCCAGCACTTTGGGAGGCCGAGGCGGGTGGATCACAAGGTCAAGAGATCGAGACCATCCTGGTCAACATGGTGAAACCCCGTCTCTACTAAAAATACAAAAAATTAGCTGGGCATGGTGGCGCGTGCCTGTAATCCCAGCTACTCAGGAGGCTGAGGCAGGAGAATTGCCTGAACCCAGGAGACGGAGGTTGCGGTGAGCCGAGATCGCGCCATTGCACTCCAGCCTGGGTAACAAGAGCGAAACTCTGTCTCCAAAAAAAAAAAAAGAAAGCAGAGCTTTTCAGTGATACTATTGTCTGTTTTCAACCAAGATGTGAGAAAAAAATATTTAGTTCCAAAAAACTGACTTATGGACTAAATTTGAAATCTAGTCTATTTGTGGTTGTGAGGTAAGTTGGCGGACTTTCAGACGGCACTGTCATTGTCCAACCTGCACCTGGCTTCTTTCTGTGTTGCCTTCAGAGCTAAGTCAAGTCCCCCAAGAAAACAAGTCTCAGTTCCTTTCACAGAGCAGACTGACTGACTCCTAACCATTTCCCCAAATCCAAAAGTAAGGACTCTTTATTAAGGTTTTCAAGAAAGTGTGGCAAGTTTGAAAAGTAATTCCAAATATGGTGCTTATCACTGTCTAGGTAGCGGAAGCAGCCTTGTTCGAATTGGTATTTTCCTGCCTCAGCTGGGCATCAGGAGGGAAAGACTCGTTTAGATGCTGGATTCAAAAAAAAAAAAATCAGCACCTTGAGGTAATAGTAACTATAGGAACACAGGATGAGGGAATAATCAAAGTTGGAATTTAAGGAATGCCATTTTGGAGAAAGTTGTGTCCTAGGATGGGTCTTGAAAAATGTGCCTGTGAACTTGGACGAAGAGGAACTTGGACAGCGTAGTAGGGGAGCAAATTGTTGTGGAAGAATGGACAGTAGCCTTATTTCCCTGTTGCCTGAGTCCCAATTTCTAGTTATGTTATCTAGATCAGCAATTGGCATGCTCTCTCTGTAAGGGACCAGATAGCAAGTATTGTAATATTCTTTTTTTTTTTTTTTTTTTTTTTTTT
>NW_022436944.1:52053258-52056031 GCF_009761245.1 Sapajus apella
GCAATGGCGCGATCTCGGCTCACCGCAACCTCCGCCTCCTGGGTTCAGGCAATTCTCCTGCCTCAGCCTCCTGAGTAGCTGGGATTACAGGCACGCGCCACCATGCCCAGCTAATTTTTTGTATTTTTAGTAGAGACGGGGTTTCACCATGTTGACCAGGATGGTCTCGATCTCTTGACGTCGTGATCCACCCGCCTCGGCCTCCCACAGTGCTGGGATTACAGGCGTGAGCCACCGCGCCCGGCCTGTAATATTCTTGAGCTACACTTCTCTGATCCAGCCACTCAACTCTGCCTGCAGCATTGAGAGCAGCCATAGGCAATGTGTAAATGAATGAGCATGGCTGTGTTCCAGTAAAACTTTATTTACAAAAACTGGTAGTGGCCGGACACAGTGGCTGTCGTCTGTAATCTTAGTGCTTTGTTGGGAGTCCAAGATGGGTGGATCACCTGAAGTCAGGGGTTCAAGACCAGCCTGGCCAACATGGTGAAATCCTGTCTCTACTAAAAATACAAAAATTAGCCTGGCATGGTGGCACTTGCCTGTAATCCCAGCTACTTGGGAGGTTGAGGCAGGAGAATCACTTGAACCTGGGAGGCAGAGGTTGTAATGAGCTGAGATTGAGCCACTGTTCCCCAGCCTGGGCAACAGAGTGAGACTCTGTCTCAAAAAAAAACAAAAAAAAAAAAAAAAAAAAAAAAAAAAAACTGGTGGCGGTCCAGAGTTGACCCACAGGCCATAGTTTACTGACCTCTTGTCTAAATCATATACAGTCTTTCTCTTCTCCAAGCCTAAAATTTCTTCACTGATTTATTACATTAAAAAATGTTAAATACTGCCTTTAATGGTACTTTAAAAAAATTAACAGTGCCTTCTGGGCACCCCTAGTTTAAAAATGATTTGCATTATCAGAATTTATTATAAAGTGTGTCCCCATTTTATTTATTTTTTTTAATTTATTTATTTTTTAAAGACGGGGTTTCACCATGTTGGTCAGGCTGGTCTTAAACTCCTGACCTCAGGTGATCCGCCTGCCTTGGCCTCCAAAGTACTTGGATTACAGGCGTGAGCCACCACGCCTGGCCTGTCCCCATTTTATCGATAAGGAAACTGAGGTTTGGAGTCTTGTGACTGCACAGATTCACACACAGCAGGGATCCTCTCTTGAATTCCATGTGCATTTTTTTTCTGAGCTTATCCTGCTCCAGGCCTCCTCCTCTGCCTGAGCGGTAGCTAAGAACTGCAACCAGATGCCAGGAAACCAAGACTTGTAGTCCCTTCAGAAGGGTTTAATCATTTATCCCCTTAAGCAAGGCTGTCAGCCTCCAGGTCAGGGGCTGCACACTGACATGCGTGAGGCACCCGTCAGGTCGTGCACGTGAGTGAACTTAGCATGGTATTGAAGCTTGCCACCCAGATACACTTTCTTAGCATCTTAAACAACTTGAGAATATTCTTCACAAATAAATATGCTGGAAATGGGCTCCCAGGATTGCTAAATCTTCTGTTTGTTTTCTAAGGCAATCTAGAACTCTGGGCTTTGGTGTAAACTCTCCCAATTTTAAAATGTTTACAGCATATTCTTTTTTAAAGACAGGGTTTCACCATGTTGGCCAGGCTGGTCTTGAACTCCTGACCTCAGGTGATCCGCCTGACTCGGCCTCCCAAAGTGCTGAGATTACAGGCATGAGCCACCACGCCCAGCCTACAGCGTATTCTTAAAAAATTCATTTGCTGCCGGCAGAAGCTACAAATCAAACATGTCTGACTTCTTTTTGGGGTTTATGTTTACTGTTCCAACTCAAACCACCTTTGTAACTTCTCAAAGCATTTGCGAGTTGGGTACCCAGTGTTAACCAAATATCCAGAGCAGAGATTGGAAAAAATTTCTGTTTACAACTAAAGGCTCTGACTAAACTTGCTTATTTTCTACTGCCCAGCAGAATCTCTCACAGAACAGCCTGGGAGGGATTCAGATGCCAGCCTGACTGTCGTGTCCCAGCACAGATCAGGAACGTAGCAAGTGTCAGGCTGGGACTTCGTGCTGAGGCAGCTGCCAGGCTCCTGGTGCCAAATTGGGCTGCCTAGACTCTTGCTACTCAAGTGTGGTCCTGGACCAACAGCGTCACTGGGAGATTATTAGGAACACAGAATCTTAGGCCCCACTCTAATTCTGATTTGTACCGACTGAATCAGAAATTCTGTAGAGGGCTTCAGAATCTCTATTATGACAAGATTTCCAGGTAATTCTTAGGCACCTAAAGTATGGGAAACACTGGTTTAAAAATATAGATTCATAAGCCCTGAGTCAAAACCTTTGGGTCAGATGTGCATTAAGAGTTATTTTTGCGGGCCGGGCGCGGTGGCTCATGCCTGTGGTCCCAGCACTTTGGGAGGCCGAGGCAGGTGGATCACTAGGTCAAGAGATCGAGACCATCCTGGTCAACATGGTGAAACCCCGTCTCTACTAAAAATACAAAACATTAGCTGGACATGGTGGCACGTGCCTGTAATCCCAGCTACTCAGGAGGCTGAGGCAGGAGAATTGCCTGAACCCAGGAGGCGGAGGTTGCGGTGAGCCGAGATCGCACCATTGCACTCCAGCCTGGGCAACAAGAGCAAAAACTCCGTCTCAAAAAAAAAAAAAAGAGTTATTTTTGCTGGACACAGTGGCTCATGCCTATAATCCCAGCACTTTGGGAGGCCGAGGCTGGCAGATCACGAGGTCAGGAGATCGAGACCAGCCTGGCCAACATGGTGAAACCCCGTCTCT
>NW_022436944.1:52056131-52072242 GCF_009761245.1 Sapajus apella
GTGCAGTGATGCGATCTCGGCTCACTGCAACCTCCACCTCCCGGGTTCAAACGATTCTCCCGTCTCAGCCTCCCGAGTAGCTGGGACTACGCCACACCAGGCTAATTTTTTGTATTTTTAGTAGAGTCGGGGTTTCACCATGTTGGCCAAGCTGGTCTCGAACTCATGACCTCGTGATCCACCTGCCTCAGCCTCCCAAAGTGCTGGGATTACAGGCATGAGCCACCGCACCTGGCTGAGATTTTTGGGTTTTTTTTTTTGTTGTTTTTCAAACTTTAGAAAGGTAATAAGGTAATTGGGTGCATTTACAGCAATATGTGACATGTGGCCCTGAGTCTGGGGCTGCACTGTAATGAGACAAATTACTGTTTCTGCAAGAACACATAGATTTTCCTGCTCAGAGGGATAATGAAGACCACATTGCGTCCATGCCCATTCAGGTGAGCTTTTACTGCCAAATGATTTTTGAATTTACTCTTGCTTTTCAGAGCATTTAGGGAATCTAAGATTGCAGAGAAGAGATTGGTAGACTTGGTCTTAGTCCCCTGGGATCTTGTCTGGGAGACCACTGCAGAAACCAGAGTTTTAGAATCTCGCGTGCAGCTCCTCGATTGCTAAGGCATGAACTTTGCATTGGAATCCTGTCTTAATGTGTCTGGGGAGGTACAAAGTGACCTATGACCATTTTTAGTATGCAGCAGCAATCACCGCTGGTTCCTGCTAGCGCCTCCAAGCTCCTGCGCTACAATATTATGACAGCATTTATTCAGGGAGGCGTGGGTGGGTTTTCCAACAAATCTGATTTAAGCTAAAAGTTCAAAGCAGTAAAATGTGCCTTCCTCATAGCACTAAGCGCTAGGGCTTACACACATGCGTCTCCTGAGGATTTGTCCTCTGTAGCGCATCCCTGCTGACCTCACTGCAGGCCCTGTGAGCTCCACAGGGCAGGGATGTTTGCTTCCTTTTACCAGTAAAAGTAAAAGCAGCTACTTTTTTTTTCTTTTTTTTGGAGATAGAGTCTTGCTTTATCACCTAAGCTGGAGTACAGTGGTGCAATCTCGGCTCACTACACCCTCTGCCTCTCAAGTTCAAGTAATTTCCCTGCTTCAGCCTCCCGAGCAGCTAAGATTACAGGTGCCCACCACCACACCCGGCTCATTTTTGTATTTTTTAGTAAAGATGGGGTTTCATGTTGGCCAGGCTGGTCTCAAATGCCTGATCTCAGGTAATCTGCCCACACTGGCCTCCCAAAATGCTGGGATTGCAGGCATGGGCCACCACGCCCAGCGAGCAGTTACTATTTCTTAAGGACATACTATGTGCCAAATGTCATGCTGGGTCCTTCACATTTTACATCATTTCATTTAATCCTTACACTCTGCAAAGACAGAATGCGTTATTTCCATTTTGCAGATGAAGAAACTGGGGCACTGAGGACGCTTGAGAGCCAGGAGTGGGCCGCAGGTCCTCTAATGCCACACAGCTGTGAACCTTGGCATCTGTTTGGCTCCCGGTATACACAGATATTCCAGTTTCTCTTGCCCTCAGAAGTAGCCGTTTCTGCTGTGCCATCTTCAGCAGGACATGCCAGCCCAGATGCTGGGTCTTGGCAGTCTTTTCAGCATAGCAGCTCTAAAAAGCGCCACTTCTTATTGTAAATCTTCCAAAAGACCCTTCCACTAATGACAGTGCCGGAACAGAGCACGTGACTTATTAGCAAGGGCTGAGGGTCAGAAAATGGGACCTTCCTGTTGGCTCTGTCTCCAGCCAGCCTGCCTGAACCTGCAGGCCGAAGTCCCTGCTGTCACCTGGTGGGATCATGTTGTTATCACCAAGATCCACTGAGTCTTCTGACTAACTCCCATTAACCCGTCAATCCAAATGGCTTAGGCGGAAGGGCTCAGTAAAGTTCTAAGTGAGTGCCTCTGGCCTCTAGTTGATACAATCATTAAACAAGAATAAGAAAAGTAAATTACTGTGTATACTTTACACAGCTCTTTAACAATATGGTCTCCTTGGTGATGGGTGAGACGTGTATAATTTTTTCCATTTTGTAAATTGAGTACAATCTTGGGAGGCCAAGGCAGGAGGATCACTTGAGCCCAGGGCTTCAAGACCAGCCTGGGCAACATAGCAAGACGTGTCTCTAGTAAAAATCAAAATTAGCTGGGTGTGGTGGGCCTTAGCCTATAATCCCAGGTCCTTGGCATGCTGTGGTGAGAGGGCTGCTGAGCCCGGGAGGTGGAGACTGCAGGGGGCCATGATTGTGCCACTGGACTACACAGCCTGAGAGACAAAGCAAGACCCTGTCTTTTAAAAAAGGAAGAAAAAAGCCCAGGCACAGTGGCTCCGGCTTGTAATCCCAGCACTGTGGGAGGCCGAGCCAGGCAGATCACTTTAGGTCAGGAGTTTAAGACCAAGTTGACCAACATGGCAAAAACCCATCTCTACTAAAAATACGGTTGGGCATAGTGGTGGGCGCCTGTAATCCCAGTTACTCAGGAGGCTGAGGCACGGGAATCACTTGAACCCAGGAGGCAGAACTTGCAGTGAACCAAGGTCATGCTACTGCAGTCAGCCTGGGCGACCCAGTGAGATTCTGTCTCAAAAAAAAAAAAAAGAAAGAAAGAAAGAAAGTAAAGGACTCTGATAGAAAAGATGTGTACAAGGCTGACTGTAATAAGCAGAGGGAAATTTAAATAAATGCTTAAAAGAGAGGCGGGTGCAGCTCCAGGGGAGTCATCCTTCCCAGCTGTTCTCTTACGTTTTCCGAGGTTTGCGTATGCCAGATGGTGAACCTGGGTAGCTGTGTCTTTCCACTCTTAAGGATGCAATCGCAGATGCCTGCAAATCTTGCCTTCTGAGCTGTCTGAATAGATGTCGCGCCAGGGACAGCAACTGCTCACTTTCCCCAGTATCCATTTTCTTCTGCAGTAATAGGAGTTTCAGTGGCGACTTGGCCACTCTGCCGCAAGGCGGGCCCTAGGACTGAGTTCCCGCTGAGGGGACGTTAGTGGCAGTGCTGTGTGAAGCTTCATGGCCCAAAAGTAGGGCTGCTGCTTTTCTCCTCCACCTCCTCCCCTTTCTATCGGCTGGGACTCCACTTTGGCAGTGGGACACCTCCTGGGCCATGTGGAGAACGGTGAGACCCTAGAGATGGCTGAGGATTGTAGAGGATGGAGCCTGTGCCCCGTCACCCTGAGGCTGCCAGACCAGCTGTGACTGCCTACGCCTTTGATAGGAGTAAACTCCCTTTCCTAGGCCACCCTCTTGGGTCATGTCACCACACCCAACTTTACTGTGTATTATCTCAGGGCTTCTTGCCATTATCTTGAGACCTGAGATTTCTCTTAATATGTTCTCAAGTACTAGGCATAACTGGGTAAAAGTAAGCCAGTATTTGAGAAAAAAAGAACATTTTTATACCAAGGAGGGATTGATTTTCAGAAGAGTAGACTTCTCTCTCTCTCCTCCCTTCCTCCAAAAAAAGAAGTTGAAAATCTCTCTTTTTTTTGAGACGCAGTCTCACTCTGTCGCCCAGGCTGGAGTGCAGTGGCATTATCTCGGCTCACTGCAACCTCCACCTCCCAGGTTCAAGTGATTCTCAAGCCTCGGCCTCCCGAGTAGCTGGGATTACAGGTGCCCGCCACCATGCCTGGCTAACTTTTGTATTTTTAGTAGAGATGGGGTTTCACCACATTGGCCAGGCTCGTCTTGAACTCCTGACCTCTCAGGTGATCTGCCTGCCTCGGCCTCCCAAAGTGCTGGGATTACAGGCATGAGCCACTGCACCCGGCAGAGATCTTAAGTTACTATACTGTCCCTGTAGCTCTCTTTCACCATGGTCCAGGGAACTGGCATTTCAGTTGGAGGAGCTATAAATAAGGGTTTTCAGCTTGAAGTCTCTGATCCAGGGCCTATTTCTCTATAGCAACAAGACCTCATGTTTCTATGAAGCTGAGTGACATTCTAGAGCCCTCTGAAGCTTCATGTATCCCTCCTCCACTTCTATAGCCACCCAGATTTCTTTAACATTTATTTATTTACTTATTTATTTATGAGAAGGAATTTCGCTCTTGTCACCCAGGCCAGAGTGCAATGGTGCAATCTCGGCTCACTGCAACCTCCGCCTCCTGGGCTCAAGCAATCCTCCTGCCTCAGCCTCCTAAGTAGCTGGGATTACAGGCACCTGCCACCACAACCAGCTAATTTTTTGCATTTTTAATAGAGATGAGGTTTCACCATGTTGGGCAGGCTGGTCTCAAACTCCTGACCTCAGGTGATCCACCCCCCTCAGCCTCCCAAAGTGCTGGGATTACAGGCGTGAGCCACCGCGCCCGGCCCTCTTTCTTTTACCTTTATGACGATCCCAGTTTCTTTGCTCTTCTCTTTTCTTTCGTCTCTCCACCTGTTTTCACCACAGTTCCTCCAATCCAGGTATTCTGGACGTGTTCACTCTTGGTAGTATTAAACAAGACGAGGGAAGTCACAAAGTTAGGCACTGTGAGTCAGTGTAAATGGAGGCCTGTAGTAATCTGGCAGAGACCTGGTGTGGGGGGTGCACAGCGGAAGAATGCCCCTGCCTTCTCCTCACGTCTCTACCAACACTCTTCCCCTTCCCCATTTCTATCCAAGGGAAATAGCAGTTTGTTTCTTTAGAGTTCAGAAAAGTGGGTCATACTTACTGAGAGATGTCATATCATGTTCCGAGGTCCTAGACTCAGAGAGTTGTCTTTTTCCCACCTCCTCTCTGGCCCCCTCATCCACATGGGTTCATGCACAAGGCCCAGGACATCCGGACAGTTCTGGCCATGTTGAGCTTTCTCTGAATTCTTTTTCATGCCTTCTCATTCTTTCCTTGTAGGAAGAACTAGACATGTATGAGAGCCCTGAAACGCATGCCCAAAGATGTTCATTGCAGTGGCATTTGTAATCCTGGAAATGCCCATCAATAGGGGAAAAGTTAAATTATGAAGTATTAGTGGTGAGACAAGACATGAAATTAGTCTGTTTGGACTGCTGTGTGAAGACGCCTTTGGTATCTTTTTTGTGTGTGTGAGGCAGGGTCTCACTCTGTCACCCAGGCTAGGGTACAATGGCATGACCATAGTTCACTGCAGCGTCAAACTCCTGGGCCCAAGTGATCCTCCCACCTCAACCTCCGAAGTAGCTGGGACTACAGGTACACACTGCCATACCCAGCTAATTTTTTTTTTTAAGAGACAGGGTCTTGGCTGGTCATGGTGGCTCACACCTGTAATCCCAGTACTTTGGGAGGCCGAGGCGGGTGGATCACCTGAGGTCAGGAGTTTGAGACCAGCTTGGCCAACATGATGAAACCCCGTCTCTATTGAAAAAAAATTAAAAAAAAAAAAAAAGAGACACAGGGTCTCACTATGTTGCCCCATCTGGTCTCAAGTGATACTCCTGACTCAGCCTCCCAAAGTGCTGGGATTGTAGCATGAGCCACTGCCCCTGGCCTATATATGTTTTTAAACGAGAAAAAGAAAGCAAGTAACATAACTCTGTGATTCCATTTCTATCAAAATACTTGCCTGTGCTCTAGAAGAAGGGGTTGAGGTGGAGTAGGAGACACCAACTTTTTATTCCAGATTGTTCTGTCCAGGGTAGATTTTCTTAGGTTATCATTAACATGTGTTTTTTAAAAAAAGCATTTTAATATTTTTAAAGTAAATACATGGCTAATTTATTAAAGAAAAATAAGTTTAATGTCCACTGATACAAAATGAAAACTGAAGGCTCTTGTACCTCAAAGGTAACTACATTTAATGATTTTTCCCTTTTTTTAAGACTGAGTTGCTCTTCTCACCCAGGCTGGAGTACAATGGCGCGATCTCGGCTCACCGGAACCTCCGTCTCCTGGGTTCAAGCAATTCTCCTGCCTCAGCCTCCCGAGTAGCTGGGATTACAGGCATGTACTACCATGCCCAGCTAATTTTTGTATTTTTCATTGAGATGGGGTTTCAGTATGTTGGCCAGGATGGTCTCGATCTCGACCTTGTGATCTACCTGTCTCGACCTCCCAAAGTGCTGGAATTACAGGCGTGAGCCACCGTGCCCCGCCACGTAACTCTATAATATTCTAAGAGGTGATATGGGGGAAAAAAACACCAGTAACTGCTTGTTTGTTAATGCACAGATATGTCTCTAGACCAAAAAGTAAACACAACCAACAATACTAGTGAGTCATTCAGTGAGGCCAGGGCTGCTTAGCGGACAGCCTGACCCTGGGTCTGACTGTGATGAAACCCTTATCTTAAAGGTTAAGTGCCCTGACCCGGGGACAATGTGAGCACAGGTGGAGGTGGTGACAGGGACATACAACCTCTGCCACAGTGCTAGAGCCTGCAGTGGGAAACTTCCATGCACCTTTTTTTTCTCTGAGAAGAAGATTGCTTCCTCCCTTTCCCCTCCCTCTTCCTCTGTCTCTAAGTTACTGAGGCAAAGATGTTAGACCACAGGGGGCCCGCTCCTGGAGAGGCCTCCCTTCCTCCCCCGTTGGTGTCTGCTCTGGTTTCACTTCACCCCCACCCCTCTCTGTTCAGGCAGGACCCAGCTTTGCGTGGTTTCCTAAGCACGCTTCAGAGTGTGGTTTCTTAGAGTTTAGACATAACTGAAAACCAAACACATACTGGGACCTACAAATCTTCTCTAAAAATAGGAAAAAATAAGATGAAGCCAGGGGTGACATTAGTTCCCAAAGGGCTGTCATAATGTCTATAACCGCCTTTTTAAGAACTTGCAGTTATGACGCAGGCGCTCACTTAAATATCCCTCCCTGTTTGGAACAGGGGTTGAGGGAGTCAGCTGGGTCTGTTTTGGGGGACACTCAGTTGCACCTCTATGTCAGGGACACATGCAAGGGCCACACTGCTGCTGAGGGCCGGGGGCTGAGGCCGACCCCACTGTGTGGCCGTCCCCGCTGCCTGCCGCCCTCAGACAGTGTCTGCCAGCTCAGCTGACATCTGGATGAGACGAGGTTCAGGGGCAAACCAAAGCAGCACAATGACTGAAGGGGTGGCATGCAGTCTTGGTGTCTTGCAGGGGCAGGGGGCAGCATCTGGTACAGGCTGCTGTAAAACCCTCTCCTTAGCCAGGCGCGGTGACTCACGCCTGTAATCCCAGCACTTTGGGAGGCCGAGGCAGGTGGATCACCTGAGGTCGGGAGTTGGAGACCAGCCTGACCAACATGGAGAAATCCTGTCTCTACTAAAAATACAAAAATTAGCTGGGTGTGGTGACACATGCCTGTAGTCCCAGCTACTCGGGAGGCTGAGGCAGAGGAATCACTTGAACCCAGGAGGCGGAGGTTGCAGTGAGCTGAGATCGTGCCATTGCACCCCAGCCTGGGTGACAAGAATGAAGCTCTGTCTCAAAAAACAAACCCTCTCCTTCGCACTTGCTGCTTCCCAAGGCCCTGAGAGCTGCATTCCCACAGCCTTGTCCCCCACCCTCCCACAGGTGTCCCCTTGGGCCCCTCACCACACCAGAGGTGCTGCTCTGGTCACTTGAAGTCCGGAAGTACAGACCCCGCCCCCAAGCACTCTGCCCTTCTGTCCCCCCAGGGCCTGTGCTTTAACAGCAGTGCCTTCGTCCTGTACCTCTCTGCTGCTGTTGTCGACGCATCTTCCGTCTCCCCTGAGAGGGACAGCCACAACTTCAACAGCTGGGCGGCCTCCTCGGTGAGTAGCCCTCCATCCCCACACCATCCTCCTCTTCCCTCTCCAAGGCTCGCCTGGGATTGGGAGGACACAGTCAGCTGCGGGAAAAAGCAGCACTGGCAGCCGTGACATTGGCAGTTGGCTTATTGGTTTGAAAATATCTCAAACTGGCAGGGGCAGGGGGCCCTCCTGGCCTGAAGTGGGAAAGGCTGGGAGACCGCTTGAGTCAAAGCCGAAGGACTGCAACGAGATAAGGATGCAAGGGAGAAAAACTGTTTCCAGCACGCTAAGAACCGTTCTACCGCCTACAATTTATTAAGTGCGGGAAGGTTGAAGAAAATGAACAGAATATGATTCTATTTAGTTTTTAAAGTGAAAACGTGTTTATGCATTGAGAATGTGTAGAAAAATATATACCAGTAAGGGTCTGTCTAGAGACAGGGATTGGGAAATGAGGGGAGTAGGACATGGAACTTCTACTTCTTTTCTTAAAAAAAAAAAAAAAAAGAGTCTTCCTCCATCCCCCAGGCTAGAGTGCAGTGGCGTAATTACAGCTCACTGCAACCTGGAACTCCTGGGCTCCAGCTGTCCTCCTGCCTCAGCCTCCCGAATAGCTGGGACTAGAACCCTGTGCTACCATGCCTGGCTAATGTTTTACCTGTTGTGTGTTTTTTTTTTTTTTTTACTTTTATGTTTGTTGTTGTTGTTGTTTTGTTTTCTTGAGATGGAGTTGTGCTCTTGTCACCCAGGCTGGAGTACAATGGTGCAATCTCCAGTCACTGCAACCTCCCCCTCCTGGGTTCAAGCAATTCTCCAGCCTCAACCTCCCAAGTAGCTGGGATTACAGGTGCTCACCGCCATGCCCAGCCTTTTGTATTTTTAGTAGAGATGGGAGTTTCACCACATTGGACAGGCTGGTCTCGAACTCCTGACTTCAAGTGATCTACCCGCCTCGGGGGAAGAGTGGGAGGCAATTAGACAGAAATGCCAAAATGATTTTGTCAAAGCTGATTGATGGTACATGAGGGTTCATTATATTCTTTACTTTTATTTCTATTTGAAGATGTCTATTTAAAAGTAGAGTGGTCAGGCACAGTGGCATATGTCTGTAATCCCAGCACTTTGGGAGGCCAAGGCAGGCAGAGTGGGTCACCTGAGGTCAGGAGTTCGAGACCAGCCTGCTTAACAATGGTGAAACCCTGTCTCTACTAAAAGTACAAAAAAATTGGCTGGGTGTGGTGGTGGGCACTGTAATCCCAGCTACTCAGGGGGCTGAGGCAGGAGAATTGCTTGAACCCGGGAGGCGGAGGTTGCAGTGAGCTGAGATTGCACCATTGCACTCCAGCCTGGGCAACAAGCGTGAAATTCCATCTCAAAAACAAAAAAAAGTAGAGCACATGGAATGACCATGACATTAAAAATCACAAGCTCTGTCAAGACTGGGCCCAAGTTAACACATAGCAAGAATGGACTAGAACTGGATGGAGGCTGCCCCATTAATTAAGAAGGGCCAGCATTTTCCTGCTCCCTGTTCACACCACACACACCATGTGGGCTCACTGCTTACTCCTGCCCACTTGACTCATTTCTGTGAACTGACACTGTAGCCATCCGAGGTTGAACCCTGACCTAGATTGCCTGTGCTGAATTAGAAATGGTACACTTCTCTCAGATGCACTGCTGCTATATTTACTCCTACGTGAGCTCCCTGAGGTTATCTGAGCAAAACGACAGGCTTTCAGATGTTCCCCAAAATCAAAACAGCATCGCCAGAAACCATTTGAGAAGAATAGTAGTTGAGTCAATAAAGTAGTTTTAGATGGCGAGCTCATGATTCAATGCAGGTGAAATGATAACTTTTGCTAATTGGGATGTACCCTAAACCCCACTTCTATTATGTTTTGTGTTTTCTCCAGTTCTTTGCCTTCCTGGTCACCATCTGCTACGCTGGAAATACATATTTCAGTTTTATAGCATGGAGATCCAGGACCGTGCAGTGATTTATCATTTTGATAATTAAACGGAAAAAAAAAAAGAATCCCACTGTAAAAACAGCTGAAGGTATAATGTATATTCATAGAGAATTGTATTTAACTAATGTTTTTTATATACTTAAATTTGCTCACAAATTGTGGTTTGTTGCAATTAAACTAGATACTTATTTGCAAAGTGTTGTAGCTTATACTGAACTCTTAAGTATCTTATTAATGTCTTCATAGATCCTATTTTCTTAGACAATGTTTAAATAGATAAATTGCTAATATTGAGAATGTGTCAAGTTTGTAAACCCAACTTTTAAGATGCCAGAATCTTTTTGGATTAAATATTGCAAAACCCCAGCTAATGTTGTGCTTGACTAGAAAAAGGAGAGAGAGCTGCTGGTGAAGCCGGAGGCTAGGCCGTCGAGGCTGGGGAGCCTCCCCCTTCACAGGACTGCACAGGTATGATACTGTCAGGAGACACTTATCCATAGTCCCAGGACAAAGAGGCAGGTGAGTCCTCTCCCCAAGTCTGGGATCATTGATCAGTGTCCATGATTTTCATATGCTGACAGGTAGGCCCAGAAAGCATCTATTCAGACCTGGCCTTGGACATCACTGATAAGCTCATGGGAAGTTATGCTACTAAGTACAGTGATTGATGTGCTTGTGATATTTTTTCTAATATGCATTAGAAAAAAATATATAACCATTAAAAGGATATCTGAATATTAAAATTATCTCGCTGGCCAGGTGCAGTGGCTTATGCCTGTAATCCCAGCACTTTGGGAGGCCAAGGCAGGCAGATCACAAGGTGAGGAGATCGAGATCATCCTGGCCAGCATGGTGAAACCCCATCTCTACTAAAACTACAAAAATTAGCTGGGTGTGGTGGTGTGCACCTGTAGTCCCAGCTACTGGGGAGGCTGAGGCAGGAGAATTGCTTGAACCCGGGAGGCAGAGGTTGCAGTAAGCCGAGATCATGCCACTGCACTCCAGCCTGGCAAAAGAGCAAGACTGTATCAAAAAAAAAAAAAAAATTACCTTTCTGACCACAGTAATATGTGTACCATCTTTTTTGAAAACTACTGAGCCAGGCCAGGTGCAGTGGCTCATGCCTGTAATCTCAGCACTTTGGGGGTCTGAGGTAGGCAGATCACTTGAGGTCAGGAGTTCGAGACCAGCTTGGACGATATGGCAAAACCCCCATCTCTACCAAAAATACAAAAAATTAGCTGGGCATGGTGGTGCGCCCCTATGGAAGGCTAAAGAAGGAGGATTCCTTGAACCTGGGAGGTGGAGTTTGCAGTGAGCTGTGATCATGCCACTGCACTCCAGCCTGAGCAACAGAGTGAAGCCCTGTCTCAAAAAAAAAGAAAAGAAAAGAATAAAACACTGCTGGACCAAAGGGTTTCAATATTCCAAATCTCTAGTGCAAATATAGCATCGTTATTAGAAATTATCAGGTAAGGAAAGAACTCACATCAGCAAGGCAGTGTGCAGTTAGAGGAACTGTTTCTAGGTAGAACGGTTCTTGCTAGTACAGCAGTGTATCTATCTTGGATGATTTTTCAATATGAGCTTCTTTTGAAAAACAAAAAACCACAGAAACGTTAGTGTAGCTGATGACAGTGAACAAAAAGTTGAAGCTGTGCGCTCGGTTCAGGAGTCCTGCGGCCTCTGCCTCTTGGTTTCTTGCCCGTTTTGCAGTGCGGCTTTTTTCTGTTTGTGCTGGTTCTCTTTTTCCGATTCTAATTCCGTATCTAAGCTCTGAGGATCCCTATATAGGAGAGTTGTGATTCTTCAGTGTCTAGTCATACCCACCCCAGACCTTTGAAAGTACCCGTGAGGAATGTTCTGGGATTATAGACTAGGCCCAAAGAGGTAGTGGGAAGGGGAGCTCCAAGGATGAGAGGTGAGCGCAGGGTATGGCTGTGTGTGAGCAGGCAGTGCTGGGGGCACACGAGGCCACTCTGTGCCCAAAATGTAGCAAGTCAGGGAAGGTTGAGCTTCCACAGCACAGACCTATCGGCAGTTGGTGCTGTGATCTTTTGGAAGCTGATTCCCAGCCATCACAGGTTTTGCAGAAAAGTTGAAATAACTACAGTTGGCGTGCTCTCCCTCTCACACTCACAAAAGCATGGGCACCTTCCACATACCCTGTGGGTTTTTAAAGTACTTTATATTGCAAACAACACTCCATAAAAGGCAGAAAAACAGTCACCTACAGAGGCCTTCTGGAAACAGAAAGAAGCCTGCTTTTATGCCGCATGCAAGCGTGTGTGTGTCATTTCTAAAATCATGGCCACATTTATAGAAAGTAACTTCTGGGGTGAAAAGTGCCATAAACCACATTTCTAAATGTTCTTAAAGTAGACTGTAATTTCAGTTCTTTCTTGAACTGGTAGCACCAAAGGCATCTGTTTCAAAAGAACCGTGCCTAGTTTATGTCCATGTGGGGGCACTTGCTGTCTTGTCTTTGTGTTTTCTCAGGAGCCTGATCCTTTGTGTTACCCTGAGCGTTCACTAAAACAGCAACAACAAAAAGCATTTATTTTTAGCTGAAAAGAAATTATTATTTCATTTTTTGAATACTAAGACCTTGTTCATGAATAAGCTTTAAGTGTAGGTTTTTAGACAGCAAAATGATTCTCTGTTGTCCAGATTGGAGCTGTAAGTTGTGAGTTGGGTTTGCTTTATTTTTTTCTCTTAATAAACAAAAACAAAGCCACACACAATACAGCCAACACAAGAATAGGTTTCTGGGGGGTTGAAAATATTATTACAGGGATAGTGTAAGAGGTACTTAAACTCATCTCTGCCATCTGCGCTCACCGTCTGCACTTACCTCTCCCATTCCAACACCTCCATGCCCTCTCTGGTGGAGCGGAGTCAGCTTTTAATTTGATATATTTACCCACTGATGGCAAATCAATAAAATGCTTTAGGTAATTAATCTCTCTTTATTGCTATTTCCAACTTACTTCCCCCAAAAGACAAATATATGTCCAACATTTGAAAACTACGAGAAAATCTAAAGAAGAGAACATTCGATATCAGTAATTTATTTTTTCTAAGTTGCTCCCTTCACAGGAAAATCCCTTCAAGGCATCAGCACACAAAAGATGATAAATACATGAAATATGTCTGTAATAGAAGGTAGACATTTAGAAATGCCTGCTGAAGATGTAGCCCTGGGCAAGAAAATCCACTTAAAGTCCCTATTTTTGTCCTCTGGACAATTATTATTTTGATTGAAAAGATGAGTTTTCACAGAAAAAAAAAATGGGTTTTACTGAAATTTAATTGAAAAGATAAGTTTTCACAGAAAAAAAGTCCGGACACACGATACATGCAAGCGCACGCGCACACACACGCGCACACATGCGCACTCTGAAAGGTGGCAGCCTGAGCATTTGATAACTTGGCTGTACATTAATGTTCTGCTGGCAACGTCTGCCGCCAAATGTGCATCGTAAGCGGAAAACTGTGAAGGAAGGTAAGGTAACTTCCATTGCTGATGATGACCTAGAATAATGGGGAAGATTATAATGTATGTTGTTGTAAGTTGGGGAATATATAAACTTGGGTTTTTGGTATATATAAAAGAAGATAGGGCTGGGGGCAGTGGCTCACACCTGTAATCCCAGCACTTTGGGAGGCCGAGGCAGGCGGATCACAAGGTCAAGAGATCGAGACCATCCTGGCCAACATGGTCTATTTTAAAATAGAAAAAAAAAAAGGAAGATACGTTTGGGGAAAAGTGCTTGGCATCACAGAGAGACGACTCTCCAGAAACTTAGCCAGGTAAGTGGGAAGAAAGGTGTTGATTAAAGAGATACTCCATTTGGAAGATATGCTTTGAGAAGACTTTCCTATCTATGGCAGAATTGTTTTTGCTAACTATTCAGAATAGCTAAATGAATCCAGGGCATAGCGAACCTTCTATTTTCTGTAGAGACAGGGTTTCATCCTGTTGTCCAGGCTGGTCTCAACCTTTCAGGCTTAAGCAATCCATCTGCCTCAGCTTCCTGAAGTGCTAGGACCACAGGTGTGAGCCACTGTGCCTGGCCTGCAGCTCTTTGGATGGAACAGTCCTTATATATGACTTTTCAGAAACTTAGGAAGGTCGGTGGGAAGAAAGGTGTTGACTAAAGACATATTCCATTTGGAAGATGTGTTTTGAGAAGACTTTCCTATCTGCGGCAGAATTGTTTTTGCAACTATTCCAAATAGCTAAATGAATCCAGGGCATAGAGAACCTTCTGGCTGCCTCCCCAACAGCTTTTTTTCCTCATATTCTCAAACTGCCCTAGTTTTTATTCAGTATCCACACCACCCTCTAACAGCCTCGGTGTTTTGTGAGACGCCAACTCCACTGGGACTCTAGGAATGGAGCCTGGGCCCTGACTTGGCTCATCAGCATAAAACCACCCTCCACCACAGTGATTGGTTCAGAGATGGTCATGTGACCCAGGGCTTGCCCGGGGGTTCTGGGAAAGAAGCATGCTGTGCGTGTGTGTTACCTAACACACATTGACCCTTTAGGCCAGGCACTGTACTAAGGGCTTTCCATCTATTATCTCATTTAACTCTTAGAACCACCCTGTGCAGTAGATACTTGATTATCCTCATTTTACAGATGAGAAAACTGAGGTACAAAGAGGTTAAGCAATTTTATAAAATGTTATAAAAGTCATCTAGCAAGTGTGAAAAGCAAGCACATTAACTGCTGGGGTTAATATATTTAAAGCACCTGGCACAATAAATGATTTCCCTTTCCTTCTTTTTTAACCTTTTTTTTGTTTTAATTGACAACAATTGTATGTATTTTGTGGGTACAATGTGATGTGGCTTTGGGGGGTTTTCTCTTTATTTTTTGAGACAGAGTCTCACTGCGTTACGAGAGTACAGTAGCACCATCATGATTCACTGAAGCCTTAACTTCCAGGGCTCACGCAATCCTCTCACCTCAGCCTAGCTGGGACCACTAGGACTACAATCGTCTACCACTACACCTGGTTGATTTTGCAATCTTTTTGTAGACATGAGGTCTCACTACATTGCCCAGGCTGGTCTCAAAACCCTGAGCTCGAACGATCTTTGTGCCTCAGCCTCCCAAAGTGCTGGGATTGGCACGTGGTGCGCCTGGCCACAGCGTGATGTTTTGATATATATATACACTGCGAAATTAAATCCCATGCTTGTTCTTTTTTGGGGGACAGGGACTCACTCTGTCACCCAGGCTGGAGTGCAGTGGCACAATCATGGCTCATTGAAGCCTGGACCTCCCTGGACTCAGATGATCCTCCCACCTCAGCCTCCCGAGTAGCTGGGACTACAGGCATGTGTCACCACGCCTGGCTAGTTTTTGTATTTCCTGTAAAGACAGGGATTCGTCATGTTGTCCAGTCTGGTCTCAACCTCTCAGGCTGAGTCCACCTGCCTCAGCCTCCGGAAGTGCTAGGATTACAGGTGTGAGCTACTGCACCTGACTGCAGCTCTTTTGATGGAACTTTTAGAAGCAACAGTCTTCTAGTCGGGGGAGAAAATAGGTAACCAGGAAGTCGTTTGCAAATATTTTGTGACCACAAGGGGGAGTCAGACATAGGATAACAATAACGAAGAACAAAGAGGTGGAAAGAGACTTCATCAATGGGCTGGGTGCGGTGGCTCATGCCTGTAACCCCAGCTCTTCGGTAGGCGGAGGCAGGTGGATCATAGGTCAGAAATATGAGACCAGCTTGGCCGAGGTGGTGGAATCCCGTCTCTACTGAAAATAAAAAATTTAGCTGGGTGCGGTGGCAGGCGCCTGTAATCCCAGCTACTTGGGAGCCTGAGGCAGGAGAATCATTTGAACCTGGCCGGCGGAGGTTCCAGTAAGCACACCAGCCTGGCGACAGAGGAAGACTCCATCTCAGAAGAAAAAAAAAAAATGAAATTTTATCAATGAACATCATTCAACCATTGGATCAATTCAGCCCTGCAAGCTACCAAGCTCTGACTTTGCAATTACATGAACAATTCTACCCACTTAAACTAATTTCCATTACTTGCAAGAACACGCATTGTCACCATTACACAGGACATCCTGGCAAACAGCTTTCAAGCAAGTTGCCAACTTTGTGGATAGTACGGATGATGACAGGAGCTAACTTTAGCACTAATGCTATTTAGCAGTGGAAGGGTAGAAAAGGGGAAATTTTGAGAGCCCATTTGAGAGTGACTTGGGCCTTCCTAAAGTTATTGCTGAAGGTGGCAATAGCATGGGAAGATCCTAGAAAAAGAAAGAGCTGGGAGGATGGGTACTCAAAGGAGCACCGCGGGACCTGTCTTTGGCCATTGCAATAGGAAAGCTGAATGTGGAGGAGACACATGAGCCATCTGACCTCCAGCCATTTTAACTTAGAAGTCTCCCGTGTTGTCACAAAGGCAAATAGTCACTGGAGA
>NW_022436944.1:52072342-52086281 GCF_009761245.1 Sapajus apella
TTGAGACGGAGTTTCGCTCTTGTTACCCAGGCTGGAGTGCAATGGCGCGATCTCGGCTCATCGCAACCTCCGCCTCCCGGGTTCAGGCAATTACCCTGCCTCAGCCTCCTGAGTAACTGGGACTACAGGCATGCGCCACCACGCCCAGCTAATTTTTGTATGTTTAGTAGAGATGGGGTTTCACCATGTTGGTCAGGATGGTCTCGATCTCTTGACCTCATGATCCGCCCACCTCGGCCTCCCAAAGTGCTGGGATTACAGGCTTGACCCACCGCGCCCGGCAAAATTGTGTAATTACTTACAAAGTTAAACAATACTTATAACCCAGCAATTCCAGTCCTAGATATTCACCCAGGAGAAATAACATCTACAAAAAGACTTGTACAAGAATATCCATAGCAGCTGTACTCATAGTTGCCCCAAACTGGAAACAACCCAAGTGTCTGTCAAATGGTGAATGAATACACTGTGTATCTCTACAATGGAATACTGCCCCACAATAAAAGGGGACAAACTACTGATACAGGCAACAATGTGGATGAATCACCAAAACATTACGCTGAATCAAAGAAGCCAGATCAAAACAATTGTTTGATTCTATTTATATGAAATTCTAGAAAAGGCAAAGCTATAGTGACAGGAAGCAGATCAGTGGCTGTCTGGGGATAGGGATGGAGCAGTTGCCTTAGAAAGGGGCACACGGAGATGTTCTGAGGTGACAGAAATATTCTACATCTTGACTGTGGCAGTGTTGTATGGGTGAGACGTGTCAAAAACTCACAAACTATTCTCTTAAAATGGGTGTATTTTAATATAAATTATACCTTGATAAAGTTGATTTTATTTTTTATTTTTTTGAGACGAAGTCTCACTCTGTTACCCAAGCTGTAGTGTACAGTGGCATGATCTTGGCTCACTACAACCTCCACCTCCCGGATTCAAGTGATTCTCCTGCCTCAGCCTCCCGACTCCAGGCATGCGCCACCATGCCCGGCTAATTTTTTTGTATATGTTAGTAGAGATGGGGTTTTACTGTGTTGGCCAGGCTGATCTTGATATCCTGACCTTGTGATCCGCCCACCTCAGCCTCCCACAGTGCTGGGATTACAGGCATGAGCCACCACACTCAGCCAATAAAGTTGATTTTAAAAGAAAAAAAGTGGGATATTTTTAAATGTCCATTGTAGGCCAGGCGCGGTGGCTCATGCCTGTAATCTCAGCACTTTGGGAGGCCAAGGCAGGTGGATCACGAGGTCAAGAGATGGAGACCATCCTGGCTAACATGGTGAAACCCTGTCTCTGCTAAAAATACAAAAATTAGTCAGGCATTTGGCACGCGCCTGTGGTCCCAGCTACTTGGGAGGCTGAGGTGTAAGAATCGCTTGAACCTGAGCGGCGGAGGTTGCAGTGAGCCGAGACTGTGCCACTGCACTCTAGCCTGGTGACAGAGCAAGACTCCATCTCAAAAAAAAATAAAAGAAAAAGTCCATTGTAGCCCTCCTCCCATCTGCCATGCTGCTGAATTGTTTACTACCTCCTCTGTCCCATCTGGTTTGTGATCTTTTGGAGTGTTGGGATGGTGAGGTTTCATCTCTGTCTTCCCTCTGGAGCTCAGCACAGTGCCTGGAATATAGTATGTGCTCAATTCAATGTATGCTTCAGAGAAGAGACTGGGAAGTTATTGAAGAATCCTGGAACACTGTGAAGGGTTATCAAATTAGAAGACAATAGAGGTAAACCAACAGAGAGGCCAAGCTTAGAGAGAGATCTGTGGAATGAGAGCCGTGGGGATGGGAGACTGCCAGAAGGTGCAGGAGGCTACCGCTGGGTGATGAAGCCAGCAGGGACCTGAAAGTGAAGCGCTGAATCTCTGAATGCATCTATGGTGCTCAGAAATCAACTGTCAGAAAGTCCTTGATAAACAGCAGCTACCAGGTGGCTGATGCACTTGATACTTGGGAACACGCACAACCGGCACATGGGTTTCTAGAACATAGAAATTACTGTTTATGAGCTGTGGAGCCTAATAACCTCCAACCATTTAATGACATGGTATTAGGTTGAGCCATGTGAAATGGCCACTATTAGGCTCTGTCCTACAAAAATGGCAATTTCATACAATTCGACCTAAAACTTTATACTTGAGTTTCACACATAGTATTAGTTGCTCCTTAAAAAATCTTTGCCTTGGCCAGGCACAGTGGCTCACTTAAATCCCAGCACTTTGAGAGGCTGAGGTGGGTGGATCACCTGAGGTCTGGAGTTTGAGACCAGCCTGGCCAATATGGTGAAACCCCATCTCTATTAAAAATACAAAAAATTAGCCAGCCATGGTGGTGGGTGCCCGTAATCCCAGCTACTCGGGAGGCTGAGGCAGAAGAGTACCCAGGAGGTGGAGGTTGCAGTAGGCTGAGATCATGCCACTGCACTCCAGCCTGGGAAACAGAGCGAGACTCTGTCTCCAAAAAAAAAAAAAAATCTTTGCCTTACATTAGGCAGGTGTCCAGCACTCCATTTATCTGATCGGGACAATGGAGGCTTCACTGAGTGGTCAGTGGCTCGCCCATGGTTACACAGGGAGGAGGCAGAATAGCTTGGGCTGACACTGGGATTTTCTCACTCCATCCCAACTCCTCCAGCCTAGTTTGCTGAAAACACCTGGACTATGAGGAAAAGAACCAGGTGAAAACTTTGCAAGCTGTGGGGATAAGGTAGTACATTTCCAGAAATCTATTTGGCGGTATATATGAAAAACCATATATATGTTTGTTCCCTTGATTTGGGGATGTATCTCTTGGGAGTTTAAGATTCATGCACAAAGATGTTAGTCCTGTCTTTGTATAACAGGGAATTGGAGTCAGCTTCAGCCTAAAGCCCTAACAGTAGGAGAATGCTTAAGTACATAGTTAAATCTACTTAATGCGCCTTTAGAAATTAATATACTCCCAATACCCCTCCCAAGCTTATTCAGAATCAGAATCAGCTAACACCATTATTAATGACTCTGCTTTGTATTTTTAACAGATATATTTCTCAAGCTGTGCTGAAACATGGTGGTTAGAATGGTTGTGAAATCGAAGATCAGTTGTTAGCATGTCTTTCTAAAACTACTTAATGGAGAAAAGTTGTACACACAAAAATATCACTGCCACTGAAAACTGTTTATGAGGAGTTTTTAGTAGAAAATGTTTGGTGTAACTTTGAATTTACAAAAGGCAGAGCAAACTGGAGTAGTAAAGAGTGGCAGATGATTTTTTGTTTTTCTGTATTTCTCTCAACTTTCTCCAGTAAGCATAAAATACATTCATAAATATTTTTAACTAAAAAACAAAATAAAGCAGTAGTCTTAGCAGGTTGAAAAAATCAGGATCTTATTTGTGGAAAAATTAAAATCTTTCAGCCTCTTTGCAAAGACAGACAAGCAGCCCAGGCAATTGCACGAGGACCACTGAGAGGACTGTGCCTATTGCCTTTGTCTTTTTTTTTTTTTTTGGAAGGAAGTGTGGTTGCCTTTGGTCATCATTTATCTCATTTATGAAAGATTTCATGGATAAAGTAAGAAAGAAAGCTAAATGTGAAGGAGGTAGATTTTAATCTTTAAAGGTTACCATCTACTCAATGTCTGCCTGCCTGCAAATCACTCTTACAAATTTTCACTAACAAGATTATTGTGAAAATTTACATCTATACCTATGTATAATAGGTTAAAAAAAATGAGAATTTACATTTGTATTCCTAGCCTACCTGGAGAGAAGTTCTTGCAGTCACACTATTCTGCCATCTTTTTTTTTTTTTTTTGAGACGGAGTTTCGCTCTTGTTACCCAGGCTGGAGTGCAATGGCGCGATCTCGGCTCACCGCAACCTCCGCCTCCCGGGTTCAGGCAATTCTCCTGCCTCAGCCTCCCGAGTAGCTGGGATTACAGGCACGCGCCACCATGCCCAGCTAATTTTTTGTATTTTTAATAGAGACGGGGTTTCACCATGTTGACCAGGATGGTCTCGATCTATTGACCTCGTGATCCACCCGCCTCGGCCTCCCAAAGTGCTGGGATTACAGGCGTGAGCCACCGCGCCCGGCCTATTCTGCCATCTTACACAATTCCAGAACATTCTTTCACCATACTTAGAGAATGTATAACATGTAATAGTCTTCTGCGGTGTCTTAAATAGCACTGGACTTTAACTTTTTAAAAATAAGGGAGAGCTGAGCATGACGGCATGTGCCTGTGGTCCCAGCAATTTGGGAGACAGGCGAGATTGCTTACAGCCAGGAATTTGAAACCAGCCTGGGCAGCATAGCAAGGCTTTATCTCTACAAAAAAAAAATTACAACAGAAAAATTAGCCTAGTGTGGTAGCACACGCCTATAGTCTCAACTACTCGAGAGGCTGAGGCAGGAGGATCGCTTGAGCCCAGGAGTTCGAGGCTCCAGTGAGCTCTGACCATGCCACTGCACTTCCGCCTGGGCAGCAGAGAAAGACCCTGTCTCTAAAAAATAAAATTTTAAAAAATAAGGGATGACGATCACTATGAATAGTGTAATCCAGCAAAGTCCTACCCCAAATGGCCGCATTCTTCATTCCTATGTCTACTTTTCCTAGATGTACAGGCTCTTTCCTCACTGGCCCGACTGACAGTACAGTCCCTCGTTTATGATCAGACATCTCCCTTCTGCAGCAGCCTAACCTCTTCTAATGAAGGGTTCTTCTTTTTCACTAGACTTGTTGGAGTGGCATATAAAATGAGACCATGCCCTCTCCTACAAGTTAAGGGCACGATCCTTAATTCTTGAGCACTTAAACTTGGTCTTAACTAAACGTTTACGTTTAGGGAGAAAACAGTTGTGAAGTGCAAGTCTAATAAGGGGGTAAACATAATAAAATATATAAGGAGCTCAAGAAAAAGACAACACAATTTTAAAATGGGCAAAGCACCTGAACAGACATTTCTCAAAAGACGATATACAAATGGCCAACGGGTATATGAAAAAATGCTCAGCACCACTAATTATCAAGGAAATGCAAATCAAAACCACAATGGAATATCACCTCTCACTTCTTAGAACAGCCAAAAAGAAGTGGGAACCTTGCAACCTGTGGGTGGGAATGTAAATTAGCACAGCCATTATGGAAAACAAGATGGAAGTTCCTCAAAAAATTAAAAAGAGAACTACCCTATGATCCAGCAATCCCACTGCTAGGTATATACCCAAAGGAAAATAACTCAGCATGTCAAAGAGGTGTCTACACTTCATGTTCATTGTAGCATTATTCACAATAACCTAGAAGTGGAAGCAACCTAATTGTCCATCAACAGATAAATGGATAAAGAAAATGTGGGCCTGGCGCTGTGGCTCACGCTTGTAATCCCAGCACTTTGGGAGGCCAAGGCGGGCAGATCACAAGGTCAGGAGTTCGAGACTAGCCTGGCCAACACGGTGAAAACCCATTTCTACTAAAAATACAAAAATTAACCGGGTGTGGTGGCGGGCGCCTATAATCCCAGCTACTTGGGAGGCTGAGGCAGAAGAATTGCTTGAACCTCGGAGGCAGAGGTTGTAGTGAGCCAAGATTATGCCATAGAAAGAGAGAGAGAGAAAAATAAAGAAAGAAAGAAAATAAATAAATAAATGTGGGCATACAGTGGAATGATGTTCCACTTTAAGAAAAAAATAAAGGAGATCCTGTCATTTGCAACAAGGAGGAACCTGGACAACATTCTGCTAAGTGAAATGTCAGGCACCAGAAAGACAAATCTTGCATGATCTCACTTATATGTGGAATCTAAAGCAGCCACACTCAGAAGCAGAATAGAATGGTGGTTGCCAGGGGCTGAGGGGACACGAGAGGAATGCTGGTTTCAGACAGGGAAAAAGAAAGTTTAAGCCTTAGTTAAAAGGCTTTTGTTTCCTTTTAGTTGTTACTATAACATTTACAGTTTTATATTTACATTCACAAATAAGGCAAAGAGATATTCCCAAGTTTTAAGGATAAACAGTTTAATTTAAAAAAAAATCTTTTGATATTTTGAGAATGAGTAATGGATTTGTTTTCTGAAAGAATTTTTGATTGGTTCTGAATGCAAAAGGTAAATGGTATATTGGTTTGCAGGCACTGCCATAACACAGCACCACAGACTGGGTGGCTTAATGAACAGAAACCTATTTTCTCACAGTTCTGGAGACTCGAAGTACAAGATCAAGTTGTCAGCAGATTGAGTTTCTTCTGAGGCCTCGCTCTCGGCTTGCAGATGGCCACCGTCTCACTGTGTCCTCACTTAGTCACCCTCTCACTGTGTGTCACCTGTTCCTAATCTCCTCTTCTTACAAAGACACCAGTCATATTGAGTTAGGGCACACCTTACCAACCGCATTCTAACTTAATGACCTATTTAAAGGCCCTGTCCCCAAACACAGCCATTCCTAGGTACTGAAGGTTGACTTTGGTATATGAATTTGGTGGAGGGCCAGGGGAGGAGTAAGTCAGCCCATAACAAATGGCAGTGTGTTTTCTCCCCAGATACGTAGATTTCCCTCTCCATCTGTCTCTCTGTCTCCACTTTTTTGTCTCCTTTCTCTGCTGGTAGCTTCATAGAAGTACCAGTTCTGGCAGAAACATTAGCACAAAGACTAATGATGCCCTACGCTTGTGTGGTGTGTGATGGCCTTTCTCAACATTTCAGGGCCGGGCGCGGTGGCTCAAGCCTGTAATCCCAGCACTTTGGGAGGCTGAGGCGGGTGGATCACGAGGTCAAGAGATCGAGACCATCCTGGTCAACACGGTGAAACCCCGTCTCTACTAAAAATACAAAAAATCAGCTGGGTATGGTGGTGCGTGCCTGTAATCCCAGCTACTCAGGAGGCTGAGGCAGGAGAATTGCCTGAACCCAGGAGGCGGAGGTCGCGGTCCGCCGCGTTCCCCCCCACCCACGCAAACCTAGCAAGCCCCCTCCCGTATAAAAAAAAAAACCAAAAAAAAAAAACCATTTCAAACCCATTTCTCTGTGAACATTTCACAAATGCAATCACTGAAATCCGGACAATGTCACTTGCAGGCAGACCAGCAGCTAGAATCCCAGTTGCTTATTCCAGAGGTCAAGTAAAGCAAAACCGGCCTTAATGCAGACCTCACTGCTCAAGGAATTAAGGGCTCCTCCCCTTGCCCCGCCCCTTCTACAGGTACAGCCAAAAGCAAGGGGATGCAACCCACCTGCAAGTTACAACCAAGAGGGAGCATTCTTGAAGCGGAGTGTCCACAGGGAGCCCACAGTCTACCTACCCGGGGAGACGTGGCAAATAATCACCCAGGAAATTATTAGAAGATGGGAGTCAACAGTCTAAAGCTTCACTGCCTGAACCGTTGAATGTCACCATGCCCTCACTGGCCAGTGTCAAACCTTCTGTTTTTGCCAATCATGTCGAGGCACACAAACATCAGTGGTGATCTGTCTTCTGGTTGATAGTCAACTTTCTGTTTTTTCTAGAGATGCGTTGTGGGAAGATGGGGTGACGCGGGACCACCTGTGCAATTCAGAACCAAATCATCTCTTGCAGCTGGAACTAAGTACGAGTGGCCAGAGCTGGGAAACACTTGTTAGCAATTTTTATTGTCCCCTGAATCTGTGCACAGAGCTGTTTTGGGAACCTGAGGGGACACTGGCTGGCTGAGGGCTACGCACAAAGAGGGTGGGACTAAGCAGAGTGCAACCCGGAGGGGTTTTTGGTTTGGTTTTGTTTTTACTAAGTCCTGGCTCAAAGTGCTATTTGCTCTTGTCTGCCAATGCCCCCAAATGCCAGGCCCAACCACTTTCATCCCAGCCTATCTCAGAGGCCACTAATGGGGACCAAATGCCTGAACAAGTATCATTTCATTTAGTCCTTGCACAACCCTATGAGGCAAGCTATGTGAACCCCATTTTGCAGATGCGGAGACTGATACACAGAGCGGTTCTGAGGCCCCTAAATTCCAATCCAGGTCTTCTAAACCTGAAACCAGTACTCTTTCCACTTTTTTCTTGAATTCCCAGACATTTCCTCTAATTTATTCCCACTTTTTTTTTTTTAAGGCAGTCTTGCTGTCACCTAGGCAGGAGTGTGCAGTGGCACGATCTCAGCTCACTGTAACCTCCACCTCCAGGGTTCAAGCAATTCTCCTGTCTCAGCCTCCTGAGTAGCTGGCATTAGAGGCACCCGCCACCACACCCAGCTAATTTTTTATTTTTAGTAGAGATGGGGTTTCACCATGTTGGCCAGGCTGGTCTTGAACTCCCAACCTCAGGTGATGGACCTGCCTCAGCCTCCCAAGGTGCTGGGATTACAGGCATGAGCCACCGCACCTGGCCTGTTCCCAACTTTTAAGTAGACAGTCATTCTGCATGCACAACAAATAACACAGAATGAGCTTTCATGTTTAGCGTTAGATTTAATTTAATAGAAGAGTGAAGCTGATCTGCCCTGTTTAATGACAGTCACAATTATTCTTGGGCTGCATAGCAATTAAGCATCACTAAATAGTAAGCAGTTCTCCCCCTATCTAATTTAAAAATTATAAAGCTCCACTACTGCATAGCAGGCATTGTGGTTGGTGCTGAGGATGCCAAGATGAAGGCCAAGAAGAGTCCACACACTTTAGAAGACTCAGTAGGTGCCAGGCACTGTGCTGAGGACTTTTCATGCCTTAGTTTACTGAATCCTCACAGAAGGCTTTGCAGATTGTGTTTTCCAAAGATGATCACAACCATATCATCATGCAGCTTCCTGATCCAGCGGTGGAGTTTATTTCCACAACCCCTTCAATATGGGCAGGCCCTGACTAGTAGCATGCAGAGGGAGTAATGGTGTCCTGGTCCCAGGCACAGTCCTTATCTATCTTGGCAGCTTCTTCCTGCTTCCTGGAATACTTACTCTGCAGTGCTCCCTCTCAGAACCCAGCTGCCATGCTCTGAGAAGCCCAGAGAGGCCATATGTGGGCATTTCCAGTGACAGCCCTTGCTGAGCTCCCAGCCGACTACCAGCATCAGCTGCCAGCTCTGTGAGAGCCATCTTGGATGTCCAACCCGGCTGAGCCTTCCGATGACTGTGTCCCCAGCTGCATTCTGACTATGATAGCACAAGACTCCCAGTGAGAGCCACCCAGCTGAGCCCAGGCAAATCACACAGGCATGAGAGAGAACAGTCGATTATTTTAAGCTACAAACTTTTAGGTTGCTTTGATATGCAGCAGAAGATAATTGGATTAGGAAGCATAGGTATGAGTTTTCATCCCCATTTGGACAGATGGGAAAGTGTGACCCATCTGTCCCATCTGGGTTTAGAAATTTCCCAACTTCACAGAGCTGGTAGGTGGCAGATTTAGGATTTAAACCAAAGGCAGCATGACCCTGACTGAGGAGTTTCCACACATGACTTCTTCTTTCTATGATCCCAGTCTCAAAAGAGTCAGCCAAGACTAAAGTGAGATATGTGACACTTCCAGTGAGGGCAAAGGGCTGGGTGCACACACAGGGGTGAGGTAACTCACCCACATTTGCCACGTTGTCTTGCCACCTGTCTAGCCTCATCTAGCACCTCCCATTTCTTTGGAACTCATGCTTAAGCCTGCAAGAACTTCATCCCCTCTAATCTATCATGCCTGGGTACTTACCTGGAACTCTCCTCTCCACCCACCCAGGGCTGGTTAATACCTCTTTATCCTTCATTATGTAGCTAAGATGGCCCCTCCTCCAGGAAGCCTTCCCTGACCTCCCCACCACATCCCTGACAGGGTAAGGTATCCTCCATGGGCTCCCACAGTACCCCACTTTTATCCTGTCATTAGCATTTATCATACTGTGTTAAGATTGCCTGTTTTATCAGTCTGGGCAAAGAACGTGTACTCCTGTGCCTGACACAGGGCCTGGCACTTTTTTGATGCTCAATAAATATTGCCATGGAGATTACTCATCACTCAAAGAAGGCTTCTCAGAGGTAGTGACATTTTGGCTGGACTTTGTGAGTTTGGTGGACATTTGCCAGGTTACCAGTTTTCAATCAGGTTATGAATGCGTCAAAATCACCCGTGGAACCCTTCCCAAACACATGTCCAGCCCCTGCCTGAGCACACTGACAGAATCTCCGAGGCTGCGGCTGGGCAAGTGTAGTTTTCATAGGTTTCACAGGAGGTTCTCAATTGCAAATCACAACATGGGGTAAGGAAAGGTAAGAAAGAGATATCATCATCATCATCTTCCTAAGTGTCAGCAGCAGTTTGCAGCATTTGACATATTTTAACCCCTTTGATCCTCACAGTGTTCATCGCCTACATGAAGCACAAACCCTAACGTGGGAATCCGCAGTCCTGCGGTATCTCTCCAGCCCTTTTCCCCATGAACCCACACTCCAGCCGTGCCAAAGGACTGGGAATTCCTGGAATCCATGGTACAGTTTCATGCCTTTCTTCACATGTGCCATTCCCTCTCTTGCCCACCCCATACATTTTTAATCGCCCTTCAAGACCTAGTCCCGAGCACCAATTCTTTTTTGAAACTTTCTCCTCCCAGTTGAAGACAAGCTGGTTACCCCCAGCTTTGAGCCGTCCCTTCCAGAGATGCTAGAGCTCTGCATTAATCCCACAAACATGAACTGAGTCCCACTTTGGGCCAGGCACTCTGCTAAATACTGGACACAAATAGGGAACCAGCTAGCCCAGACCTCGACTCCTCCCAACGGAGATGACGACCACAGCATCCTCGGTTACCTGACTCTGTTTCCCTGTATTACTATGGTTACACACTCCCTGCGGGAGAAGCACAAACGCTTCTGGGAAGCGCTGAGTCAGGCATGTGGAAGGCTCTCTAACGTTTGCTGAGTGAGGGTTGTGAGCGAATAATGAGGGGAATCCTCCTTTCCTCCCTTCCTCTCTCAGTAAAACTTTTCCCCAGCAGCTCTCAAAAGTCCTTGGATTACTAAATCCGAAGTCTTTTATTTCACTCTTAAAGATGGTCTTTGATGCTTATGATTATGGAAATGGAAAGCTACAGGAGTCCCTCAGCCCCCAGGTAATGGAGGCTCATGGTTTAATACGTAAGGACTTAAGGAAAAATGATAAAATAGGTAACATTTATTACTAGAGCCAGATGCTACGCTAGGCACTTTCCATATATCTTATCCCATTTAGATCCCACAGTTACCCTGCGGTGCAATTTCTATTGTTCTTTACAGAGAAGGAGATGGAGGCTCAGAGAGGCTTGCTCAAGCTTGTACATGTAAGGCCGGGCGCGGTGGCTCAAGCCTGTAATCCCAGCACTTTGGGAGGCCGAGGCGGGTGGATCACGAGGTCAATTGATCGAGACCATCCTGGTCAACAAGGAGAAACCGCGTCTCTACTAAAAATACAAAAATTAGCTGAGCATGGTGGCGGACGCCTGTAGTCCCAGCTACTCAGGAGGCTGAGGCAGGAGAATTGCTTGAACCCAGGAGGTGGAGGTTGCGGTGAGCTGAGATCGCGCCATTGCACTCCGGCCTGGGTAACAAGAGTGAAACTCCATCTCAAAAAAAAAAAAAAAAAAAAGCTTGTACATCTAGCAGTGATGGAACTAGGGGCCAAACCCAGGCAGTTTGGTTCCAGAGTCCTGCCTCTCAGCCACACAGCCAAGCAGCACAGACAAAGGTTTCAGGGTCCCACGTGGCGCTGAAGGCCAGTCCCTCTGTGGTGAGCATGTGCCGCTCTCCCTCTGCTGGGCCTTGGCCACTCTTTTTTTTTTTTTGAGATGGAGTTTTGCTCTTGCTGCCCAGGCTGGAGTGCAATGGCACAATCTCGGTTCACTGCAATCTCCGCCTCCTGGGTTCAAGCGATTCTCCTGCCTCAGCCTCTTGAGCAGCTAGAATTACAAGTGTGTGCCACCACACCCAGCTAATTTTTTGTATTTTTAGTAGAAATGGGGTTTTTCCGTTTTGGTCAGGCTAGTCTTGAACTCCGGATTTCAGGTGATCTACCTGCCTTGGCCTCCCACAGTGCTGGGATGACAGGCATGAGCCGCCATGCCTGGCCCTCCACCCTGCTCTTCTGCTCTGCCCTCCTCTCTCCTCTCATGGCCCATCCAGCCTCCAGGGCTCCACCTCCCCTCCATGTCCCAACTGCTAAACCCCTCACATTCAAACTCCGCAGGAGACAGGGCCTGATGGGTCCCTGTAGGAGCTCCCACTCTTATTAGGCAAAGTTCCCCTATAAGGCCACTCCAAACCCTACTGGCCAGCCCACTGCTGGGCGGCCCTTGGCTCACGGGCCACCCTGATGCAAGACATTTCCAGTGGATATAAGGCAGCTGATTGGTGATTCTCAGAAGGACCTGAGAGTTTGACTGACTTACAGAACCTAATAAGCTTTTTAAAAATTCACTGGAAAAGGATTTTAAAGGCTATTGGAGAAGAGTTTCGTGGACACCTGATGCCTTTGCCTGCCTGTCTTAGCTCAGACTTCGTGACAAAACACCGTAGCCAGGTGGCTTAAACAACAGAAATGTATCTTCTCATAGCTCTAAGTCCGGGCAGTACAAGCTCAAGGCGCTGATCGGTTTGGTTCCTGTGGGGGCTCTCTTCCGAGCGTGTGGAAGGCTACCTTCTCGTTGCACCCTCACTCCAAGGAGAGAATGCCAGCAGACTCTGGTGTCTTTTTTATAAGGGCACCAATCCCAACTCAGGCCTCCACCCTCACAATCTCACCTAAGTCTAATTACTGCCCACAGGCCCCATCCCCAAATGTCACATTGAGCATTAAGACTTCAACTTATAAATGTTGGGGGAACACAAACATTCAGTCCATAACACTGCCTCATATTCACTCCCCTTTCTGAGACTTGCACCCCGATTTTCCTTTGTGGGATCACACCTTCCTCACTCAGTTCCTATGGTTTTACTGGGCGGAACCTACCCCACCCCCAGCTTCAGGGGTAGAAGTTGACCTGGCCACCAAAAATGTTCCACCCTCTGGCTATAATTGGTTGATAGCTGGGTGAGGAAAATCGCTGGAACGTGGGAGGTGGAGATTGCAGTGAGCCAAGATCGATCGCACCACTGCGCTCCAGCCTGGGCAACAGATGAGACCCTGTCTCTAATAATAATTGGTTGAAAAATGGAACCATAACCCATAGTTGGACCAGTGAGAGACAGTGCCTATTATGGACTGAACTGTGTCCTCCCTGCACCAAATACATATGGTGCAGCCCCACCCCCCAGTGTGACTGTATTTGGAGACAGACCCTTTGGGGAGATAATTATGGTTAAAAGAGGTCACAAGAATGGGGCCATAATCCAGTAGGGCTGGTGTCTCTTTAGGAAGAGACATCAGAGATCTCTCTCCTCCGTCCATGCACACAGAGAAAAGGCCATGCGTGGACACAGCAAGAAGGCAGCCACCTGAAGTCATGAAGAGAGGCCTCACGCAGCCAACCACGATGGCACCTCTAGTCTCCAGAACGGTGGGAAGCGAATTCCTACTGACAAGCCACCCAGTACGTGATACTTTTCTATGGCAACCCAGGCAGACTGAGGCCGTACCAGAACCAGCGGAAAGACAGGCTGTTATAACGAAGGTGGGATTGTTGTGTAAGCCTGAGCTGTCAGAGCTCATGAGAGGGCCTGTCTGACAGAAAAGCCAACATAGAGGAGAGTAAAGCCAGAACATGGAGGTCCCGACTGTTTCTGAAGCACCTGGATCCAGCCTTGCCTGAAGTGGGCATAGACACACCTCTGCATATCACAGTGACTGAAGCCAATGAATTATTTTGTTTTGCTTTTTATTGGTTCGTGTGTTTTTCAGACAAGGTCTCACTCTGTTGCCCAGGCTGGAGTGCAGTGGCATGATTATGGCTCACCATAGCCTTGAACTCCTGGGCTCAAGTGATCGTCCCACCTCAATTTCTTGAGTAGCTCAGACTACAGGTGTGCACACCACCATGCCAGGC
>NW_022436944.1:52086381-52098642 GCF_009761245.1 Sapajus apella
TGATCCACCCGCCTCGGCCTCCCAAAGTGCTGGGATTGCAGGCTTGAGCCACCGCGCCCATCCAGTTTTTAATTTTTTGTAGAGATGGAGGTCTCACTATGTTGCCCAGGCTGCTCACAAAATCCTGGCCTCAAATGATCCTCCTGCCTTCCAAAGTATTGGGATTACATGTAGGGAGAAAATCCCACAAGTGCCGTGGCAAGGGTCTGAAGCCTCAGCCTCTTCCCATATAAATATTGATTTAGAAAAGAATTAGAAATGTAGGGACATAGTTATTCCTTTCTATAATCATACATAATCTATAGTTACTCACTTATAATCATAAAGATAGATACTCAGTATAACCTTTAACTTTACTAATGACTATCGGGTTATGAAGCATGGAACTGAGGTGACATTGTGAACAAAGTGATCCTAAGGCAAGCTGCTCTAAGTCCTCTGTCACGCCGCATAAGGGCTACTGGAGGGCGCCTCGGCTGGGCGTCAGCCCAGCGCTGGGAAAGCGCCCGCTGTTTAGCCAGCTAGGGAAGGAGACATCCAAAATGACCGAGACGTCTCCTTCCTGGGGGAGTTAGGAGAAAACTCCGCTTCTCCAAGCTCTTGTGACAAGGCCTGACGGCTGCCAGGAAGACCTGCAGACATCCGGGGGCTGAACTGTCTCTATGTGATGCTGGGCTTCAGTGGCCACGTTCCATGTCCACTCTCATGCACTGCTTCTGCACCTGGTTTCTCTTTTTCTTAAAAGATTAGAATAATAGTAACAATTTCAGTGTCCTTGACATTTCTGACAAATGTGCAAAGAGCGCTGACGCATTGGGTTTTCTGCTCGCCTCGGCTACTTGCAAGTCCCAGGCCCCCTGTCTTCAAGACATGTGACTTACCTGACCCTATCACCGACCACCATTGCCTCACCCTACCTGCCCTTCCCCCTGCTGTGTACTCAATAAAAGTCAGAGTGTCCCAGCACTTGGAGCCACTGCAGGTCTCCGTGCTTGGGTTGGCAGTGGACCCCCAGGCCCAAACTCTCTTTTGTCTGTGTCTGTGTCTTTTATTTCTACAGTTTCTTGTCTCTGCACCAGCAGTGAGGGGCTCATAGAACCCAATAGGGCTGGACCCTGTAATTATAAGGCATGAGCCACTGTGCCCAGCCTATTTTGTTTTTTTTTGGTTTATTGTTTTTAGAGACAGGGTCTTGCTATGTTGCCCAGGCTGGCCTGGATCTTCAGGGCTCAAGAAATCTTCCTACTTCAGCCTCCTGAAAAGCTGGGACTACAGGCATGCGCCCCGGCTCCCAGCTTGAATGAATTCTTTTTAATTTTAATTTCTGTCACCAAAAACACTGTGACTGATACAGAGTCAACTACAATTTTACTACTTTTTTCATTATATCTGATCAGATATAACATCATAAGCACACTGGTGAAGAAGAGTTGTAATCAGAGTACCACTTTTTTTTTTTTTTTTTTTTTTTTGGTGCTGTGACTCGGATCAGAGTACCACTCTAATTGAAGCTTTGAAATTGACAATAAGCCACCTGCAATCCCTTGGTGCAGAGAAAAGGAGAAGAACTTGGACATCTTGATTTTTCACCAGATATTCAGAGGTCATCCACCTGGCTGGCTCCCTCTTAGAGTGTGACATCATTTTTTTTTTTTTTGAGATGGAGTTTTGCTTTTGTTGCCCAGGCTGGAGTACAAATGCACAACCTCTGCTAACCGCAACCTCCGCCAGGTTCAAGTGATTCTCCTGCCTCAGCCTCCTGAGTAGCTGGGATTACAAGCATGCGCCGCCAGGCCTGACTAATTTTGTATTTTTAGTAGAGACAGCATTTTTCCATGTTGGTCAAGCTGGTCTTGAACTCCTGACCTCAGGTGATCCACCCACCTTGGCCTCCCAAAGTGCTTATAGGCAAGAGCCACTGCCCACGGCCAGAGTGTGGCACCTTTACAGGGGACTGTGGGCTGGGCACAGTGGTTCATGCCTGTAATCCCAGCACTTTGGGAGGCCAAGGCAGGCGGATCACCTGAGGTCGGGAGTTCTAGACCAGCCTGACCAACATGGAAAAACCTCGTCTCTACTAAAAATACAAAATTAGCTGCACATGGTGGCGCATGCCTGTAATCCCAGCTACTCAGGAGGCTGAGGCAGGAGAATCACCTGAACCCGGGAGGTGGAGGTCGTGGTGATCCAAGATCACACCACTACACTCCAGCCTGGACAACAAAAGTGAAAAACTCTGCCTCAAAAAAAAAAAAAAAAAAAAAAGAAAAGGGCCATGAAGCCTTTTGCCTAAGACCTTGCAAAGGTCTCCCCAGGGGTAGCTATTCACACCTAGCAGACAACACACTAGTGTGGACATCTCAGTGCACTTGGCAAAGCCGATCTCTGAAGCCTCCTGTACATCGGGCCAGCCATGGCGCTTGCACTGGCAAGGATCTTGCTCCAGCTCTTCAGTGATCACAGTAAAGTGATTAACACGGAGTAGCCAGTACAATGATTATTTCCTATCGGAGGTGGGCGGTGCCTTAGGCAACACCAGGCAGAAAAGCCCAGCACTGTCTCAGCCGTTTCTGAGCAGACTCAGGAAGTGATCCTGGTTCTCCAACTTGAGCATGCATCAGAATTGCAGATAGTGGTGGTGAAGGGGGTGGAGAGTGAGGGTGGGGTTGGGAAGACTTGTCAAGACACACACTGCTGAGCCCTACCCCTAGAGTTCCTGATTCAGCAGGTCCGAGTGGGGCCTGAGAAGCTGCATTCCTCACAAGTTCTCAGGTGCTGCTGGTGCTGCTGGTCTGGGGACTATACATTGAAAATCACTGTTAGAAGATTGCTGAATTGGATAAAGACCCCTCAAAGGAGAAATTATCCAGCACGTGGTTTTTCTACTCCCCTGAAGCCCTCGGCTCAGCAAAGATGCCCTGCCATCTCCACTGTGGGTTCTGAAGCCTTGGACAAGTACGGGAGTGAAATGTACATCTATGTAAAAAAATGATACACAATACTAACTTCATGCCTGTGGGCATAGAGCAAGAGATGTCACAGCATGCCTGCATCTCTATCACATTGTCACAGCAGTCCCTAGATGCAACGATTCCTGTATTACAGAGAAAGAAATGGAGGTACCAGGCAGCCATCACTGTTGTCTACAAAGTCACACGTGGAAGGCAATTTATTTTTGGTTATGAGAATTGTCAAATGCACGTAAAGGTGGAATTAATAAATCCCCAAATGCCTCAACCGTAGTGGAGTCTGGCAATGACAGTGGTTCTCAAATTTGAGGGTGCATCAGAATCACCTGAGAGGCTTGCCAAAACAGAGACTGCATGGGTATCATCCACACACAAGAATGACTAAGACTGTGCCACACTGAAAACTCTTCTGATGACAAGACGGCACTGGCAGGGAATCAACTCACAAAGGTAGTTTTATATTTCAGTCTGCTTTGTTCTTGAGGCAGGGTCTTGCTCTGTCACCGAGGCTGGAGTAGAGTATTGTGATCACAACTTGCCGCAGCCTCAACCTCCTGGGCTCAATCGATCCTCCCACCTGAGCCTCCTGAGTAGCTGGGACTACAGGCATGTGCCACCATGCCTAGTTAATTTTTGTATTTTTTTGTTGAGATGGGGTTTTGCATGTTGCCACACTGTGTCAAACTCCTGAACATGACTTTGGTATTACAGACATGAGCCATGGCACCCAGCCAGATTTTTTGATGTTATCTCTAAATGAGTAAATCTAAATATTGCCACAGGGACACTGCTCAAAAGGCAGATTGATAATATACCTCGTTCTGGCAGTCCTGTTTGGGCCTGTCTTCATTTTTATGTTTTTTTCTTTAAGACACAGGGTCTTATTCTGTCACCCACACAAGAGTGCAGTGACAAGATCATAGCTCACTGCAGCCTGGAACACCTGTCCTCCAGCAAGCCTCCTCCCTCAACTTCCCAAAGTGCTGGGATTACAGGCCGGAGCCACCACGCCTGGCCTCTTCATTTTAAAAACCACCCAGAAGGGATACAAAATAGAATGTCACTTTGACAGATTTTTTTTTTTTTTTTTAATTGAGACAAGGTCTTGCTTGGTGGCCCAGACTGGAGTGCGATGCCGGGGTAACGGCTCACTGCAGCCTCAACCTCCCAAACAAGCATGTGCCACTGCATGCTGCTAATTTATTTTTTGTAGAAATGGGGTCTGGCCATGTTGCCCAGGCTGACAGCTTCTAATAGAAGCAAACATATGCTCCTCTTGTGAGCAGTTATCCCAGAGAAATGAGAGTTTGTATTCTTAACTTGTACCAGAATAGACACTATAGCCAGGAAAGAAACGAGGGAAGAGGAAGGAGGGAGGGAGGGGGAAGGAGGGAGAGAGAGAGAGGAAGGAAGAAGGGAGGGAAGGAGGGAGGGAAGAAGGGAGGGAGGAAGGGAGGAAGAAAGGAAGTTCATTTCATCAACCGGGTAAACTTTTTAAAAGTATGGTATCTGCACAGTGGAGTACTACTCAGCAATAAAAGGGAAGGAACTGATATGAACTACTTGAATTCCCAACAGGATGGATCTTCTAGTGTGTTATGTTGAATGACAATATTCTGTATTACTTCAAGTTTATGAAGTCCAAGAACAGGCTAAACGAACCTCCAGCGACAGAAAGCAGAATCCACTGCAGGGGTTGGCTGAGGCTGGGTGGGGAGGGGTGTTGGGGATGGGGACAGGGAAGGAGGGGAGGTCAGGATGGCCCCCACGGAGCTTACTGGGGGTGACGGGCATGTTCTATTTGTTGATCAGGGCGACGGTTACACAGGTGTACACACACATAAAAATTAGTGGAGCTGAACACGGAAGGTCTGGGCATCGCACCGTGTGTAAGTTAAACTTCAGTAAAGTGCTCTCAGCACACATCCGCAGCCGCACCCACACAAAATCCCAGGAGGCTCAGTACCAGCTGCGGTCCGGGCCTTGCCCACTTCGGGGAGGCCACGACCCAGGGCATCCGGTTTCCTCTCGCTCCAGTCCAACTTCCGCGCATCTACGCGGCCGGGACTGCCGCTACCTTTCTGGAAAGCGCCGGCCTCGGGTCCCGGCTCCCGCCCGCCACAGGCGTCCCCGCTGCTGCGGGGCAGGGACCGGGCGCCCCGCCCTCACCAGCGCCCGCCCCCGCCCGCCCCCGGCCCGCCCTCCGCATCTGGCCCCTGGGCCGCGGCCCCGGGAGGCGGCCAGCGAGCTGGGGTCGCGCGATGTCGCACGGAGCCGGGCTCGTCCGCACCACGTGCAGCAGCAGCGGCGGCGCGCTCGGACCCGGGGCCGGTGCGGCCCAGCCCGGCGCGAGCCCCCTGGAGGGGCTGCTGGACCCCGGCTACCCCCGCACCCACGCGGCCCTGCTGAAAGTGGCGCAGATGGTAAGAGAGCGCGGGGCGCGGGGCGGAGGTCCCACGGGGCGTCCCGGGAAAGCAGGGCCCGGGTCCGGCCGGAGCCCCGGGAGCGTCGCGCAGCGGGCGGGGAGCCGCGTGGCTGAGTTCGCGGCGGGGCTTCCTCCGGGAAAGTTGCTGCCTCAGCCCCCGCGCTGGAGCTCGGTCTCCCGCTGACGCCGGGCGCCGGGATCGCCAGTTTCTCCGGCCACCCCCCGCCCCGCGGGGCCTGACCCGCCTCCTGACCGAAACCACGGGCAAAAGTTCCTTTTCGTCTTTCTTCCTCTTCTCTGGGCCGCGCCGCTTCGAACCCGAGCCGGGGGTGGAAGAGTCGCCCAGGCGGCGGCGCTGAGACAGCGAAACCCGACCTCCTCCCCGTCCACGGCCTCCTCTTTCCTCCGAGCCCAGCGCGGCACGGCGTCCCTGCTCTGTGCGCAGTTTCGCTTGAGGGAGGTCAGGGGGTCTCGCGTTCCAAGGTGGGAAAAAGAACCCGGGCCCTCGAGCCGGCCGTCCTGGTCCCCTGCGCTCTCAAGTTCCAAGGGCAGGTGGTCAGCTGGGAGAGGCCTGATCTCAGGGGCTGGTTCTCACGTGGGGGAGCCAGTCGGCCGTGGAGCCAGGCAGGATGAATGTCTGGACTTGGGTTGTGGCTAGCTCAGCACCAGGGCCTGCCTGCTACCAAGGCAGACGTTGCCTGGCCGATTCTCTTGCTCACTCTTTTCTCCCCTCCCGTTTTTTCCTTCTTTAAAAGTGTGTAATCTGAAACACCTTTTCCGTTTGTATGATGTGTTTTGGAACTGGGTTGGGCCGTTTGTGAGTCTCCACTTGTAATGTTTGCACCGAGAATGGTAGGGAGGGGAGCGGGAGGTTTCAAAAAGGGGCATGGGGAAAGGAACGTAGGGCCGGCGCAAGGTCAGACCCAGAAGGTGGACTGGCCCAGGGGTTGGACACAGGGTCTCAGACGTCTGTGCATCTATGGCACTGCTATTCCACACACACTGGGTGTGCATAAGGTGGCCCTCATGTCCTGCTTGGGCCAGACCTCAAGAGAAGGGGGCGCTGAGTTCCTGCCTCCCTAAGAACTGTGTCTCGATGAAGCAAAAATTAGGAATAGAGGCATTTTAGCATCGTACCAAAAAATCTGGTGCTGAGCATTGTTGGGTTTGAGCAGGGCATTTTTTGGCCCAAGCTAAGAGATTTGATCAGCCAAAGAGAAGAGACCAGCCCATCTCACCATGCGCTGGGGTGAGGCAGGCCCTACCTGAGCACGGGAAGAAATGACTTTGGTAGACAGAGAATGGGATCTGAAGCCTCCATCTTGGCCTATGAGTTTGCTGGACAAAGATATTATGGGATGAAAAGTCTCCTTGTTGGTTTGTGAGTTTGGTACACAAACATAACAGAGATGAAACCTGGGCAACATAGGGAGACCTCTTCGTTTAAAAAAAATCGTGTGGTGGTGTGGGCCTCTAGGCCCAGTTGCTTGGGAGGATTCATTGAGCGGAGGTCAGTGAACTGTGATTGAGCCACTGCACTACAGCCTGTGTGGCAGAGGGAGATCCTGTCTCTAAAACAAAAACACACCAAAAAAGAACAGTAATGGAGATGAGAAGACTTCATGTGGTCCATGAGTTTGATGAATAAAGATATGGGGAGATGAAAAATCTCCACCTCAGTTTTTTGTTTGTTTTTTTGTTTTGAGACGGAGTCTTGTTCTGTCGCCCAGGCTGAAGTGCAGTGGTGCAATCTCGGTTCACTGCAATCTCTGCCTCCCGGGTTCAAGTGATTCTCCTGCCTCAGCCTCCCGAGTAGCTGGGATTACAGGCATAAGTCACCATGCCTGGCTAATTTTTTGTATTTTTGGTAGAGATGGGGTTTCACCATGTTGGCCAGGCTGGTCTTGAACTCCTGACCTCAGGTGATCCGCCCGCCTCGGCCTCCCAAAGTGCTAGGATTACAAGCGTGAGCCACTGCACCTGGCCTCCAACTCATTTTCAGCTCCTCAGCTAGCCTCTGGCCTATGGCCCTTGTGCCAATTTGCAATTCACAAGAGTGGGGCCTGTTGTTCCGAAAAAGAGAACAAAGACTTGAAGAATTTCTTTATCGCTGCTTCTCTGTGTGCCCCTCTTACAACCTTGCCGGGAGTCTCACACCTTCCCTGGAGGCGTCTCCATCACTGCTGCGGCCTTGTTTGATCAAACCCTCTGGGGCAAAGCTGCCCTTGCCGGCTGGCCGTATTAGAGAAAATAGTTAGGGCTATCTACTGGGCCTCTTGTCTAACGCCTCCCAGTTTTCCTCCTCCTCTTCTCAAGCTCTGCTTGGGCATTTGAGGTTCATCTGTCTTCTTTGCTGGAAAATGCTTGCTTAGCCAAGCTTTAACATTAGGAAAGGGCAGAAGCAGCTAAATGAATGCCACCCATTGGGCTCTCTTTCTATGGGTCTCTCATTTTGACCATTGATGTCTCATTGCATACTGAACAGGCTGACCCTTTTGTCTTCAGCTTCTCATGAAATGTTTTCATTATGATCTGATCAATAGATCTGCCAACATGTCGTCTTAAGAAATCATGAGACAGGCTGTTCCACTGGAGAATGACTTCCCTTGTCTTGGGCCTTGTATTTTTTTGATACAGAAAGGGTTTTGCTATGTTGCCCAGGCTGGTCTTGAACTCAGGGGTTCAAGGGATCTGTCCACCTTGGCCTCCCCAAGTGCTGGGATTACAGGTGTGAGCCACTGCACCTGCATGAGATTTTTTTCAATAGTGACATTTTTGAGACCTATTATTGTTTTTGATCATGTTCTAGTAATTATATACTATATACCATGTATGTGTAATCTCACTGCATGTTTCTAGGAAACCAGTGAAGTCACATGTTTCATAGGTAAGGAAACAGGCTAAAGAGGTAAAGAGACACTAAAGTCACACAGCTCTTAACAGTAGTGGCAGAACTGATCCAGGCCTAGAGGCCTCATCTCCAGAATGCAAACTCTGGCAGAGTTGCTGCTTGTTAATAGTTCTAGGGAAATCAAAGCCACAGTGAGATAACACTTCACACCCACGGAGATGACAATAAAAAGGACAGAAAATGACAAGTGGTGCAGATAAGGCGGATGTGAAGAAATTGGAACGCTGATACAGTGCTGAGAATGCAAAATGGTGCAGCCACTTTGGGAAACGGTGCAGTTTCTCAAAAGTTACCATGTGACCCAGCAATTCTACTCCCAGCTCTACCCGAGAAAAACGAAAACAGATGTCCGCATGAAGACTTACACATTCATTTGTTCATAATAGCATCATTCATAATAGCCGGAAAGTGGAAACAACACAGCTGCCCATCAAGCGATCAATGTATGAACAGCAACTAAAACTGTATTCATACAACTGAATATTATTCAATCATAAAAAGGGAGAATGAGGCACTGATGCATGAAATAATATTGATAACCTTGAAAACACTAAGCTGTGAGAAAAAAAAAAGCCAATCACAAAAGCCCACGTTATATGATTCCATATATATGAAATGTCCAGAATAGGCAAATGTATAGACACAAAAAAGTAGATTAGTGGTTGCCTAGGTCAGGGAGCAGGGGTTGAAAGGAAGTGGGAAGTGACTGCTATCATAGGTATGGGGTTTCTTTTGGGGGTGATGAAAATGTTCAAAAATTGGTGACGACGCTGGGTGCAGTGGCTCATGCCTGTAATCCCAGCACTTTGGGAGGCCAAGGTGGGTGGATCACGTGAGGTCAGGAGCTCGAGACCAGCCTGACCAATATGGTGAAACCCCGTGTCTACTAAAAACTACAAAAATTAGCTGGGCGTGGTGGCGGGCGCCTGTAATCCCAGCTGCTGGGGAGGCTGAAGGAGGAGAGCTGCTTGAATCTGGGAAGCAGAGGTTGCCGTGAGCTGAGACTGCACCACCGTATTCTAACCTGGGTGACAGAGCGAGACTGTGAGACTCACATACACACACACACATTGGTGATGGTGATAGTTGCACAACTCTGAATATATTAAAAACCACTGAGTTTTATACTTTAAATGAGTGAACTGAATGGTATGTAATTATGTAAATAGATCTAGGGAGAAGTGTGAGGGGCAGGATGCTCTGTGTGCACCACTGGGCGTGGGGAGGCCACAGCTACACTTCAGGAAATCCCCATGGCGTTCCCACTGCACCCACTCCTAGAAGAAGGGGTGTCCACTGCAGAGTCACAGAAGCTGGGCTGAAGGGCATCCCCTGAGTGCCTGAAGGGTCTGAGCTAAAAGGGATGCCCTGGGGTCTGAGGGCGCTAGATATCCTTGCTGCGGGAGTAGGGAGACCCCAGGATGGGGCTTGTGGCCCTACCAACACTCCCTTCTATTTGTTCATTCAACAGACCTTTATAACTGCCACACTCATCTCCATTTGTGCAGAAGCAGACGACTGTGACCAAGTTCTTGGCCCTCAAGAAATGTGTGGTTCAGCTTCTCATGGGAAGAGGGTCTTTACCAGACCCTAAGAGCTGGTTCTTGGATCTCGTGCAGGAAAAAATTCGGGCAAGTCGTATAGTGAAGTTAAGACAGTTTACCAGGACCAGGCACGGTGGCTCACACCTGTAATCCCAGCACTTTGGGAGGCCAAGGTGGGTGGATCATCTGAGGTCAGGAGTTCGAGACCATCCTGGCCAACATGGTGAAACCCTGTCTTTACTAAAAATACAAAAATTAGCCAGCTGTGGTGGCACTCACCTGTAATCCCAGCTACTTGGGAGGCTGAGGCAGGAGCATCACTTGAACCCGGGAGAAGGAGGTTGCAGTGAGCCGAGGCACTCCAGCCTGGGCGACAGAGTGAGACTCCCTCTCAAAAAAAAAAAAAAAAATAGTTTACTGGAGACCACTCAATTACAGAGTAGGGAGTCTGCAGAATGTAAGAGGAGGAACCTGCCCATTGCAAACACGGTGCTTGCTTTTACAGGTTATTAAAAATAGCGCACTTTGTTGCAAAAGCTTGTGGTCAGGTTGTCAGGCTATTCGTATTGTTACTTTCCTATGTGATCATTGATTTCAGCAAGAATTTATATCATTATTTTTAAAACAGAACCTATTCTTAAGAATACTTTTTCTTCTTAAAGTACTGGGACATTTCCGTAAGTTCTGGGTCTTTATAGTTAATATTATTAACTCATTCCCTCAAGCATAAACATCTTGTGACCAGGATTGCCTAACCCCCTGGGAATGTAACCCCGAAGGTTTGGGTTTCTCTGGCCTTTATTCAAAATGGAGTCACTCTGGTTAGGATGCCTCTGACAAGCTGAGGGGATGAACAAGTACCAAAATTGGCTGCTGAGGACGGCAAAAGTTCTGATAGTTGCCCACCTTATGGAAGAGGGTTAGAGAGCAAAGGTGAGATGTAAATTGCATCCTGACAGATGAGTGTAAGTTTGTCAGGTTGGGAGTGGCTCATTTACCCCTCTAGAGCCTTTATTCAGTATATGTTTAAGTTAGAGATAAGTGATATTTTAGGGGTGGAAAGGAAAAAGATGTAGCAAGAAGTGAGCTGGTATTGGAATAATTCTTAATCGTCCAACCCCAGACATTTAGAAATGGGTACCGTCTTAACCACTGAGCATCTGCTATGCTCTTAGTCTTACGCTATGTGGAATACAGGTATTAACAAAATAGACTCTTTTTGCCTGTGCAGAAAAACAGGCTGTGACATTTGCATAACTGTAACATGGACAGAAAATCAGAGTGTATTTCACAAGCGGCAATGATGGAAATCTAAATTTCTTCCAGGAGGTTCATTTATTTGTTTGGCAAATGTTTGTTGATCCCCTACTGTGATCAGCTAATTAGTGGGTCATCACTAGGAGGTGATCACTACTGTGTGCTAGGGCACTGTGGAAAGACAGATGAGCCCCTGTCTCTTTATACCCAAAGAGAGAAAATAAACATTAATCAAATGGTTGTGAGTATGTCATTACAAACCGGTTTGGAAATTATGAAGAACAAGTACTCAGTGGTATAGAGCATACACTAGGGGGTATGACCTTTTGTGGGTTATAAAGGGCATTTCTAAGGGACATCTGACTTGAGCATGAGGAAATTACATCACAAGCAGAAGAAAGATCATTGGCCGACGCAATGGCTCATGCTTACACCCAGCACTTTGGGAGGCTGAGGTGGGTGGATGGCTTGAGTCCAGGAGTTTGAGACCAGCCTGGGCAACATGGTGAAACCTGATATCTACAAAAATTAGATGGATGTGGTAGCATGTGCCTCTAGTCCCAGCTACTTGGGAGGCTGAGATGGGAGGATCGCTTGAGCTTGGGAGGTCTCGGCTGCAGTAAGCGGTGATCACCGCTGCACTCCATCCAGCCTGGGTGACAGAGCAAGACCCTGTCCTCCCATCCCCTCCAAAAAAGAAAAAAGAACATGGACCATGGCTCTTAGTGGAGGGAGGAGTATCTCTAGGACTGGAGGGAAGAGAACAGGGTGGGAGTATTGGGGATGAGACTGGAGATATGTAGGGACCAGACCCAAGGGTCTGCCCAATCTTGAGGAAGGCATAGTCCTTAGAAAAATCAGCAAAGCACTGTATCAACTCACCATTGATGAGGTGATTCTCAACTAGGGGCTGTACCGCCCCCTAGGGGTTATTTTGGAATTTTGTGGAAACTATTTTTTTGGTCTTCACAGGGATTAGGGTTATATTACATACACATCTTATTCATTTCAGAATCGTAATGAGGACAATGCAAAATACTTTATATCCTAAAATGATATTTTGTCTGAAAGAAGATTGAAGGAACCTTCCCAGACCTGGTGCTAGGGTTCGTACACTAAGGTTTCTTGGCAGGAGAGTGGGTCCTAGAGACCCTC
>NW_022436944.1:52098742-52103005 GCF_009761245.1 Sapajus apella
GGGGGTCTAGTTTGGTTCCCAAGTGCAATCTGCATACCCCTGTCTTACTTCATGGAAGTTGAAAGTTAAAAGCAGCAAAGAACCTCACTGCCCAGATTCTTTGATCTCAGCCCATTCCCGACAAGAAACTACTTTCCAAGTCAGTGACCAAATAAATGCAAAAATAAAAAATAAGTTACTGGCTTTATTGCTGCTAACAAAAGTAATACTTGTTCATTGTGGAAACTTTGGGAAGCACAAAGAAAACAGACTCACCCACTCTCCCTTCTCCAAGATTAAAAAGTAAAACTGAAGTATTTTTTGTAGATACACATAATTTTGGTGGTGTTTTTCTTTAAAAACAAAACAAAACAAAAACAGAATGATCCTACACATATTTGTAAAGGTTTTTTTTGTTTTGTTTTTTTTTTTTTTGAGATGGAGTCTCACTCTGTCACCCCGGCTGGGGTGCAGTGGTGAGATCTCAGCTCACTGCAACCTCCGCCTCCCAGGTTCAAGTGATTCTCCTGCCTCAGCCTCCCCCTCCCACCCAGTAGCTGGGACTACAGGCGCATGCCACCACGTTCGGCTAATTATTTTTATTGTTAGTAGAGACAGGGTTTCACCATGTTAGCCAGGATGGTCTCAATCTCCTAACCTTGTGATCCACCCACCTCGGCCTCCCAAAGTGCTGAGATTACAGGCCTAAGCCACCGCGCCCGGCTGTAAATGCTTTTCTTGTTAATACGTGGTGCGTTTTGTGCGTCTGCAGGTGGGTTTCTAACAGTGTTGTCCAGCCAGTCCTGGCGGTACCGTAGCACGCTGTGGCTCAGGGAGCTCCCAGTCCTACCTGTGTACAAAGGAGGCTGTGAGGAACCTCCTCGTAGAGAATCCTGGTGTACAAATCTGTAAATACTGCCTCAGGATAAATGGCACTGACCTTTTACAGAGAGAGAAATGAAATGCCTCTTGCCCTTCTGAGGTGGCTGGCATAAAACACTTTTCTAGACTTTTTAACATCTAGAAATTAACGAGTGTCCGTTTATCATCCAAGAGTATCACGGAGCCGAGTGCGATGGTAATAGCATTTAAGCGGTAATCGTATTTTTAGGTATCTGATGACTCGGAAAAGGAACAGTGACAGAGACAGACCAGGAAATTCAAAAATGCTTTTAAATGTTCTTAAGTAATGGCCACAGGATCTGCATATATTTGAAGAATGGAAGTAGCACTCTTGTGGAAGACCTTATCTACCCAGGCTGCAGTGCTGAAGGCTTTGGTAATCACTGGCAAGCATTCCCGTCCAGAACACCTCAGATAATCACCTACAGCCGTGCTGGGAATCACTGGCCAGAGTGAGGCGATAGGGATGGAAACGCCAGCCCAAGGTCCCCAGGCTGCGGGGGCCAGGGCGCAAGAGGGTAGAGGAAGGGTTCGGGGTCTGTGTGAGCCCCATAGGTTTTCTGGCACTGCAGGGGCCCTAGAGACCCCCGCCCGAGCCAGCACGCCAGGACCCTGGAATCCTGGGGCGTTCCCTGCGTGGGCGGTGTATTTATTTATATTCCCATTGCAGCGAAGGCCGCCCTTCTGTCCTCCTGCCAGCCCTGGCGCTTCCTGTGCAGCCACTGTGCCGCCGCCTGTTTCCTCCCCTCTGCCATCTGCCTGGCGCCCGCCCCGTGCGGCCCCGGAAGCCCGGCTCGGCCGCCCGCGCACGCTGGCTTTGTCACCACTTTGGCTCACCGGTTCCTGGGCTCGCTGCTCACTCCCTGGCAGGGCTCGCGGCGTCCGCGGCGACTCCCGGGATCAGCAGGGGCCTGGCTTCGAGCCCGTCGCCGGCAGCAGCCGGGGGGCTGCGGAGGGAAAGGGGGCTGGGACGGGGTCACTGCCGCCGCCGCCGGCGCTCCTGGGTGGAAATCGCCAGCAGAGCCCTTTTCAGCCTAATGCAGAAAACGCGCCTCACCTGGCTTGTGTTTAAATCAGCAAGGGCGGTGGCGGCTCTTCCTTTTCCTGGGGCAGCCGCCCTCCTCCCTCTGTCGAGCCGCTGTCTAGTTTACTTAAGGCAAAAGTTTGTTTTTGAGCCTGTGTCTGTTGCCCAGACTGGAATGCAGTGGTGCGACCTTGGCTCACTGTAACTTCCTTCTCCCGGGTTCAAGCAATTCTCCTGCCTCAGCCTCCGGAGTAGCCGGACGCACACCACCACCACCTCCGGCTAATTTTTGTCTTTTCAGTAGAGATGCAGTTTCACCATATTGGCCAGGATGGTCTCGAACTCCTGACCTCGTGATCCGCACCCCCGCCCCTTGGCCTTTCAAAGTGCTAGGATTACCGGCGGGCGTGAGCCACCGCGCCCAGCTGCTCATTTTTAAAAAAAGAGAAAAATGAAGTTTTCCGAAAGAAATTGGAAGGAGCTTCCAAGGAACTGGAGAAATTAAATGCTTTTGGGTACAGAGTGAAGTGGAGCCTTCTGGAAAGCAGAGAGAATTACTGTAGTGTGACCTCCAAATACATTCAGTCTCTTCCGCCTCTCGGGTCTCCTTTGTTCTCTGAGAAGGCAGCGGCAACTCTCAACCATGTTTGTGAAGAAGTCTACTCTTCCTTCAAACGTTTCCTCAAGTTATGGGAGTGGTACTTAACTAAGTAATAGCATTTGGCCCTTAGGTGACAGCCACCTCGCTAGGTGGTTTTTGCTTTGTTTGCTTTGCTTTTTGTTGTTCTTGTTGTTTGCTTGCTTTTGAGACGGGTGTCACTTTGTCACCCAGGCTGGAGTGCAGTGGCACATCTCCACTCACTGCAGCCTTGCCCTCCTGTGCTCAAGCAATCTTCCGGTCTCAGCCTCCCAAGTATTAAAGCTGGGGCTACAGGCGCAGGCCACCACACCTGGCTAATTTTTTGTAGAGACAAAGTTTTGCCATGTTGCTAGTCTTGAACTCCTAGCCTCAAGCGATCGGCTTACCTCAGCACCCCAAAGTGCTGGGATTACAGGCCTGAGCCACCGTGCCGGCCAGGCGAGGTGTTTTTAATATGTGTTACCTGCTTAATCCTCACAACAATATTATGAGGTGTCGTATCATTATCCCAAACTCACCGAGGAATCAGAGGCACAGAGTCATAAATACTGAGGGTGGATTTTGGGCCAGGCAGCCCAAGTCCCCCACTTTGTTCATGATCATGATGTTGTATATATTTTCCTATGTCATTAAACACTGTTTGAAAATGGTGGTGTGATCACTGCAATCAGTCCATTATTTGGTCGTGCTGTGTAATTTGCTCATTTGGTTCTTCCTTGATGGGCAGGCTGTGGCAGATCTAGGAGGAGGTGCTGTGAGACATAACAGCAGGTGCTAGTGATGACCTCATCTTTTGTCAGAGGTGAAATCAGCTGGAGTGGGGAAAACCCCTGACTCCCCGGGGTACTGAATGGACTAAGTATATGCCATATTCTAGGAAGCATTTTCACATGACCCAAGATGATGATGATCTTCATTTTTAAGTTCTAAGTTCCTCCAGGAAGGACTGGGAAGACAGGGGGTATCTGAAGGTTCAGTTCCTGCTCTACTATGTCTCATGACTTTACATGCAATTTCCCTTTGTTTAACCTTTTTTTGCGAGACACAGTCTGGCTTTGCTGCCCAAGCTGGAGTGCAGTGGCTCTATCTCAGCCCACTGCAACCTCTGCCTCCCAGGTTCAAGCAATTCTCTTGCCTCAGCCTCCTGAGTAGCTGGGATTACAGTTGCATGCCACCACGCCAGGCTAATTTTTGTAGAGATCGGATTTCACCATGTTGACCAGGCTGGTCTTGAACTCCTGACTTCAAGTAATTGCCCTCCTTGGTCCCCCAAAGTGCTGAGATTACAGGTGTAACCTCAGAGCCAACGCTCTGTGGAGTATTCAGTTTTTCCTCCTTTTGGTTGAACAGAAGCTGAGAAGTTAAAAAAGTTAAATACACAGCTGCCCAAAGTTAAATACATCTATTAAGTTCTGTAGCCAGCGTCTGAACCAGGTTCAGCAAGTCTTCTTCCACCATGTGTGCTGTCTCTCCATGAACGGGAGCAGCTCCCACACTAGCCCACTGTGGTACGCACACCTGAGGGTGACTCCCAGTGAGTCACATCCTTGTGTAAGTCCATCCTCTTAAGTGTGAGTGGAATCTCTGACATGCTTCTAACCAATGGAATATGGCACAGGTGGCAGGATGTCATATGCCAAGGTGAAGAAGGGATGTTGCAGATGCAGTTAGGGTCTCAAAGGAGTTGATTTTTTTTTTTTTTTTTTTTTTTTTTTTG
>NW_022436944.1:52103405-52184286 GCF_009761245.1 Sapajus apella
CCTCCTGAGTAGCTGGGACTACAGGCACGCATCACCATGCCCAGCTAGGTTTTGTTTTTGAGTAGACATGGGGGTTTCACTATATTGGTCAGGCTGGTCTTGAACTCATGATCTCATGATCTGCCCACCTTGGCCTCCCAAAGTGCTGGGATTACAGGCGTGAGCCACCGCACCCAGCCAGGAGTTGATTCTGAGTTAATTAAAAGATTTTCCCCAGGTGGACCTCCCTTCGTCAGTTAAAAGCCTTAAAAGAAGTACTGGGTCCTTCCCAAAGGGAGAGAGTCTCCTGCTGACTCTGAAGAAGTAAACTGCCTTGTTGAGAGAGGGCCTGGGAGGGGCCACGTGACAGGCATCCACGAGTCATGCCAAAAGCCAGAACAGCGCTCAGCTGACAGCCAGCAAGACAACGGGACTTGAGACCTATGGCTACAAGAAACTGAAAGCCACCAACAACCACGTGAGCTCAGAGGAGGACCCCAAGCCTGGCCAACCTCTTGTTACAGTCTTGTGAGACCCTGAACAGTGGACTTCTGCCCAGACTCCTGCTCTGTGGAAACTGTGGGATGATAAATGAATGTTGTGTTAAGGTGCCAAGTTTGTGTTAATTGGTTGTGAAGCAGTAGATAACTAATGCACTCACAAAAGCCTGTTTATCCTGCATGAAAGCGGGAGCTCTGATGGCTGCTCCTCAGCAAGGGAACTGGAGCGACAGCAGCGCAGAGGGCAGCAGGCGGGGCCATGTTTATCGCTGGGCGGTGGTCACACATCATTCCATTCCTGTGGGGTCAATCCATTTGTTAAGTTAGTGCTCTGGGCATCCTGTGGCCTGGTTTACATGCAGGAGCTCATTCATCATTACAATATCCCTGTGAGATGTATTTCCATTTTACAGATGAGGAAACCGAGGTAGGGAGTTTATGTTGTCTGAGCCAAGTGTGGTAAGCGCATGCCTGTGATCCCATCTACTCAAGAGGCTGAGGCCAGAAGATTGCTTGAGCCCAGGAGTTCAAGGCTGCAGTGACCTATGATCATGCCACTGCACTCCAGCCTAGGTGACAGGACCCATCTCTTGAAAAATTACATAAATAAATACTGTGTCAGTTATACAAACTGACTCCCTTTCCATATTTTGTCGGTTATACAAACTGACTCCATTTCTGAGCTGTCAGTCTCTTCCATGGTGTTCTCTTGGAACAAGTCCAAAATAAAGTCCTGCTGCAAACAGTAGCTATGGTTGTACATTGTTGAGTTGTATTTGCTTTTTGGACTAGATAATATTTACATGTTCGAGATTCAAAATGTACCCAAAGTCCCCCAATTATCAGTTTTCCCCTCTGCAAGTATGCAGGACGCTGCTGGTGAGGCCAGTTTCTTGCATAACCTTTGGGAGTTATTTCACACTTCTGCGTGTGCCTCCCCTCCTGTCCCAGGTAAGAGCACACCTACGCTCACTGCTCTGTACTTGTATTACGCAACTTTCTGTCTTGGAGATAATTCCATATCCGTTCAGAATGAGGACACTTTCTCCTCCTCTTTCATAGCTGCATTGTATTCCAGAGAATGGATTTACTCTGTTTGTTTAACCAGTCCACACTGACAGCCATTCGGGCTATTTCCCACCTTTTGTTATCTGGCCGTGTTGTCATGGTTACTCTTGTACATATCATAGTTTTGTGTATGTGCAAGAATATGAGAGGGAGCAAATCGTAGAATTAGAGGACCCGCACCAAACGTTGCATGCTTATGAACATTTTTTCACAGGTCCTGAAACTCAGCTTCTCAACATCAACTTGTGATCGTCTCCCAGCGGGCTTCAGAAGTCTTCCGTGTCTGCTGTCACGGAGAAGCTCAGTGTTCCGCATTCCACTGCTCCACTCTCCCACGCAACTTTCTTTAGCATGTTAGGAACCAGAGGAGTCTAGGGAACAAGAAGGCCTGCCTGACTAGCATTTTTTTAGTATTTCCCAAGGTCTCTTACAGGGAGTGTTCAAGTCGGCTTCCCTAAAAGCAGAGCTAGATACGGGGATTCTTGTGCAACCGTTTTATTGCATGAGCAAAGTAAGCAAGGGTAGGAAGAGCAGGACAAAGACGAGTGTCAGAAGCTCAGCCTCAGCCTGATTCTGTGGGGAACACTGGAGAGTGACCTGCACCATGAAGACTGCCGTTTTGAGACAGGGGAGCTGGGCTTTTGTATACCTTTCATTGCCTACAGACCAGAGAGAAGGGAACATCAACCCCCAGGGATCTCCGAATCAGACAGCTCTAGTTGTCCAAGAGAAATCATTAGCAGGAGGGTGCAGGTGTACGGAGTTAGCAGCAGCACCCACAGTAGCTGGGGGCTGGATGCACAGACCTGGTGAAAGGGAACCTGGGAATCTGAGCAGGGCAACAAGGGGGGTCCCTGCTGCTATTCCATAGGAGCCATCTGAATTGTAGAATTGCCTCCCATCTATCTGGTGTCTGCCAAGGCTTTAAGCTGATGTATTCTGGGGACATACAAATCTGACCGCGCCTTCCTTCCACTTGCAAACCTGGCTTATCTGTATTCTTGCCCAGGCATCCCTCTGGATCTGCCATGCCAGGCAGCTGCCTTACAGATCTCACAAGACTTTTGATGTTACTTTTTACTGTCCACTCAAAGAGTTTGTTATATTTTTCAACTCTCATTTGAAACAAGGGGAGGGAAAAAAATGTTTACTGAACAGAAAATACAGTCAATAGAAAGCAAAATTATTTCTGCGGCCTTTTACAAGAGAGTTACAAGCAATGTCACAGTAACACAAATAACTTGACCGCATCTTTTTTAACTCCTTGGAAAGCCCTAAGGCCACAACCACAGAAAAAGTTTCCTGCAGATCAGATATTTGATTTCTGGAGTGGGTGCTTTCGTGACACATACTGTTTCAGTTGGGAAAGGTGAAAGAGGCAATGCGGACCTTTGTGTTGATAATGTGACGCTAGTTTTTCTTTTTTCCTATTTATTTATTTATTTATTTATTTATTTTTTAGAGACAGGGTTTCACCATGTTGACCAGGCTGGTCGTGAACTCCTGACCTCAGGTGATCCACCTGCCTCGGCCTCCCAAAGTGCTGGGATTACAGGCGTAAACCACCACACCTGGCTGATGATGGTTTTTCAAGGGTTCCTCAGTGTCCGCATTATCAAGCAGTGCACCTTTTTTTCTGGCTGCCATGTTGGGCAGAGGAAGGAACTGTGTAGCATAACATGCATCCCCTGAGCGTGACGGGGTCTGCTTGCTGACAGTAAGTCTACTAGGTTTGTGATGACGTAGATCCTGAGTTCATGGATGTGATTACTACTGTTACTTATAGTTGCCTTACAGTAGTTTATGGATAAAAAATTACCTTCCTGATGTAGTGGGTTGAACGATATCTCCTCAAAATATGTATCTTACTTCCTTAGAACCTGAGAATATTCCCTTCCTTGGAAAATGAGTCTTCTCACATGTAATTAAGACTCTTGAAATAAGGGGATCACCCTGGATTATATGGGTGGACCCTAAATCCAATGACAAGTGCCCTCGTAAGAGACACACAGAGGAGAAGGTGATGGTGATGTGAAGGCCAGGCAGAGAGTGGGCGACGCGGCAGGGCAGCCACCAGAAGCCGGAAGAGGCCAGGACGTCTCTCCAGAGTCTCTGGAGGGAGCACCGTCCTGCCGACGCCTTGACTGCAGCCCAGTGATAGTGATTTCAGACTTCCGGCCTTGAGAACTGTGAGGGAACAGAATTACAGTTGTTCTAAGTCACCAAATCTGTGGGCTTGCGACAGTAGCCACAAGAAACAAATATAGGCAGGGCACAGTGGCTCGTGCCCGTAATCCCAGCACTTTGGGAGGCCGAGGTGGGCAGATGAAGAGGTCAAGAGTTCGAGACCAGCCTGGCCAACATGGTGAAACCCTATCTGTACTAAAAATACAAAAATTAGTCAGATGTGGTGGCAGGCACCTTTAGTCCTAGCTTCTTGGGAGGATGAGGCAAGAGAATCGTTTGAACCCGGGAGGCGGAGGGTGCACTGAGCCGAGATCCCATCACTGTACTCCAGCCTGGGCGACAGAGTGAGACTCTATCTCAAGAAAAAATAAAGAAATAAATACAGCCCATTAAACATTTTCCATTGCAGTCAGATTCTAAAAATCTTCAACATTGTAGACTGCAGACATTTCATTTTTCTCCTTTTAGGGTGCTTTGCTCATTTCTAGGAATTAACTTTCAGAAAAGTGATGGCCACACTGTCTGCCTCTCGGACTGGCAGTGACGTCTCAGTCCGCTTTGAGTACATCTTTGTCCTTAATAGCTTATTCAATGAGAGAAGCAGTCCTTGAATTTCTGCTGAGAAAAACAGAACAATGAAGACAGAAGAAAACATCAGAGAGTGGTTCTCAGATGGCAGGGTGGGGCGACAGATGGGAAGCACGTTCCAAAGAAGCACTGCTTCTAGCCTTCCACAGATGATGAAGTATCCCCAGATTCCCCAAACCATCAGAATGCCAAATAAATCTTACTATTTCCCAGTAGAATCTTTCAAGACGAGCCTACTGCAGCTCAAATACATATGTATTAAAGTGGTCAAGTTAGCATTGCTTAATCCACTACTTGTGAATTGGGTGCTATCTTTTTAGTGTTTGTAGAAGTATTGGATGATTTAAGTCTCTTAATTATATATTTTTGTAACTTTTTGTTTATAAATAATCCCAGGCTTACAAAAACTTTTCAAGAACAGTACAAAGAACTGCCCATCTCCCCTTCCCTCAGGTTCTCCACTTGTTACCGTTTTCTATTTGTTTGATCGTTTTCCATTTGTATACATGCTATTACTTTTTTCTAGAAACCATTTGAGAGTGAGTTGCAGACATCATGCTCTTTTGGCCATCAGTTCTTCAGCATGCATTTTCTAAGAAAGACCCTTTATTATAGAGCAGCAGTGCAGTTACTTAAATCAGGAAGTTAATGACAGCAGTGCTATCATCTTACCTACGAGGCTTACTCAGATCTTGCCACTAATGTCCTGGGGTCTAGGATCCCATCCCAGATCATAAGGTGTATTCAGTGTCACATCTCTAATTTCCTTCAATCTGGAACACGTTCTCAATCTTTCTTGTTCTTCGTGACCTCGACATTTGTGCGGAGTCCAGAACAGAGCTGTCCCTTCGTTGGATTAAAGTCAGTGTGGTGGGACCCTCTGATACTCCACATTTTGTAGCTACACTGGAGGCAGAAGACAAAGAAAGAAGAGAAATCATGTTGGGCAGTCCTCGTCTGAATTGGAATGCCTTTGTTTCCACAGAAATCCCTTTTGCAGACTTCCTATCTGAAGTTAATAGTTAATAGTTCAAGTTAAGCTTTACTGGATGTCCTGTTCTTTTAAAAAGCCTTAGCTCAGATGTCAGCTCCTTGGGACAATGGCTAACGACCAAGTCTTATTGTATGACTGTGATGTGACTCACCTCATCTAATCCTCACAATACCGCTATCATTTATGTACTCTCATTTTGCATACTTTATAGGTGAGGAAATGAAAATAAACCCAGGTCTAGGGTGTGCCTGCTTCCCTGCTGGACTGCCCCCTGTGCTGCCTCAGAAGGGCCTTCCTCTGCCCCTCAGCTAAAGGAGTCCCCTGCCCCACCCTGCCACCATCACCCTATTCTGTTTCCCAGTTCCGATTTCATTACAGCACTTTGCCAGCCAGAATCCCTTCGTTCAATTCACCTCATTACCTGTTATGGTGGGCCTTCTCCACCAAGACCTGAAGTGCAGAGGGGCTGCCACCTTTCTGTCCAGGTCACCACGGGCTGTCCAGTTCCTAAGGTGGTGCCTGGAACACAGGAAATAATCTTTTTTCAAATGAACACCTGCATGTTTTCTTTGACCAAGCCTTTGGTAATAGCATTCCTTTCCAAAACGTCAGCACAGATCAAGGGCTTGAGAGACTTGGGTCTTCTCTAGAAGATGCAATAATGAGGCACCTACTGAGGGAAGGGGCTGGGTGTGCGTCCAGCAGTGGAAAGAGCGCCTCTGCGGGGTTCAGAACAGGCCATGGGGTCTGGGGCACATCTCTTCAAGCCTGTGAGCCAAGAATTTGGGAGAAGGCACAGGTGGGTGCCCCAGCGAAGACAGGCTAGGATGCCTGTCCTGGAGCAGCTCACCCCCACCCCCCCGCAGTGTGCGATAGAGATGCGTTTCTGTCGTAGCCGCCAGCCTGTTGTGATAGCATCTTTCTTTTTTCTTGAGTTGACAGGTTTTGGCAGACTCCCAATCAAAACAGCAGAAGCAAACAGAGACAAGCAGAGGGCTGAGAGAAGTGTCTGTCAGCTTAGCAAGCTGTCACGGCCGGGTTTAATTTAAAGCCACGCCAGGAAACACTGAATAGAGGTATTACTAATTGGATTAAAGGCTAAAAGAATCAAATACCAAAAGTGGCAGTCTCACTTTCGGATGCCCTTCCTGCCTTGAGTGTTAGCTCTTTGGTGTGGTTCTAGCCGCGGTTTTTGCCCGGCAGAGGCACTACCTGAAGTCACTCCGTCGGATGTTTGTAGAGTGGCTGCTCTGCCCCAGCCCTGGAGAGCCACAGGGGATACAGCTGTGAATGAGGCACAGCCAGCTTCCCTGTCGCAGAAAATCAAGACCCTAAACAAGGATGGTATTTCACCACACCAAAGGCGCCACTGTTTTAGCCAATCCCTAAGAAAGAAAGAAAAATATCAATTATGTGGTAACACAAATCTCTCTTATCATTTAGAATTTTTGTCTTATGGTCATTGAAAGAACTCTTTTAGACTTAATTAAATACAGATCTTATATATTTTTGTGAATATATAAAAAGGAAAATAGGTGAAGAAAAATAAATTGGTTGAGATATCCCTAAAACTTTTTTAGAGCCAGAGCCTTCCTCTTCTAAATCTTTTTATTTTTAGGTGTTTCTGCACAAGCTGTTGTCCCCTGTGCCATCAAGAGTGTGAGCCATGCAGCATTTCTCAGAAGAATCCATACAGAAACTACAGGCCGTCAGCACTGGGCTTGTGCACCAGCTTTTGATTCCCACTTTGGGAATGCTGCTAAGCCACCCCTGAGTTACTGTCCCCACCATCAGCCCCGCACCCCTGAGGTCAAGGTGCTCTACTCTTGTCTCTGGGATTTTATTCCTCCTGCTGGCACCTATGCCACACGTTTTGATGCTGGCGTGTTGGATGTTGCCACATGCACAGGCAGTGGTAACTATACACCTGTTTTTCCAATGCCATTGTAAGAAACACCCCGACTTGGCCAGGCGCAGTGGCTCACACCTGTAATCCCAGCACTTTGGGATTATAGGCAGGCAGATCATTTGAGGACAGGAGTCCGAGACCAGCTTGGCCAACATGGTGAAACCCTGTTTCTACTAAAAATATTTTAAAAATGAGCCGGGCATGGTGGCACATGCATGTAATCCCAGCTACTTGGGAGGCTGAGGCATGATAATCACTTGAACCCAGGAGGCAAAGGTTGCAGTGAGCCACTGCACTCCAGCCTGGGTGACAGAGTGAGACCTTGTCAAATAAAAAAAGAAAGAGAGAAGAAAGAGGGAGGGAGGGAGGGAGGGAGGGAGGGAGGGGAGAAAGAAAGAGAGAAAGAGAAAGAAAGAAAGGCCCTGACTTGAGGGAGTGAAAATGTGAAAGAATAGGCATCTGTGAATCGGTGAAGTGTGGCTAGTGCCAGAGTGCTGAGCATGGTGAAGCATTATGAAGGGTGATGAACGTTATGGTAGAGGATGCTGTGAGCACAGATAACTGGGTTCCCTCCTGTCTGTGGTCAGACCTTCCTGGAGAACAAAGCTCCAGGCTGAGACCTAATGCATGGGAAGGGGCAAGGCAGGAGGAAAAGGTGGAAGGGTGCTCTGGAGGAGGGAACAGTGTCTGCAAAGGCCCAGAGTTGGGAGGGAAAGTAAAGGCTTGCAGTGTTCTTGGTCAGTTCACAAAGTAGGCTTTTTGTTAGTGGTGAAGTATGGAAGAGCTGCTAGCCACGAAAATAACGTAGTGGTTCTGTGGGGCTTTGCCAGCATTCCCACCATAGCTACCTGTGTCACAGAAGCTGCTGGAAGAATTAATGATGCGGTGGGCATGTTAATATACCTAAATTAAAATATCCACTGCAGCCCAGGCGCAATGGCTCACGGCTCGGGAGACTGGGGCAGGTGGATCACCTGAGGTCAGGAGTTTGAGATCAGCCTGGCCAACATGGTGAAACCCCATCTCTACCAAAAATGCAAAAAAGTTAGCTGGGTGTGATGGCTGGCGCCTGTAATACTCGGGAGGCTGAGGCAAGAGGATTGCTTGAACTCAGGAGACAGAAGTTGCAGCAAGCTGAGATCATGCCACTGCACCCCAGCCTGGCGACAGAGTGAGACCCTGACACACACACACACACACACAAGCTCACTGCATCATTAATTCCTCCAGCAGGCTTATTTTTTCATCTGGGTCTTCAGTTGAAGGGTCTAGTGGCTTTTTTTAAGTTTTTGAGATGTTTGTTATGGAAATATGAATTTTAAAAATATTAATATAATTAAATCTGAAAGTTATTTGAAACAACTAAATTCACCGATGGGCCCACCATTCCACAGTTTCTACAATGTCATATTTTGGCCCTTGTTTAAGAATATATGTGAAGTTTGCAGGGCTGTAATCCCACTGATTACAATCATAGATTCCGCTTTGTTGCTTTTTTTTTTTTTTGTGACGGAGTCTTGCTCTGTCGCCCAGGCTGGAGTGCAATAGTATAGTGTTGGCTCACTGCAGCCTCCGCCTCCTGGGTTCAAGCGATTCTCCTGCCTCAGCCTCCCAAGTAGCTGGGATTACAGGCGTCCGCCACCACGCCCGGCTAATTTTTTGTATTTTGAATAGAGATGGGGTTTTACCATGTTGGCCAGGCTGGTCTCGAACTCCTGACCTCACGATCTGCCCGCCTCAGTCTCCCAAAGTGCAGAGATTACAGGCATGAGCCACTGCACCTGGCCCGTTGCTTATTTTTCTATTACAAAATTTAATATTTGGTAACACCCCTGTTGATATAAAAGCTTCATAATTGCACATAATATATACAATCATCTAAGTGGATATTTTTAAATTTATGTGACCACTCACTTTTAAACATGTAGTTTGCTTTTGAGCTTTTAACTACTATAAATGATATTACATTGAACATTTTCAGGGGTTGGCAAACTACAGCCCACAGACCAAATCTGGCCCGCCACCTGTTTTTGTAAATAAAGTTGTATTGGAACACAGCCAGATCCATTCATTCATGTATTACATATGGTCACTTTCACACTAGCACAGCAGAGTGGAGTTGCAATAAAGATTGTGTGGCCCACAAAGCCTAAAATATGTACTATTTGGTCATTTACCAAAAAGAAATTGCCAATCTCTGTTTTACAGTATGCAGCCGAGTTTTCTTTTGACTTACATTATTCTCCTTAAGATAAATTCTGAGAGATGGATATTCACTCATAGGATACATAACTTGGTTTGATTTCAAAATAACCTCTTTGTAACATAAATATGGCCTTCGTAGACAGTGACATATCAGAACAAATGAATTAGCTGATTCATTGATAGATTCATTATTAACTATTACAAGAGTGGAGTGATTAGAAGATACTATTAATGGAGCCGGGCGTGGTGGCTCACACCTGTAATCCTAGCACTTTGGGAGGCTGAGGTGGGTGGATCACCTGAGGTCAGGAGTTCAAGACCAGCCTGGCCATAATGGTGACACCCCATTTAAAAAAAAAAGAAGAAGAAGAAGATACTATTAATGTACCTTTGGTCCATTTCATTTATACTCAGGTAACTAATCTTCATCTCCAATTTAACTGCTCAAATAGAACCCAGTTCTTTTCATTCACAGCGTTTCTCAAAGTTTTTAATTGTTTCATTACTGCAACGCTAGCAGCTGTGTCTAATAAGGCTTAAATGTTACTGATTTGACACAATACCTTTCTCCCTTGCCAGTTAGGGACCTGAGCATGGGGGGGTTCCTAGTCAGTGGGCAGCCTTTACCTATGTGGCTATTCAAGGTTGGGCCAAGATTTTTCTATTCTTTTTGTAACTACTTTTTTGGGAGAAAGAACCCACTTAAAACCTTGCAGTGCACATCCTGGTGTGTGCCCAATATCCCCTTTATTGCTGAGGCGTTCGTCCTCCCCGCCCCGCCCCACCAGTGCCAAGAATGTGGCCTGCTGAGTCCCTCTCCACAAATTGATGTCCACCAAACAGACTCACCTCACTCAAGATGATGCCTGCCCTCTCCCTGGGGCAGCCTGTATCCTGTGGTCAGTGGAGAGTCATGAAAGGCTGCTCTCCTCACTTCAACAGAGAAAACTCTGAAGAGCAGTCCTAGCTTCAGAGCTCCTGGGAGGATCAGCCAAGGTCTTTGTTTTGGCTGCTCAAATCCTCCCACCACCTGGCCTTGCTTACTCTCCCACTGTTAACTCCTGGAGAGCACCCCCCAATTAACTTTTTCATGCAAATCTCTTTCTCAGAGTCTATTTCCAGGGAATTTCACCACCCCAGACCCAAAGGACCGACCTAAATCTTCTTGGTTCGGTTTTCATTCTTCACTTCCCATTGACTTTGAAAGTTTGCACCTTCTTTGCGTCTCTTCACAGTGATATTTCAGCACTGCGTTCACAGCTCCTGTTTGCTGCAAGTCTCTGCTCTTCACCTCATCTTTGACATTTCTTAGTGGTCTCCTTTTATTGCCGCATTACTTTAGGAAAAGGTGAGGTATAAATTACCAAGGTAATAAATATTCAAATTGCACAGACCATCTGCCCCTGAGCAGATGTCCACTTTAAGGCAATGTCAATCCCCATCCCCTGGGCAAGGGGAGAGGGAAAGAAGCTTCACCACCGAAGCTTCGTGGGAGGAAAAGGGAAGCTGAGAAGTGTGGCTTCTATTGAGTTTCTGATTCAGACACAGGATGAGTTCCTTCCAGAAAATTCAGTTAATGAAGGGGAAATGATAACCCAAGAATGTTATGATATGGAGCCTGCAGGTTGTTTACAACAGAAGTGCTGCATGGACCCAATGAGGGTTTTACTTTTGCTTTTAGCTGTTGTGGGCAGAGCACGTGATGCATGCCAGGAGCTGGCTTAGTGCTTTTCAGGTATTAGAGGAGCTAACTCTCTAAGTGGGGTATTATTTGTCACCCCCACTTTCCAGGGGGAAAACAGGCCCTGGGAGGTTACACAGCCTTTCCAGGTCACACAGGTAAGAGGCAATGGGAATTTGACCCCAGAATCCTTTGACTCCAAAGCCAAGCTCTTAATCTGTATTATCTTGCCTCCCTTCTGTAGAGATCAAGGTTGTCCACAGTCTAGCCCAGGGACCAGCCAGAGTACTTTGGCTGGGGGTGGAAATAAGCCTGTTCAAAATGCAGATTCCTGGGTCCCAGCTCAGACCTACTGGATTAAAATCTCTGGTTGAGGGGCCCAGGGACCTGTATTTTGTGGATACACTCTCTAAAGGATGAGAATGTCAAGTAGTGACTTTCTCACTGCCATGCAGGTCACAGGCCACCTTCCTAACTTTCCTTGCCTTGTGTCAAGTGAGCCAGCAGGGACCTGAGACCATCAGCAGCTTTGTGACACCTGCAGGTCATCTTCCATTGTCATGTTGCCTTTCCAGTAGACCCTCCTGTTAGGATTCAGCACTTTCTTTGATGCTGCTCTTCATCTCCTGATAAGGGGGGGAAACTGAGGCAGTGGAACTGCTGGATTCCTGCTGCCTCAGTGAGATCTTGGGTAAGTCACCTGCCCTCTCTGTGCCTTGGTTCCCTCATCTGTGAGAAGGGCGTGATAATATTACCTGCTCAGGGTTACTGTGCAGAAGTACTGCAGCTCTGAGTGTTAGTTATTATTTTATCACCTCCCTTTAGCAGTCTAGTGAGACCTTTAATCATCTTTTCCCCAGAAGTCAGCTGGGTCTGTTCTCACTATTCCATATGTATAATATTTTCCACAAGGTCTTCATTTCCTTTTTCTCTTTGAACATCTCCAACTTGCCTCTACAAATCTATGCTAGTCCCTTTGATAAGAATATTAGATTGACTCAGGTCTGTGTCCGCATGAGGAGAGAGTCCACCTGGTCTTAGGTCAAGGTATTTCAGGCGTTTCATTTTGCATTTACCGTCGTCTGTAGAGCATATCATACAAGCCAGGCTCGTGTTTTTGACTGAGCATAGACATCAAGGTGATGAAAAAGGAGCGTTGGGTCAGCTCTTGGCTCTGCTGCCCCCTAGATAGGTAATCTGGGTAAACCACATCCCCTCTCTTGGTCTCAGTTTTCTCTTGTGAAGTGGGGGAAATGTTTTTGAGATCAACGTTGTTCTAATCATGATATATACATGCATATATGTACTTGGTAAGAAGCTGAATTGCTGCGCAAGCTCAGAAAAGCCTGAGCTCTGGTGCGGAGGAGCTGTGAGTGTTGGGGGGTGAAATTCAACATCTGAATTTCATCTCTCCTCCACAATCTCACTCTGGTTCCACGGCAGCAGCATCGTGCCGTCTCTCGACAGATGTCTTTTTAAGTTTTTAAAATAAGAGCTTTATTGAGATAGAATTCGCATACTATAGAAATCATCTATTCAAAGTGACAATTCAGCAGTTTTTAGTCTCTTCACAGAGTGTGTACCATCATCACCACAGTCAATTTCAGAACACTTAGAACCATTCTGTGGGTTTTGACAAACGCATAGTCATGTATCCAACACCACCATGTGCCGGGCGCGGTGGCTCAAGCCTGTAATCCCAGCATTTTGGGAGGCCGAGGCGGGTGGATCACGAGGTCAGGAGATCGAGACCATCCTGGTCAACATGGTGAAACCCCGTCTCTACTAAACATACAAAACATTAGCTGGGCATGGTGGCGCGTGCCTGTAATCCTAGCTACTGAGGAGGTTGAGGCAGGAGAATTGCCTGAACCCAGGAGGCGGAGGTTGCGGTGAGCCGAGATCACGCCATTGCACTGCAGCCTGGGTAACAAGAGTGAAACTCCGTCTCAAAAAAAAAAAAAAAAAAAAAAAGAAAAAAAAAAAGCCAGCACCACCATGTGTACAGAACTGTTCCATCAGCCTAAAGTTCCCTCAAGCTGCCCCTTTGTAGTCAGCCCTTTCCCCACCTTGTAACTCCTGGCAACCACTGATCTGTTTTCCATCCCTATAGTTTTGCTGTTTCCAGAATGTCGTATAAATAGAATCACATAATATGTAGCTTTGGAAATGGCATCTTTCACTTAAATTAATCCATGTTATCACGTGGATAATAAACATATTCTTTCTATTACTGAGTAGTGTTCCATTATATGGATATGTGTCTGTTTTATTCATTTACCAGTTGAAGGACATCTGTTTCCAGATTTTGGCAATCATGAATAAAGTTGCTATAAACATTGACTTACATGTTTTTCTTGTGTGTATAAATGTAAGTTTCCATTTCTCTTAAGTAAATACCTATCCATAGTTGTTGGGTCATATGTTAAGTATATATTCAGGCCGGGCGTAGTGGCTCACGCCTATAATCCAAGCACTTTGGAGGCCAAGGCAGGCGGATCACGTGAGGTTAGGAGTTCAAGACCAACCTGACCAACATGGTGACACCCTCCCCCCCAAAAAAAAAGTATATATTCAAATGTATAAGAGACAGCAAAATTGTTTTTTACAGTGGCTGTACCGTGTTGCATTCCTACAGCAATGTATGCGAGTTCTGGTTGTTTGCCATACTTGCCAGCATTTGATATTATCAGCATTTTCTCGTTTGGGTTTTGTTTAATTTTAGCTATCCAGATGAGTATGTAGTGATATCTTACTGTGGTTTGTTTTTGTTTTGTTGGTTTTTTTTAGACAGGGTCTCACTCTGTTGCCCAGGCTGGAGTGCAGTGGCATGATCTCAGCTCACTGCAACCTCTGCCTTCTGGGTTCAAGTGATCCTCCCACCTCAGCCTCCTATGTAGCTGGGACTACAGGCGTGCAACACCACACCTAGCTAATTTTTGTATTTTTTGTAGAGACTGGGTTTCCTTATGTTACTCAGGCTGGTCTCAAACTCCTGGGCTCAAGAGATCCACCTGCCTCACCCTCCCAAAGTGCTGGGATTACAGGCGCCTGTCCTTATTGTAGTTTTAATTTCCATTTCCCTAAAGACTATAATGTTGAACATCTTTTCATGTGCTTATTTGCCATCCATATAGTGTTTTTGGTGAAGTATCTGTTCACACTTTTTCACAAAGATTTTCTTCTATGTTTTCTGCCAGAAGTTTTATAGTTTTATATTTTAGGTCTGTGATCTGTTTTGAATTACTTTTTGCAGAAGGAACTAAGTACGGGCCAAGGGTCCTTGTTTTATATGTGAATATTGAGTTGTTCTAGCACTACTTGTTGACAATGCCTCCACTGAATTACTTTGTACTTCTCTCTTTTTTTTAAGACGGGGTTTCACCATGTTGGTCAGGCTGGTCTTGAACTCCTGACCTCAGGTGATCCGCCCACCTTGGCCTCCAAAGTGCTTGGATTACAGGCGTGAGCCACTATGCCCGGCCTATACTTCTCTTTTTTTTTTTTTTTTTTTTTTTTTTGAGACGGAGTTTCGCTCCCGTTACCCAGGCTGGAGTGCAATGGCGCGATCTCGGCTCACCGCAACCTCCGCTTCCCGGGTTCAGGCAATTCTCCTGCCTCAGCCTCCTGAGTAGCTGGGATTACAGGCACGTGCCACCATGCCCAGCTAATTTTTTGTAGTTTTAGTAGAGACGGGGTTTCACCATGTTGACCAGGATGGTCTCGATCTCTTGACCTCGTGATCCACCCGCCTCGGCCTCCCAAAGTGCTGGGATTACAGGCTTGAGCCACCGCGCCCGGCCTATACTTCTCTTAAAAGACCAGCTGATTATGTTCATGTGAGTCTATTTCTGGACTCTGTTTTGCTGCATTGATCTGTGTGTCTGTGCTCTCACCAGTTCCACACTGTCTTGATTACTGTAACTTAATGGTAAATCTTGAAATTGGATGGTGTTCTTTTGAAAAATTGTTTTGGTTATTCTAATTCCTTTCCCTTTTCATATGAATTGTAGAATCAGTTTTCCAGTATTACAAAAATAATAGTAATAAAGCCTATCGCTGGGATTTGATTGAAATTGTGTTGAACCTGCATATCCATTTGGGGAGAACTGGCTCATTAACAATAGCATGTTGTTCAATCCATGAACATGGTGAGCCCCTCCAATTATTTAGGTCTTCTTTGATTTCTTTCCCCAGTGTTCTGTCGTTTTCATCATACTGTAAGGTTAGATTTATACCTAACAAATATTTCCCTTTTTGCTGCTATTGTAAAGAGTCCTCTCCTTTGTTTTTAATTAACTTCAGTTGTTCATTGCTAAGATATTGAACTGTAGTTGATTTCTGTGAATTGATTTTGTATCCCATGACATTACTAAAGTTATTTATTAGTTCTAAGGAGGTTTTTAGTAGATTTTATGAGATTTTCTACATAGATCATGTTGTCTACCAGTGAAGTAGTTTTTGTTTCTTCCTTTTCAATCCATATGCCTTTATGTCTTTTTCTTACTTTATTGCAACTTCCAGCAGTATAAGAATGTGAGAAAGGACATCTTTTCCGTGCAGTATCTCACCAAGCATGGTGTTAGCTGTGGGTTGTTTTGTAGATGCCCTTTCTCAGTTAAGGAAGTTCCCTCCTATCCTTGCTTGCTGAAAGTTTTCTTTTTTTTTTTTTTTTTTTTTTATCATGACTGGATATTGAATTTTGTCCAAGGCTTTTTCTGCTTCAGTTGATACGACTATATGCCTTTTCTTGTTTTGTCTGTTCATAAGGCATATACATTTGAAACGTTTGGAAATATTGAGCCAGGCATGCATTCCTGTGATAAACCTTAGCTGTGGTGCCTTTCTACTTCTCTTTTTTTTTTTTTTTTTTTTTTTGAGACAGAGTCTCGCTCTATCGCCAGGCTAGAGTGCAGTGGCGTGATCCTGACTCACTGCAACTTCCATTTTCCGGTTTCAAGCAATTCTCCTGCCTCAGCCTCCCAAGTAGCTGGGACAACAGGCATACACCACCATGCCCGGCTAGTTTTTTGTACTTTTAGTAGAGACGGGGTTTCACCATGTTGGCCAGGATGGTCTTGATCTCCTGACCTCGTGATCTGTCTGCCTCGGCCTCCCAAGCATTTCTACTTCTTATATATGCTGGATATGATATGCTAATATTTTATGGAGGGTTTTTGATAGCCTGGGGCTTCTCTGCAAGCTTGTTAATGACTCAGCCCACGCTGGGTCCTTTCCTTTGAAATATTCAAGTATTCATAGTCCTGTGTGGGTTATTCTGAATCCTGGCCTCTCTTTCCTCTCTCTGTGGTTGGTGTTCTTCTGGCTTTATCTGTTTCTCCTTTTTGCCTACATGTTAGAAAAACATGAAGTTACACAACTCAATTCAGGAACAGGATTTAGGAAGAAGTATTTGAGTCCAGTAGTTAGCTTCGAATTGATTTGCCTCACATTATTGAGGTCCTACCAAGTGCTCCGTCCCCATTGTCACCTCAGAAGAACAGCTGATTTGCATTTATCTGAGCAGTCTAGTTCTCCATTACCAGGCACATGAGAGGAGGCACTGCTGAGGACGAACCTGCCGTCCATGTCTCTTGGTGGCCTCCCTGTTTCCTCCAGAGGCATCCAGATCCGGGCAGAGCCACAGCCCGCTTCCCGGGGACTGAAAGGCCATCTTTGTCTTTCCACCGGAGGCTTCTGCAGCGGCCAGGAGGCCTGAAAAGGACGCGGTGGGGGAAATGTCGGGAGTGGCCAGGTTCCGGCCTAACGGGTTATTTTTAAACAGCGAAGCCCAGCGACGTGGGGAACGTTCTAGAGGGAGGTCTTTGTTTTCACTTGGCGCAAAAGTGAGAGAGCAAAAGAGAATGCGGGCAGCAGGGGACGGCTGACTCCACGCCTGCCTTCTGCGACGACTTCAGCCGGACCTGGGGCTGCAGGTCACAGTGGCCATGACTGAACTGGGGACACGGTCGAGAGGCTGGAAGAGGAAGAGAGGGGCCGGCTAATGGCCTGCAGAAGCGGCGAGGCCGGCGGCCTGCTTGCTTGGCTCAGCAGTTTAGTTTGTGGGAGAGTTTGCACAGACAGAATCCCAGGCTCAGTGTGAGCATATTGTCGACAATCTGAGCAATCTGGGCGGCGAAGCCATCGGGGGAGCTTTTTCGTTGGTCTCATCAGCTGTCTGCACCCTCCTAGAGGAGGTACTGCCTACCTGAGTCCCTGGAGGCTCCCGGGGGCCTTTCTACCACCTGCTGCCCTCCCCTCCCACCCGGCCCCTCTCCACCCGGCTTCCCTCCCAGCCCCTCTCCACCTGGCCCCTCTCCAGCCGGCTCCCCTCCCACCCAGCTCCTCCCCCTTTCCTCTGGCCAGTATTCTGATTTCAGTCCCCATTACCTTGCTAGAACTGACATAGCCTCCTGCAAACTGACTTCCGTGTCTCTTCTCTCCCATCTCCAGTCCACCTGCTATTAGATTCATTTTCCTTAAGAACAGTTCTGCTGTGGCTCTACTCTGCTTAATAACCTTCACTGGCTCCCCATTGCCCACCTGGCACGTCTACTTCCCCTGCTTGGAATCTGATGCCCCCTGCATCCTGCCAGCTTTGCTTCCCGTCACACCTCTTCACATGTCTGTGCTGTTTGCCTAACATGGACAACAACCCTCTTGTTCCCAAACATGCCCTTGTGCTTTCCTGCCCCATGCCTTCTGTGGTTGTGTTCCCACTGCCAGAAGCCTCCGCTTCCCCTTCTCTGTGTGTTGGAATCCTCTGATGGAGGCCACACCCGGGCCATGTGTACCTTCATAGAGGACCTGCCTGACCTCTCCTTTCTCCTGGCATCATTCCTCACAAATCATAGCTCTCTGGTGGCATTTATCCCATTTTGTCGCTGTTACTTGTGTCTGGATCTTGAGCTCCTTACCCTTTAGGACGGGGTCCACGTCTCAGCTGTCCTCATGTCGTGCTCATCTCCTGGTGATCACATGCTGCACTTAGAGGAACCATCATTTTTGTGCTACTTTGTGCCAAGACCTTAAACATTATCCCATTGGTTCCTCCCAACAAACTTCTAAAAGGAGTTTCAATACCTAATACCTGGCCGGGCGCAGTGGCTCATGCCTGTAATCCCAGCACTTCGGGAAGCCGAGGTAGATGGATCATGAGATCAGGAGTTCAAGACCAGCCTGGCCAACATGGTGAAACCCTGTCTCTACTAAAAATATAAAAATTAACCGGGTGTGGTGGCGGGTGCCTGTAATCCCAGCTACTCGGGAGGCTGAGGCAGGAGAATTGCTTGAACCCGGAGGCAGAGGTTACAGTGACCCAAGATCGTGCTACTGCACTCCAGCCTGGGCAACAAGAGCAAAACTCTGTCTCAAAAAAAAAAAAAAAGGAAAACCAACATTTGTTGAGCATTTACTGGAGCCGTACCAGACTGTTCTAAATATTTTGCCTGAGTTGGTTCATTTAATCCTTGTATTATCTCTTTGTGGTATGTTTGATTATTTTCCCCTATGCTAAAGATGAGGAAACTGAGGCCCAGCGGAGTGAACTGGCCCCTTCTGGCTGTGTTGAGTGACCATCTGACCTGTGGGGGTTGCTAGCTGTGCATTATCGCGCCTGTTCAGCCTTCCTTCCTCTGATGGACGGCCAGCCTTTGGCAAACACTCAGACTTCCTTCCCCAGGCCCCACGGGGCACCACGAAATGATCACACGTTCTTAACAATAGCGATTCTGCAACCGTGACACATGCTTACAAATCCCTTAATGGCTTTTGTATTCTTGCTTTGTCATTTTTTATCCCAGACTAATTTCTTCTTCCCCAGGCTGGCACTTATTTGGCATTGTGCTGCCAGGGGTTTTAATCAAGGCAGCCTACACCCACACTGTGAAGCTCAACAGGCACTCACTTCTGGCACGTACCCAGGGCTGGGTGCCAGGCCTCCTGCGGGGACTGGCCCCAGAGCTTCTCCAAATACTTATTTCCCCAGGATAGTGGCCAAAGAGCTCAGCAGCAGAACTATTTCTTCTGTGTCAAGGTTCCTTAGGATTCTCTTTGGCAAAATGGCAACCAGTCTCTTATCCCTCATGCCAAGCACAGAGCTGGACATGTGTTTAGCCCTCAATAAATAATCCTTGAATAAATAACTTCATTCTCCTTTCTTTTTTGAAAGCTGGGGTTACCTGACAGGGAAACCAGGAAAATTCTGAAAACAAATCTATCAGTTAGCTTTTGCTGCCTAACAAATACAGATACTTATGGTGGGGTTACTCCTGAGAAAATTGCAAGTTAAAAGTACTGTTAGGTGAAAAATGCATTTAATACCCAGAATCTACCAAACATTATGGCTTAGCCTCACCCACCTTAAACATGCCCAAAACATTTACATTAGCCTACAGTTGGGCAAAATCATTTAATACAAAGCCTATTTGGTAATAAAGTATTGAATAACCAAGTCATATATTGATGTTGTACTGAATGTATATCACTCCACACCATGGTAATGTTGAAAAATCATAAGTTGAGCCATCATAACTGTCGGCACAAAGCCTCAGCGCACACAGCAGTAAGAGTGCATTACTCACATGACTGAGGTCAGCTGGCGATTGGCTCTGCTCGTTATAGATCAGGCTTCCTTCTGTGGCTGGGGGTTGGCTGCTGGCTTCAGCTGGGGTAACTGCAGTGTGACAGCGCTGTCCACCTGCCTCTCATCCTTCTGAGGCCAGCAGGATAGTAGCTTGGGTAGAGAAAAGTGATCAGATAATTGCATTGTCACAAAGCACACGGTGGGTGTTATGAGCATTCCAAACTCAAAAGGACCTACCTCTGCTGTGGCACTGAAGAGCGGCCGCATTTCATTTTAAGAAAAATCAATATGTAGACGTATTTGCTGGTAGAACTCTCTGTTCAAATGGAGTCTTACAGGAAACATGAGTAAATGATTCTTACAAGCTGCTCGGGGTAGGGGATGAGAGGAGGGTGGAGGCAGTTCCGTGTCTTCCTTCTGCTCCTTCCTGGTTTCTGTGGCTACTGGAAAACCAAAACCAAGAGCTCTCACAAGCGCCTCTGTCACTGGCATTCTTCATTGACCTGAAGCAGAGCATGGAACCTCCAGGCCCAGCACTTAGCTCCGTTAGAGCCTCTAGTCTGCAGAGGATTCAGAAGGAACAGAACGCCAGTGATGTAGAATGGAGGTGGGTGTTTATCAAGCCATTCTCAAAGTTTGGCCACCAGGGTGGTTTCGTCGTATAATATTCAGTAACAAGCCTCTCAGAGGTGACAGCTGCCTTTTAGCTGAGCCATCCCAAGAGTATCCGCTGAGGACACATTTTGAAGCCAGACCCCCAGGTGCAGGTCACAGATGGTGTCTCTCTCACACCTGTGCTTGTCACTGTCCTCTGGATAGATTTCAACTTCCCTGTGCAAAGAATCAAAACATGAAACCCAGAACAATGCATATGTTACTTTCAATAGAGGCCAGATAGGACCTTTTTATGTTTAAGTGCTTTTTCCGTAACAGATCACTCAGAAATTTAGTGGCGTTAAACAACCACTTATTCTCACCACTTCTGCAGGTCAGGAATTCAGGCAGGGCACAGTGAAGGCTTGTCTCTGCTCCTCGAAGCCTGAGGCCTCGGCTGGGAAGACTGGAAAGCTGGAGCCAGTCATCTGAAGGCTCACGGTCTCATGTTGCAGTTGATGCTGGCTGGGGGCCTGATGGGCCATGACAGCTACACACGGCCTCTCCAGTGGTCTAAGCCTCTCATAACATGGTACCAGGGTTCCTAGGATGAGCAGCCTGAGAGTGTGGACCAGGAAGAACTGCTATCGTAGGCTGCGACCTCGCCCTTGCAGGTCACGCCGGTGTCACTTCCATCACATTACAGGCGGCCACCAAGCCCTGCTCAGCTTCAGCAGGAGAGGAAACAGACTCTACTTCTTGGTAGTGGGTGGCAAGGTTCTGCAAGAGCATATGAGACTAGAAGTGTCGCTGTGGCCTTTTTGGAAAACACAGCCACAGTACGTTAATGCAGTATTGGGTGTTCTTTTATACCCCATTACCAAGGCCAAAGGAATCAGAATATCTGGTTGCAGAGATCTTGTTTTAGCTTCTTGCCCTCTCTCCCAGACCACTGAGCCCTTGGGGAAAGGTTTTTTCTTGTTTGTTTGTTTTATAACAGTCTCACTCTGTCACCCAGGGTAGAGTGCAGTGGCATGATCATGGCTCACTGCAGCCCCAACCTCCCAGCCACCTTCCGAGTAGCTGGACCACAGGTGTGGGCCACTGCACCCACCTAACTTTGCAACTTTTTGTAGAGAGGGGGTTTTGCTGTGTTGCCCAGGCTGGTCTCGAACTCCTGAGCTCAAGAGATCTGCCCACCTCGGCTTCCCAAAGTGCGGGGATTATAGGCATGAGCCACTGTGCTGGCCTGGGAAACCTTTACAGTTAGAGCTTTGCTGAAAACAGAGGCCAGAGGCCCAACACAGAGAAAAAACATAGAAGAAGCAGGAAGCATTGTCAGTGGTTAAAAAGCAGACTTTGGAGCCAGATAAAAAGGACTGAATCCCAACTCTGTGCAGACAGCTCTATGGCCTAGAGCAGGTGCCTCTCTGTCCCTCAGTTTCCTCATCTGTAGAGAGAGGGAAATAACAGGGTTGTCTAATAATTTGACAGCCCTATGCCTGGCACATGATAAGTGCGTAATGAGTATCAGCCATTTATGAAAGTAATGATCAATACTGGTATTATTTCAGCTCATTATAAAAAAGCTTATGTCTCAGGAAGGGCCGTAGATCCCACTCCTGCTGGTCCTGGAGAAGATTTCTTGGCAATCACGTCCTTTTATTTTGTTATTGACTTCATCAGAGAACCTGCGGGAAACATTAGCTCCTAATCCTAGTAAGAGCCAGCTGTATAGAGGGATTTCATCTGTCTGATTTTATCCAGTTCTCCAGGTCTTAGAATCTTGACTTTCCAGGGGAAAAAAAAGAGAATTTGATGTATTTTCTATATTTTTCCCATTTGTAAATTAATGTGCTACGTTTCCTCAGTTCTAAGTTCCCACCAACCTTATGACCACTGATTTTTATAACTTGCTAGGTTGGTGGGAGAAAAGTGCCAATCTGTTGTATGGTACATTCCAATCTCAACAACATTAAAATGTGAAAGAAAAAGGTACAAATTGGAATTAAGGAAACACATCGAGTTCACTAGAATTTAGAAGTCTAGAAAAACACGAAGGAGAAAATTAGAACTCCTTATACTGAGATTAGGTGTGTAATTTTAGCAGAATACTTTTAAGCAGGAAAGGACACCATTTGGCCAGCTGGTCACAAGTGTAAAACTGGGATTTGACCTGGCGCGTTGGCTCACACCTGTAATCCCAGCACTTCAGGAGGCCGAGGCAGGTGGATCACCTGAGGTCAGGAGTTCGATACCAGCCCGACCAACATGGAGAAACCCATCTCTACTAAACATATGAAATTAACCAGGCGTGGCGGTGCACACCTGTAATCCCAGCTACTCGGGAGGCGGAGGCAGGAGAATTGCTTGAACCTGGGAGGAGGAGGTTGCTGTGAGCTGAGATCATGCCATTGCACTGCAGCCTGGGTGACAAGATGGAAACTCCGTCTCAAAAACAACAACAAAAAAAGAAAACACTGGGATTTGCCTGTGCAAACTAGAACATCCACTCCCCTAATCTAAAAGCCTGAGTTAAAACCAGAGCTAACCACAGTTAACGCACCAGGCATGTGGCTTCCATTTTCCTCTCAGTGGTTATATTTTCACACCATGAGTCTTTCTTAACCTTTTTAATATTTATGTCATGAGTATTTTCCCATGTTATGAAAGAAAGATTTAAAGCTACATTTTTCATAATTACAAAAGTAGTGATAAACTGAATAAAAGTGCAGTCGTTCACATTCTGACCACAGCCAGGCTGAACAGTGAGGCTGTAGGTTCACAGAAGTCACCGGTGCAAATACCAGCACGGAGCCCTGGTGGAGCGTGTCTGATGCACTCAAGCGAAACTCGACTGGCGTCTGAGTGGGGCCAGGCGGGCAGCTGTTGTCTGCGGCTTTCCACGGTTCTCAGGAGCAAGGTGGGCTCAACACAACTCATCTAAGTCTCCGCGAAGAACAGAAGACACCTTCCAGAGCGATGAAGATCAGGACTGACTGGGAAAGCAGCAAGCTGCTTGGATCCACTTGGCAGGGACAAGAGCCTGAGACGTCTGGAAGTACGTCTGGCGTGGTGTAATTTCACAAGCCAAACAAAGCTGTTACATAAGCAGAAAAAGGAGCAAAAGGGCTCACACTGAGATGAAACTGACTCCCTCCAGTCCAGGAGTGGGATGCTGAGGCCTCAGCGAGGACTTGGCGGCTGCACTCCGGCCACCTCTGGCAATGGGGTTTGTTGCAAGGGTGTGGGGAGCAAGAACGTGGCCCAGCACAATGCCTGAGCCACAGAAGGCCCTCAGAAAAAGGATACAAAATTGTACTTGTTCATTCATTTATTCAACAAATATCTATGGAGAACTACCAAGACCAGCTCAGCCTAGAGACCCCCACCCAGGGGGGCTGAAGGCATTAAGAAGCAGACACCCTGCCGGGTGCGGTGACTCTGTAATCCCAGCACTTTGGGAGGCTGAGGAGGGCAGATCACAAGGTCAAGAGATCGAGACCGTCCTGGCCAACATGGTGAAACCCCATCGCTACTAAAAATACAAAAATTAGCTGGGTGTGGTGGTGTGTGCCTGTAGTCCCAGCTACTCGGGAGGCTGAGGCAGGAGAATTGCTTGAACCCGGGAGAGATCGTGCCACTGCACTTCAGCCTGGCACCTGGCGATGGAGTAAGACTGTCTCAAAAAAAAGCAGACACCCAGAAAGAACAGCACAGTGGGATTATCCGAGGCCCAGCAGCCTTCCAAACTGAGAGCCCCAGGGGATTACAGCATTCCGGCTGAGGGCCTTGGGCAGATTCTGACCCACATAGTTATTCTCTCTCAACAGGTGATTCTTATTAACAAACAGGTGTTCTGTGTTTTCTCATAGACCCAAGATAAACTAGCTAGGCAGCTGGTGCCTGCTTACCACTGATCAAGGACAGACTAGAAAGTATTCTCCACGAGGGATCCACGGGGGCTGGGTCACATATCCCTGCTTAAAGAATTCTTTTAACCGGTGTGTGATATACATGTACTGTTTTGCTGCTTTAGAATGCCCCGAGCAGTTTTCCACTTGGGGCGGGGCGGCTAGGTTTTCCTTGCCATCATTCTCAGCAAACAATATAATTTGTCGTACATGTTAGGACTTGTCCTAGTAGAGAACCAATATACCATTCAAGGTTTCTGGCACTGGGAGAACAGTGACAACAGATTACCATGGGACTTCCATTCAGGGGCGACAGACAGTAAGCAGACAGGTAAAATATACAACTTGCTGGGCGGTGATAAGGGCTCTGACGCAGAATGATTAGTGTCGTCTACAAATGAGAAAATATTTACCTTTTTAAAAGGCAGAGAATAAAACTATATGTATGATCCCATTTTTGAAAAGAGGAAATAAGGCTGGGATCGGTGGCTCATGCCTATAATCCCAGCACTTTGGGAGGCCAAGGCGGGTAGATCACTTGGATCAGGAGTTTGAGACCAGTTTGGCCAACATGGTGAAACCTCGTCTCTACAAAAATACAAAAAAATTAGACGGTATGGTGGCGCACGCCTATATCCCAGGTACTTGGGAGGCCGAGACAGGTGAATCACTTGAACCCAGGAGGCGGAGGTTGCGGTTGCAGCAAGCCAAGATCGTGCTATTGCACTCCAGCCTGAGCAACAGAGTGAGACTTCATTTCAATAAAAAGAAAGAAAGGAGGAAATAGTACATATGTGCTTAACATATACATACATGGAAACAAATACCCAAAAATGCCGGGGAGGTGGTTATCTCTGAGAAGCAGCATTATGGGTAGCTTTTGTCTTCTTAAATAGACACTTGCCTGAGTTCATTTCTATAATGAGCAAGTATTGGTTCTATAATTATATTAACACTTTTTTTCTAAGCGAGAGATGACAGGAGCACCATTTAGAATGGGCTGACACTTGTAAGTCAGAGTCCCAGAGCGCTGTTGGCCAGTGTGAGGGAATCAGGCAGAGTTACATTATGGACGTTCCTTCTATCACCCGGTTCTCCCTGCTCACTCCCAGGTGGGACCAGATAGAATTTAGGCCCTCAACCGAAAAGAGGCCCGAAGCTGGGCCCTGGGGCTCTGTATACAAGCAAGGGCAGCCTGCAGTGAGGTAGCATAGCAGTTAGGAACGGGGACTGTGAGCTTCAGCCAGGGCCCCAGGCCTGGCTTCTTAACCTGGCGGTGTGACTTGAGCAAGTTACTTGACCTGTTCTCAGTTGCCACATAAAAAGATGATAGTGGTACTTACCTCCTGGGACTGTCGTGATGGACTTAGTGAAAAATTTTAGGCTGGGTGCGGTATCTCACGCCTATGATCCCAGCACTTTGGGAGGCCGAGGTGGACACATCACTAGAGGCCAGAAGTTTGAGACCAGCCTGGCCAACACTGCAGATGTTGGAGGAGACACCCCTTACCCTGGGTGGGTTGGGTACGAGCAGAAGCCACTGCACTGTTCCAGCCCAAGCTCGCTTCTTGAGGCCTCCCTCTGGGATATGCTCCCTCTTCTAAGCCTTGGAGTCAGGTAGACCTTGATTTGCTTCTTGGTTCCACCACTAGGTGATCTTCCTTGGGCAAGTGACCTGCCTTGGTCCTCACTTTCTTTAGATCTGTGAATTGGGCGGAGTCGCAGCTGGCTCCAGTTGTGAGGATGAAATGCACCAGGACTGCGCTGCCTGGTACCTAGCAGGTGTTCAGTAGACGCTTGCCACTCCCTCTTGCCTCCTCACCACAGGCTTCCCAGATCACCCCCTGGCCTTCCACACCGTCTGCCTGCCTCAGCTAGTGTTTCCTTCCCCCACACCCCTCCCCCGGGGGTTTCCATGGCCCTGACCCGCCAGGCATCGTCCCTACCCATTTCTCTCTATGCTGTTCACTTTTGCTGACCACATGTCAATAACCAGTGATGAGGCTGGGGCACACTTTGGAGCCACAGCCTCTAGGGTGAGCGGCATTATTGCTATGGCAACAAGAGGCAGCAGCCCTGAAGAGGGTGCCTGCTGAGCCGGCGGCCTGGGTCCCAGCTCTGCCTCCAGACTTACTAGCTGTGTGATCAGCTCATATTACTCGATGTCTCTGTGTCTCACCTTCCTTTCTGTACAGTGAGGAGAGTAGCAGCCTACCTTGTAAGTTTGTGAGGATAAGATGGCCCACAGGGCTTGGTGCACGATACGCGTACGGTCGGGCTTAGCGATTACTTCTGCTCTTCTGGTCACCCTAGGATTCGTGCTGACGGCCAGAGAAGATACCTTCGCTTTGGGGTTCAGTCCTCACACGCCCCATCCCCACATTGTGTCAGCTGCCCTTGGTCCTCTCTGATGACCCACTCCTCCAGGGACTTTCTTGTGGAGAGGACCGTCCACAGCCCTGTCCTTTTGCTGTCATGGTTGTCTAAAGACGTGCGTCCCGTCGTAATGACGAGAGGGAGCGGCAGAAAATGCTGTTTGCGCTATCTTGAAATTTAGTCACAAAGGAAACCAGGAAATTGTGTCAGACACTGAAAGACAAACAGCTAGAGAAAAACCATTGCTTGCTACAAACCGGAATTTGTGATTTCAGTTCAGCTCAACACGAGCACAAGCCACCAGGTTAGCTCCACAGTAAATGCCAGCAGTGCTTCCTGCCCTTTTGGATGCAGTGACATTTTTGACAAGTTGAGCTTTCTAGCACAGTCTTTCTAAATGTGATCCTGATGACCTTTGCCAGTGAAATACAGTGGTGACTCGGTGATGTGACTGTGGTACAGACCATCTGTCTGGGCTGCAGCTGTTGTGAGAAATTGGTTAGGGATGAAGAGAACATGACCTGGCTAGAATAACAAGCCACTGCACTGAGAGTGTTCTGGCCCCATCACGAGCCAAGAATCTGGAACCTGACTCTCTACATCACACTCACGCCCTGGTAGTCCTCCTGGAGAGCCCGAATAGTGCCCCCCGGGGGCATTTGATGAGTACATTCTAGCAAGTGTAAAGATGTTCTGAGGGCCATCTCCAAAAGTCACTCATCCTCCTAGTCACAAGGGACCTTGTGCCAGGTCCCTAAGTGATATTTGGCAAAAACAGCACGGTCCTCTCCTAAAGGCCTACAGGCCAGTAAGGGAGGGAGATGGGCTTTTTAAATGCAAGAGAGTGTCATGGAGCTGTCACAGAGGATGGCAGGGTAAGCCCAGGAACCATTCATTCACCCAGTGTTGAATTGAGCACCTACTATGTGCAGGGCACATAAAGGATACAAGTGAAACCAACAGGGTCCCTTGTACTCGTCGAGCTGGCATTCTAGATGGGGAGGTCAGCAGTAAACAAGTTAACCAACCAACATAGACACAGCGCAGGTTGCAAAGGTACCCTAAGAGAATACTGGGGACCTACCTGAGGGGCAGCATGTGAGGAACTCTGGGAACCCAGTGTGTCTAGAGAAGCAGAGGTAGCCAGGATTCGAACCTGTAGCTCCATTGGGCCTCATTAGAGGATGCTGAACTGACTCAAGAGTATAAGACTATTGAAGGGTTTTACATTAAGACTTTAAGGTGTTTTAAAGGTGATGATGATTGCTGTGTGGACAGTGGGTTGGCAGTGAGCTGGTAGAAGTTTGTGTTAAAGGTGGCAATTCAACCAATGGGGAAAGAACGGGCTGTCCAATAGATAGGTTCATATAATCGATTGACTAATTGGACACAATCAGAACCCTACTGTATGCCCTAGTTCATGCCGTCTACAAAAATAAATCCCAGGCTGGGCGCGGTGGCTCACGCCTGTAATCCCAGACTTTGGGAGGCCGAGGTGGGTGGATCACCTGAGGTCAGAAGTTCGAGACCAGCCTGGCCAACATGGTGAAGCCTCATCTCTACTAAAATACAAAAAAATTAGCTGGGCATGGTGGTGGGGCCTGTAACCCCAGCTGCTTGGGAGTCTGAAGTGGGAGACTCGCTTGAACCCTATGGGAGGCAGAGGTTGCAGTGAGCCAAGATCGCGCCATTGCACTCCAGCCTGGGAGACAAGAGTGAAACTCCATCTCAAAAAAATAAGAAGAAGGAATAAATCCCAGATATGATTAAAGAGCTAAAAACTGTGTGTGTGTGTGTGTGTGTATGTTTTTTTGTTTTTTGGAGACAGAGCCTTGCTTTGTCACCTAGGCTGGAGTCCAGTGATACGATCTTGGCTCACTACAACCTCCGCCTCCTGGGTTCAAGTGATTCTCCTCTCTCAGCCTCCTGAGTAGCTGGGATTACAGGCATGCGCCACCATGCCCAGCTAATTTTTGTATTTTAGTAGAATTGGAGTTTCACCACGTTGGTCAGGCTGTTCTTGAACTTCTGACCTTGTGATCCACCTGCCTTGGCCTCCCAAAGTGCTGGTATTACAGGCATGAGCCACCACGCCTAGCCCTATACGTATATTTTTAACAGAAGCAAATATTTATTTTTAATGTAGGAGACTATTTATTTATGAGTTAGGTTCTCACTTTGTCACCCAGGCTGGAGTGCAGTGACCCAATCCCCAATCACAGCTCACTGCAGCCTCTTACTCCTAGGCTCAAGCAATCCTCCTGCCTCAGCCTCCTGAGTAGCTGGGACTACAGGCCCATACCACCACGCCCGGCCAATTTTTAAAATGTTTTTGCAGAAATGTGGGTCTCACTATGTTGCCCAGGCCGGTCTTGGACTCCTGGTTTCAAGTGATCCTCCTGCCAGTCTTGGCCTCCCAAAGCACTGAGATTACACCTACTGCACCCAGCCTCTTTTAAAAAAATAATAATAATAATTTTGAGATAGAAAACAAGACACAAAACCCAGAAACTTTAAAAAAAGATGCATACATTTGACTATATAAAAATTTTTAACTTTAGTAAAACAAAAGACTAAAAGGCAAATGAGAGATGGAGAGAATATATTTGCAATATCTATAACAGACTAAGTTAATATTTGGAATATAAAGAGTTCTTTGAATTCATAATAAAAATAGTAGCAATAAAAAATTAGGCCAAGAACGGGAAAAGGCAGTAGCCAATAAACATGTGAAAAGATATCCAATCCACTAGTGATTAAGGAAATGAAAATTCAAACACTAAGATAAAGTTTCCATTCTTTTTAAATACTGGTAATCTGTTTTGGCAAGATTCCCTGTGTAGGGAGACAGGGAATCATCTCTTGTGAAATTTTAACTCTCTTGTATTATCTCTTTTGGATAATATTTTGGTAACAACAAAATCTTAAATGTGCATATGCTTTCACTCAGTAACTTCACTTTTAGGAATCTATCATTAATATTCATACAAATACAAAAAAGTACGTCTAATTCTTTGCACGGTTGTTTGTATTAATGAAAAACTGGAGATGTGCTACATACCCACCAATAAAAGATGAATGCCTCTCGCTCTCAACCAGAGGCAGTTTTGCCCCCCACAGGACCCTTGGCAATGTCTGGAGACACTTCTGGTTGTTGCAGGTGGGGAGTGGGTAAAGATTGGTGTCTCGTAGGTAGAGGCCAGGATGCTGTGATAAGACAACCTTAGGACAGCCACCTGCAACAAAGAATTATCCAGCCCCCAAATGTCAGCAATGCCAAGGGTGAGAAACCCTGGGCTAAATAAAGTCATACTGGGGAATACAATGTAGCCAATGAAAAGAAAAGGTAGATTTATGGCCGGGCGCGGTGGCTCACGCCAGTAATCCCAGCACTTTGGGAGGCCGAGGTGGGTGGATCCTGAGGTCAAGAGATCGAGACCATCCTGGCCAACATGATAAAACCCCATCTCTACTAAAAATACAAAAAATTAGCAGGGCGTGGTGGCGCATGCCTGTAATCCCAGCTACTCTGGAGGCTGAGACAGCAGAATCGCTTGAACCCAGGAGGCAGAGGTTGTGGTGAGCCAAGAATGGGCCATTGCACTCCAACCTGGGTAACAAGAGCGAAACTCTGTCTCAAAAAAATAAAAAGGTAGATTTATATTTGTATGACATTGTAGATCTCTAAGATGTGTCTTTTTTTTTTTTTTTTTTTTTTATAAAGACAGGGTTTCACCACGTTGGTCAGGCTGGTCTTGAACTCCCGACCTCAGGTGATCTGCCTGCCTTGGCCTCCAAAGTGCTTGGATTACAGGCGTGAGCCACAGCGCCCTGCCAAGACGTGTCATTTTAAAACTGCTTTTTTGAAACTTATACGTGATTCTTACAATGTAAGAAAATAAGTGGATTTTTAAAACTGCTAAATATCCCTTCCCCTCCCCAGAGCCAAGCGCTGTTACCAGCTTCTTGTGTGTCCTTCCAGAACTGCCCCCAGCATGTTTGCACCGCCTTGCACTCAGTGCAAACATAGACTCTGGTTCTTGCTATGCTGCAAGCAGGTTGCTGTGCAGTTACATTCAGAAATCGGGTGCGTCACTGAGCTGCCCACGACATGGAGCTGAGGACCTCTGACGTAGTTCCTAGATCACTCTCCCTCCCTTGGGTTTCTATGGCATTTTCATCTATAGATACAAAAGAAAACGAAGTGCTGGGGGCACCGAACACGGGCAGGATTCTGAAGTGAGATTCTGATGTTGGTGAGCGAGACAGGGCCTAGAGGAAGCCTCGGGGCAGGTTTCTCAGCCAGTGGGTGTTAATGATGCCTTTAACAGGGAGGGAGGCAGGGGTAAGCCCCTTACACTCAGCGCAGAATTCAGACAGACCACATTGAGAGCATACCACATTCCTCTTCCTGCCTGCCCACTGCCAAGCAGTCATTTATGGGCCAGCTTCCAGGCTCTGAATCCTTCCACGTCTCCGACTTTCCGAACAAGCCTGGCTTTCATCTCCTGGGGATTTCCTGGAAAGCATCTTAGAGTCGGGTCTGAGACTTTCGATGTTGGCTTTCATCGGTTACTTCCCCTCCTCCTGCCTCCTCTCACTGAGGTCTCATTCCAAGGTCAGATGCAGGGAGAGTGGGGTTGGGTGACCTACCAGCATCCAGCTCAGGGCTTCCAAAACAAAAGGTGTCTGGTGCTGTCTTCAGCCAGACACAGGCACACTCAGTGGACCAAACTTGGCAGAGGCACGAGGTCTCAGGTCTGCTGAGAAAATGCTCCCAAGCCTGGGTGGCAGGAGACAGGGTCCCGAGACCAGCAGACACCTTTCCATCCCAGCTCAGAAGCGGGCATCTCCTGAAAACTGCCTCTTGAGTTTTCTCTAGAGATTTTTCATCTTAGACATCAAAATCTCATCTCTTTCTGGAAGGATGCTCAGCCAGGCTGAGAACCTGCGCAAACTTTCCGGCACCTGGCTGGCTGCGGGTGTACACTCAAGCCGCAACCAGACGAGTTTGGTCCCAGAGTCCTCGGGGGACCATCACCGTTCTCGGATCATGTCAGCTTGCTTCATCTCTTGTGAAATTCTAACTCTCTGGTCCTTCAAAAAACTCATCTCTTCTTTCTAGTAAGAATTCTGACAGAATGGAGTCAGAATGGACACAGGTTTCGGGGAGTGATACTTCTAATCTGGAATTCTAATTCTAACTCTGCGGTGTCATGGCTGGTCTCTGGAACCCTGGCTTTGAGTTGAGGGCTCTTGCAGTGTTCCTTTTAAATCCCTGGACATGGCTGGGTGTGGTGGCTCACACCTGTAATCTCAGCATTTTGGGAGGTTGAGGTGGGTGGATCACTTGAGGTCAGGAGTTCGAGACCAGCCTGACCAATATGGTAAAACCCTGTCTCTAATGAAAATACAAAACTAGTCAGGCATGGTGATGTGCACCTGCAGTCCCATCCACTCGGGAAGCTGAGACAAGAGAATCACTTGAACCCAGGAGGCGGAGGTTGCAGTGAGCTGAGGTCGTACCATTGCACTCCAACCTGGGCGACAGAGCAAAACTCCATCTCAATAAAATAAAGTAAATAAAATAAAATAACCCCTAGACATTTATGTTAGATATTTTATTTTCATGACAGTTCAATATAAAAGAACAAATTATTATGAGAGGAGCTAGAAGGCACCTTAAGAGGCAAGTGAACCCTTTGGACAGCATCACATTGAAGTGACTCTACACAGAAGCACCCGTCTTCCGGGAGGCTCCCAGCCTCTTCTCTCTATCCTGCAGCCAGAACCCTGACCTCCAGTCCTCTGAATTCAGGACTGTTTGTTCCTTTGCTTTTCTAACGGGGAACATGAAGAGGGCTGAGAGGGCTGGAGCTGGCGAGAGGAGGGCAGGGATACAGATACACGCCCCAGCGCCTCTTCCCCGCTGCTGTCTCTCTCTTTCTTTCTTCTGCTTCACCTTTCCTTTTTTTTTTTTTTAACTTGTATATTAAGTTCAGGGGTACCTCTGCAGGTTTGTTATATAGGTAAATGTGTCGTGCAGGGGGTTGTACAGATTATTTTGTCACCCAGGTATTAAGTCTCTAAATAATTCAAGGGGACCCAACATTTGCAGAAGTTACCTAGTGACTTTAGAAGAATTTCTGAAAAGTTTGGTGTCAGTCAAATTTTTTTTTTATTTTATTTAATGTGCTGGCTATTTGAAGTTGGAATGAATGAATCCTTGGGGAAAAAGGAAGCTTTCAAGAGCGCACGTAAGCACACACCATGCTCTGGCTTAGTTAGATTTTCTAAAATCGGGCTTTGCTAAAGAAGAGCATCTGGTAGTCAGCCATAGGCCAACTGAACCAAATTCAGGAAGTCTTATTTCATGAGCAAATTCTCAGAGAGGTTTGAGACGTTTCTGACAGAGCAGGAATGTACTTCCTACTGCCCACTGCTCAGCCCTGGCAGCTCAGAGCTGGAAGACCCGCACACGTCCCTTTTGTTGGGAAACTTCCACAACCCTGTGTCACCATGAAAAAGAGCTAACTTTGTCTTCAACGAACAGTTGGAAAATTATTTTAATTTTTGCATTATATGAGATGCAAAATTGCCTCTCTACCTAGGAATCACACTGCATAATCTTACATTATCTGCATTTTCAGTCATGCCTTGAATAAAAATACTTGAGTTCATGAGGAGGTCAGGTAGGGTTGGGAAGACCCCTAGACTTCCCCCATATAGATGTGGCCTGGAAGTAAGACTGATGCACAGCAAAGCCCTGGCGACCATGCATACTCCCGAGTAAGGCAGAGGAGTGATTCATCGTATCACCACGGCTGGCTAGCTTCAGAGGAACCGAGAAAATGAAAACACATGTGTTGCTCATTAGCAAAGGGAAATACAGAAATGCTGGGGGACTCTGTGTGTCAGAGCCACACTCTTCTGCTGTGATCTGGTAAGCAGAGCACTCTCCATGCCCACTTCAAGCTTCCAGCTGAGGGTTCTCTTTTAGCTGTTGTACCTATTGCTGAGGACCTTGATAGAGGGCTAGCAACAAGCGGCTTTAGAAAATAAGAGCATTGGCAGGGTGCGATGGCTCAAGCCTGTAATCCCAGCACTTTGGGAGGCCAAGGTGGGCGGATCACGAGGTCAAGAGATCGAGATCAGTCTGGCCAACATGGTGAAACCTCGTCTCTACTAAAAATACAAAAAATTAGCCAGGCATGGTGGTGCGTGCCTGCGGTCCCAGCTATTCGGGATGCTGAGGCAGGAGAATTGCTTGAAACTGGAAAACGGAAGTTGCAGTGAGCCAGGATCACGCCACTGCACTCCAGCCTGGCAATAGAGTGGGACTCTGTCTCAAGAAAAAAAAGAAGAAGAAAATAGCATTTCAGCATCAACCGTTTTAACTGGAGTTAGATCCATTTTGTGACTGGATTTGATTTTTATGTTTTAGAGACAGAGTCTCCCTCTGTCTTGCAGGCTGGAGTGCAGTGACATGATCATAGCTCACTGCAATCTCAACTTCCTAGGCTCAATGGATCCTCCCACCTCAGCCTCCCACACAGCTGGGACCACAGGTGCATGCCACCACGCCCGACTGGTTTTTGTATTTTTTGTAGAGACAGGGTCTTGCTTGTTGCCCAGGTTGGTCTCCTGGTTCAGGTGATCCACCCGCCTCGGCCTCCCAAAGTGCTGCGATTGCAGGCGTGAGCCACCACACCAGCCCCCATTTTGTGATTTAATTTTCATTGTAGATTGACATTTTCTATCGCAAAATATTTCAGCAGTAGTACCGTAGTTGAGGGGCCACGTTTGGGGCTGGGGCTGGGTAGTTCTTTACTACGGGAGCTATCCTGTTTACTGCAGGTGTTCAGCAGCACCCTGGCCTCTACCCACTAAAGGCCAGTAGTAACCTCCTAACCCTGCAAACTGTGTAAACCAAAAATGTATCCACACATTGCCAAATGTCCCATAGGAAACAAAATCACACACCCATACACATACACCCACACACACACACACTCACACACTTTTAAGAATCACTGCTCTGGCCAGGCAAGGTGGCTTACGCCTATAATCACAGCACTTTGGGGAGCTGAGGCAGGCAGATCACTTGAGGTCAGGAGTTTGAGACCAGTCTGGCCAACATGGGGAAACTCCATCTCTACTAAACATCAAAAAATTAGCTGGGCATAGTTGTGTGCACCTATAGTCCCAGCTACTAAGGAGGCTGAGGCAGAAGAATCGCTTGAACCTGGTAGACAAAAGTTGCAGTAAGCCAAGGTCACGCCACTGCACTCCAGCCTGGGCGACAAACCAAGACGCCATCTAAAAAAAAACAAAAACAAAAACACTGCTCTATACGAAAGAGGCAATATAAAATAATCTTTTTCCTAAATTGGTTGTGCATTTAAAATAGATTCCTGGCTGGGAACAGTGACTTACGCCCGTAATCCCAGCACTTTGGGAGGTTGAGGCGGGTGGATCACTTGAGTTCAGAAGTTTGAGACCAGCCTGGGCCATATGGCAAAACCCCATCTCTACTAAAAGTTAAAAACATTAGCTAGGCATGGTGGCACACGCCTGTAATCCTAGCCACTTGAGAAGCTGAGGTGGGAGGATGGCTTGAGCCCAGGAGGCAGAGGACGCAGTGAGCCGAGACTGTTTCTCTGCATTTCAGCCTGGGAGACAGAGCCAGACCCTATCTCAAAAAAACAAAAACAAAATAAATAAATAAAATAGATTCTAAGATTTGACACACATTGAGCCCTGTATGTTACTGGTTTGTTCCCGGTATGGAGTAGACAAGGATTTCTTCTCTTTGAGTGGCCTTCACAGAAACCCAGACTCTTCCTCACTCAGTGTACTCTCTTGCACTCATGTATCGCTGATAATGTTCATCTGATTATTAATTCAGTGGTAGGCCGTTAATTCTGCATGTTCACTTGTGCAGCGATATTTCTTAGTGAGCTCTCGCCACATGCCCTGGTGGGGGGCGGCCTCACCTCTTAAAACAGGATTTCCGCACCGTTGAGCACCCGTCCACCTTTCTCAGCTTGTTATGAGAGCTGACACTTCTGGGAGGTAGAAATGCATCTGGCATGGAGGAGCTTGGTCCCTAGAATCAGACAGACCTGGATTCGAATCCTACTTCTACTGCTTACAAGCCAGACAGCCTTGGACTGATGAGTGAACCTGCATGCCTCTGTTTCCCCATATGACCATGGGGATGATTTTGTCTACCTGGCAGGGTTCTGCATGGCCTTAGCGAGATCACATATATCAGACATCAGTAAATGGTAACTTGTGCTCTGTCAATCGATAGCTGTAAGGTATGAATTGCCATCTTTGTAGGTCAAAAAACCATCAAATGTTGGCAACTTCATACAGTTGGACCTAATATGGAAACTCCAGGTCACCATCATGCTGTATTCTTTGCTCTGTGGATGTCCAGCAGATGAAAGGGGTGGCTCAGCTTTGTTATTTTCCTGCTCCTTCTGAGGAGGCCTGCTGCTGGCACAATCTAACAGACTTCGTGGGGGACAAAGTCAGTCTCTGCCATCATCAGTGTTCACAACCAGCATGTAGTTTTCAAATTGCGTCCCACGTGAAATTGCACTTTTCCAACCTTCCAGCCAGTTTGTGTGGAAATAACCATTGTATTGTATTAATAGCAGTTCTTCAACTCGGGCCTGCCAGAGGGATGCTTGGTTTGTTTTCTGTTTGTTCTCTGGGTATCCGTCTTGGACAAACAGTTCTCTGATGTCTCTGTATTTATGTGGCAGGTCACCCTGCTGATTGCCTTCATATGCGTGCGGAGCTCCCTGTGGACCGACTACAGTGCCTACAGCTACTTTGAAGTGGTCACCATTTGCGACTTGATAATGATCCTCGCCTTTTACCTGGTCCACCTCTTCCGCTTCTACCGCGTGCTCACCTGTATCAGCTGGCCCCTGTCGGTAAGAGCCTGGCCCTGTCCTCTGCGTGCAGAAGTCAGGATGCTGGCTGGCGCACTGAGACCTGACGGAGTTTTTCCCGTCTGCCCATCTCACCTCTTTAACCATTCTTTGCCGCCTCTGCCCTGAATTTCCTATTTGGTGGACATCTCTGCCTGATATCCTGCTGGTTTTTAAAACTCACTTTCCAGCTATAGGAAGGCTGTGGATATTGCTCCAGTGCCTATTTCCTCAAGCAATAGAGAATGGCTGTGTGTGTGTGAGCTGGGAAAAGAAACACAGAAGGAAACGGTAGGTGAAGATGATGGGTATGGATGCCGTTGTGAGGATTCAGTGATAGGATCTCTGGCTAAAAGGGACTAGTGGGGGCTGAGGAGACAGTCCGAAGTTGCCAGGCTTTTTCTTCCCACTCTATTACTTTTTTTAAGCTTCATTGATAGGCAGTTCACATGCTGTATCGTTCACCCATTTCAAGTGTACAATTCAATGGAGTTTAGTCTATTTCCAGAGTTGTATAACCATCACTATAATTTTAGAACATTTTCATCATTTCAAAAAGAAATTCCATACCTTTTAGCTGTCACCTCCCTACCACTCCTCCCTTCAGCCCTAAACCATCACTAATCTTCTGTCTCTAAAATTTTTCTACTCTGGACATTTCTTGTAAATGGAATTGTATATGTGGTGTTTTGTAACTGGCATCTTTCACTCAGCAGAATGTTTTCATGGCTCATCTGTATTGTAGCAGGTATCAGTACTTCATTCCTTTTTTTCTTTTCAGAGACAGGGTCTCACCCTGTCACCCAGCCTTCAGTGCAGTGATGTGACCATGACTCACTGCGGCCTCAACCTCCCAGGCTCAAGTGTTCCTCCCACCTCAGCCTCCTGCGTAGCGGGGACTACAGGTGCATGCCACCACACCTGGCTAATTTTTGCATTTTTTTTTTTTACAGAGATGAGGTTTTACTGTGTTGCCCAGGCCGGTCTCAAACTCCTGGACTCCAGCAATCCTCCCACCTTCACCTCCCAAAGTTCTGGGATTACAGGCATGAGCCACCATGCCAGCCCTTTTTATAACCAAATATTACTTCATTGTAAGGCTAGACCAGACTGCATTTCATTTTTCATTCATCATCAGTGGATCTTTGGGTTGTTTTCATCTTTTGGCCATTATGAATAATGCTGCTACGAACATTCATATACAAGTTTTTTGTGTGGACATATTTTCATTTTTGTTTGGTATATATCTCAGAGTGAAATTGCTGAGTCATAGGGTCACTTTGTATTTAATTGTTTGAGGAACTGCCAGACTGTACGCCAAAGCGGCTGCACTGTTTTACATTCCCACCAGGAGTATATGAAGGTTTCAGTTTCACCACATCCTTGCCAACACCTATTATCTGACTTTCTGATTCCAGCCATTCTAGTGAGTGTAAAGTGTTATTTCCTGTGGTTTTGATTTTCATTTCTCCAATGACTAGTGATGTTAATTATCCTTCCATGTGCTTTTTGGCCATTTTTATATTTTCTTTGAAGACATTATTCGAGACCTTTGCCTGTTTTTTAATTAGGTTATTTGTCTTTTCATTATTGAGTTATGGGAATTCTTTCTATAGCCTTGATAAAAGTGCCTTATCAGCTATATGATTTGAAAATATTTTCTCCCATTCTGTTGTTTTTCACTTTTTTGATGGTGTCCTTTAAAGCACAAGTTTTTAATTTTGATAAATTCAGTTTATCTGTTTTTTTCTTTTTTAGCTCATGTTTTTCTTCTCATATGTAAGAAGCCATTGCCAAATTCGGATTGTGAAAATTTACTTCTATGTTTTCTTCCAAGAGTTTTATAGTTTTAGTTCATACATTTAGGTATTTGATCCATTTTGAGTTAGTGTTTTTTGCATATGGTGTGAGGTAAGGGTTCAATTTCATTCTATTGCATGTAGATATCCAGTTATTCCAGCAACATATGTTGAAAGACTCTTCCTTCCCCCATTGAATCGTATTGGCAACCTTGTTGAAATCAGTTGACCATTAAACACATGAATTTATTTCTGTACTCTCAGTTCTATTCCAATGATCTATATGTCTATCTTTATGCCATTATCACACTATTTTGATTACTGTAGCCTTGTAGTACATTGTAAAACTAGGAAATGTGAGGCCTCCCAATTTGTTCTTCTTTTTTAGAATTGATTTGGATCATTACAATTCCAAATGATTTTTAGAACCAGGTTTTCAATTTCTACAAAAATCAGCTGGAATTGTAATAAGAATTATGTTGAATCCATAGATCAATTTGGAGAATATTTCAATCCTAATATGAACTCTTATGATCCATAAACATGGGAAGTTTTTCCATTTTTTAAGATAATCTTTTATTTTTTTCAATGTTTTGTAGTTTTCAGAGCAAAAGTTTTGGGGTTTTTCTGTTTTGCTTGAAATAGGATCTTGCTCTGTTACCCAGGCTGGAGTGCAGAGGCAAGATCATAGCTCCCTGCATCCTCAAACTTCTGAGCTCAAGCAATCCTCTTGCTTCAGCCTCCCAAAATGCTGAGACTACAGGAATGAGCCACTGTGCCTGACCTGAAATTTTTAAATTAAATTTGTGTCTAAGTATTTTATTCTTTTTGATGCTATTTTAAATGGATTTTTCCTTAATTTCCAGATTGTTCATTGCAAGTGTATAGGAGTCCAATTACTTTTGCATATTGATTTGTGCCCTCCACTGTGCTTAACTACTTAGTAGTTCTAATATATTTTTCTAATATATTTTTAGTGGATTCCATAGGATATACTATAAACGATCTGCAAATAGAGATAGTTTTACTTCTTCCTTTATAATCTAAATGCCATTTATTTCATTGTTTTGCCTTATTGCAAGAAATGAACTGAATAAATTAGATATTGAATAGAAATGGCAATGCAGCCATCATCATCTCTTTCATGTTAGGTGGAAAGCATTCCTTCTTTCATCATTAAATGCAACATTGGGTGTGAGCGTTTTGTAGGTACCCTTTATCAAGCTGAGGAAGTTCACTTCTAGTACTACTTTGTTGAGTGTTTTTATCGTAAAACAGTGTTAGATTTTGTCAAATGCTTTTTCCATATCTACTGAGGTGACAAGATGGGTTTTTCTCCCATTATTCTGTTAATACCGTGTCTTACATTGTTGTTGTTGTGTGTGTTTGTCGGTGTATTTTTGTTTGTTTTTGAGACAGGGTCTTGCTCTGTCATCCAGGCCGAAGTGCAGTGGTATAATTATGACTCACTGCAGCCTTTATTTCTCAGGCTCAAGCAATCTTCCCACCTCAGCCTCCTACGAAGCTGGCACCACAGGTGTGCACCACCATGCCTGGCATTTTTTTTTTGGGGGGGGCAGAGATGAGGTCTCCCAATGTTGTCCAGGCTGATCTTGAACTCCTGGGCTCAAGTGATCCTCCTTCCTCGGCCTCCCAAAATATGGGGATTATAGGCATGAGCCCCCACACCTGGCCTGATTAGTTTGTATATGTTGAACCAATCTTGCATTTGTGAGGTGAATTCCATTTGGCCATACTGTATAACCCATTTCATATGCTGGTGGATTCAGTTTGCTAATATTTTGTTGAAGAGTTTTTGCATCTATATTTAAAAGAGATATGGGTCTGTAGTTTTCTTTTTTTCTAATGTTCATCTGGTTCCAGTATCAAGGTAATACTGACCTCACAGAATAATTTAGGAAATATTCCCTCCTATCTATTAAAAGAGTTTGTGCAGAATTGGTATTAATTATTCCTTAAATGTTTGGTAGCATTCAGCAGTGACACCATCTGAGTCTGGGCTCTTTTTGTGGGTAATTTTTTTTTTTATTGTTAATTCAAACTCAATTTTGCAATCTTTTCAGATTGATTGTGTCATTTATTCTGGAATCAATTTCAGTAGTATATATGTCTAGGAATTTGTCCATTTCATCTAAGTCATTGAATTTATTGGCATGCAATTGTTTATTGTATTTCTTATATCCTTTTTATTTCTGTAAGTGCAGTAGTGTTTCCTCTTTCATTTGCATCTTTCTCTCCCCGCCCCCTTCTCTTTGATCAGTCTAGCTAAGGATTTGTCAATCTTGTTGATCTTTTCAAGAACCAGTTTTTGGTTTCGTTGATTTTGTTTTTTATTGTTTTTCTATTATCTTAATAAATTTTGCTTTTATCTTTATTATTTTCTTTCTTCTGCTTGCCTTAGGTTTAGTTTGATTTTCTTTTCCTAGTATCTTAATGTGTAATATAGTTTGGATAACTGTCCCCTCCAAATCTCATGTTAAAATGTGACTCCCAGTGTTGGAGGTGGGGCCTAGTGGGAGGTGTTTGGATCATGGGGGCAAATCCCTTATGAATGACTTGGTGCCATTCTAGTGGTAGTAAGTGAGTTCTTGCTGTTAGTTCCTGTGAGAAGTGATGGTTAGAGAGAGCCTGGCGCCTTCCTCCCTTCTCTTTCTTGCTTCCTTCCTCTTGCCATGTGATACCTGCTCACCTTCACCTTTGCTTCAGGGAGTAGAAGCTTCCTGAAGCTCTCACCAGAACCAGGTACCGATGCCATACTTCTTGTGCAGCCTGCAGAACCAAGAGCCAAATACAACTCTTTATTTATTATCCAGCCCTGGATATTCCTTTATAACAATGCAAACAGACTGAGATGATGTTTAGGTTATGAATTTGAGACTTCCTTCTCCTTTAATATTGACCTTTAATCTGCCCCTGAGAACTGTTGTACTAGTATTCCGTAATTTTGGTATATTGTGTCTTTATTTTCATTTATCTCCAGATATTTTCTAATTTCTCTTGTGATTTTTTTGAGCCATTCATTATTTGGGAATAAGTTGTTTAATCTCTACATAGTTGTGTATTTCCCTAATTTTTCTCTGCTCTTGATTTCTAATTTGATTCCATTATGTTCAGGAAACATATTTTGTAGTCCTTCTACCTTTATTGAAGTTTGTTTTGTGGTCAAATATCTGGTCTAACCTGGACAGTGTTCTATGTACATTTGAGAAGAATGTACTTTTATACATTGTATATTTGTATATTATACTTTTGTTGAATAGAGTTTTTATAGAGGATTTTTAGGTCTGGTCATTTTATGGTGTTGTTTGAATCTTCTATTTCCTTGTTGACCTTCTACCTGGTTGTTCTATACATTGATGAAAGTATGGATATTGAATTCTCCAACTATTATTTTTGAATTGTCTGTTTTTCCTCCTTCATTTCATCATTTGTTTCTTCATGTATTTTGGCTCTTTTATTAGGTGCATGTATGTTTATGATTGTTGTATCTTCCTTATGGATTCAGGTTTTCATTATTAGAAAATACCCACCTTTATTTCTAGTAACTTCTTTTGTGTCTGAGTCTATTTTGTCTGATACTAGGTATAGACACCCTGGCTTTCTTTTGCTTGCTGTTTGCATGCCATATCCTTGGCTTTGAATATAAAGTCTCTCTCCCATAGACAGAACATACTGTAGTTATTTCTTGTTTTGCTTGTTTTTTAATCCGATCTGACCACCTCTGCATCTTGATTAATTGTTCACATTTAACATTATTACCCACTGTTATTTTGAGAGAAATTTCTTTTGTTTCTAAGTTCTAAGGCCCCTTTCAAAGTTATGGCATTTTTTTTCTGCTTCTTTTGAGAACAGATTCCTTTGGGCTTCCCTGATGCTGATACTGAACAAGCAAAGGAGAGAACAAAAGCTCAGGGACAAACCCAAAAGTGGGCTCGGTGGGGAATGAAAGCTGGAAGGACAGACTCAGCCACACATTTTTGGCTGAGAAAGTATTTAGATACTTGCAGTTAGGATTCTCTCAAGTTGGTTTTCTCTGTCCCATGTCATCCTCCTCTCCTCTTCTTTCTTAATTGGTGAGAATCTTGGAGGTGGGGAAATTGCAGTTCCTCATCTGCCCTTTAGTTAAAATCTCTGTGATCTATCTTGTGATATTCCTTTCTAGTCACTAAGGGAGAGACCAGGGTCTTTGACTTTGCATAGCTTTGAGAGGAGCCACAGGTTTAAATTGGAATGCTTTTCCAGAATGTAATTACTGCCTGCCCCAAGGGACAGAACTTCATGAAGGAATGATTTCTAAATTCTCATTGAAGACAACTGACAACGGATGCCCTCTGGATTCAGAGTAAGCACTGGAAGGGACCCAGCCTCAGTTCTTCTCTGATCTGGCGTTTAATGGGGAAGAGGAAGGGTGACATGGAAGCTTTCCCTCGCCACTGGAAAGCCCAGTCTCATCTAGGGTGTGCAAGGATGCCGGTTCATCACGATGAGTGAATGGGTGGAAATGCAGGACCCACGCGCCAAGGCGAGAAGCAAAGGTGAAGCCAGTCCTGCCAGTGGATTCACTGGCAGAGCTTGGCCAGAGGGTACTCTTCTGGAGATGAGAGAAGAGGGAACAACAAGAACAAAAGAAGGCAGGAAGGCTCAGGAGTGAGAAGCCGCGGCACCACACGTCCACGGGCTCTTCACACAAGTGCACTGACCTCAATCTAGAGTCTGAGTCTGATGGGCGGGGGGAGCGGATGCCTCTGAAGTCCACACTCGGGGCCGTTCACAGAGCGGGCAGATGCTCCGGTCAACCACACAAGACCAGCCCATTGTTAGCCCAGAACGTTTCTGAAGCAGAAGAGAAGGGCACACATCTCTTTAAGGCACTTTGCTTCTCAGAGCTGGGGCTTTGTTTAACTCTCCAGCCTGGAAGTTGCAGGACGCTCATCTGCTGTTTGTAGCTTGAGCCAGAGGTCAGGCCCTGTCCGCAGATTGCTCTCAGGAGTGGAGGCGTCCTTAGTGGCTATCCCTGCCCACACGAGAAGCTTCCTTTCGCTCTCCTCTTCCCTTCCTGCCTGCCCAGCATCACTTCTGTCTTGCTCGGCCTCTTCCTGGTCAGCCCCACGCTGGCTGCCTGCGAGTTGCACTCTCATCCCATCTGCGTGTTGCGAGGGAGAAGAGGACGCGTCACTCTCTCCCTTTCTTTTCATCTTTTCCCAAACCAGGAACGGACCACCCTACCCACTTCTTTGCTTTGTTTCTGCCCCCAGGAACTTCTGCACTATTTAATCGGTACCCTGCTCCTCCTCATCGCTTCCATCGTGGCAGCTTCCAAGAGTTACAACCAGAGCGGACTGGTAGCCGGAGCGGTGAGGACGTTTTGGGGAGCCTTTAGGAATGAATTCATATTTAAAATGCTCGTTTTCTTCCTGATGGGGGAAGGAAAGGGGTTGGTTTCCGGAGCATTCCTTTCACAGAATTGTCAACACCTACCTTCATCCAGCCATCAGCTCTCTCCAAAGAGCGGTGAGCGGAGGCTCACAGTCCCAGAAGGTGGATTGTCAGGGCTGCCAGCAAATCCCGAGCCCCAGCAGCCTGGCCTGTCTCTTTTATAGCCACTACTGCAATCAGGGGACCAGGAGGGTTTTAATTCACACACTCACTCTGATCATTTGTTCGCTGGCTGCCTCTGCCCTGTGCAGAGACAGATTCTGTGGCCTCTTTTGGGCCCAGAGGGGAATGCACTGTGATCAATTAGAGATACCTGCCATGAGTCTGGGCTTTGCCATTCCTGATTTTTAACAGGATTCAGGCCAGGAAATAATCCTCCTGTATCTTTCAGGCAAAAATTGATCCATTTGCTGGCCATAAATAGAAGTAGATGGAAATATACAAAAATGCAGTGCTGTGAGATATATACATACATATCTATGTTTATATACATACAGTCATATGTACTGTTTTTTAAAGATTCATAGATTCCTGTCATCTGATTGCTGATTTAGCTAACTGTTTATAGTTCAGTGGCCTGTGGGCCAATACTGATTTGCTTCACTGATGAGCAGACGAGATTTTAAAAATGAGTTTTAAGAAAAGCTCTCTTGAGCCAGATGTGGTAGCATGCACCTGTAGCCCCAGGCGCTCGGGAGGAGTGCATCTGCCCAGAGGTTTCAGCCTGGCCTGGGTGATGTAATGAGACCCCATGTCTTAAAAAAAGAAAAAGAGAAAAGGAAAGCTCTCTCTGTATGTGATACTCACGGTACTTCATTTACACATATTACCAAAATCTTCCAGACTTTGGCCTGGGAGTGGGTTGGCTCCTGGAATTCCACTGCAGGATGGAGTTTCTCCTCTGAAGGTCAGCATGGGGGCAGAAGGTCACTATAGAGAGTGGCCCTTCCACAGCCCGCCCTCCGACCCCTCTGCCCCTTTCTCTGCCATCGCTGAGGAGAGGGATGGTTGCCCCTGCAGCTAACGCCTGCCCAGTACAGAGCAGGCTGGTGGAAGAGGCCTGTGCCCACTGTGTTTTCGGGCCCACATGGGGACATTCCCACTGTGTTTGGGAATCCGCTCAGCCCTGGAACCTCTATAAGCTAACATTCATCCTATGCTGTCTGTGTGTCTGGGACCAAACCTGAGCTGTGGGGAAGTTAGAAGAAATTTTTAAAATATGGCCTGTGCTGATAAGAAAGTGGTCATCTAGCTTAGGAGACAAGACACATGAAACAATTAGCAAACAAGGCACTGTAGTCTAGAATAGCATTCTGTAGCGATATAATAAAGTGTTCAATTATGCAGCGCAGACGGTTGGGGGCCGGGATGGTATATAAAGTGCTAATTGTGCAGAACAGACAATGAGAGGCCGGGACAGGCCCTAATGGGCTAATTATGTGCTGCAGACAATTGGTACAAAAGGAGCCCAGGGAAAGGAACCCGGGGAAGCAGTGGGTGTGCGCTGGTGGGGGCAGCTGTTTATGTAAAGCAGCAGCTGGGCTTGAAAAGAAAACCAAACCTTGTTGAAAATCCTACCCTTAGCTGGCTGCCCCTGCGTCATTCTCACCGGACACCGTGGCGGTGTAGGGAGCCAGACGCTGCTGTGTGGGTCTGAGGACACCTAGGCACCTGCACGGCAAAGCATGGACTCTGGAGCCAGGCTCCCTGGGCTCCCATCCCATAGCTGGCCCTTGCTGGCTCTGTGGCCTTTGGCAAAAGAGTTGCCTTCCTGTACCTCTATTTCTTTAGCCGTGAAATGGAGGAGCAGGGGTGGGTAATCCTAGCACCCAGCCAGCAGAGCTGTGAGGGTTAAAGGAATCAACACACGGCTCTGTTCTAAGTGGTCAGTAAGTTTTCACCATGCAGCTGCCAGTGTTATTCACAAGTAAGGCAAATGCCTGCAGGCTTCAAAGCCCAGAGATTCCAGAAGCTACCTGCCTCCCCTCGACCACTTCATGGGGCATTCTTCCTCTCCTCGCACCTGAATCCTCATCTACAAGTGAGGGGGCTGGGCTAGGTCAGCCTTCTTCACGCTTGAGCGCCAGATCGACACTGAGAAAGGGAAAGGGTGCTGCCTTGACTTCGTTTAGTCTCATATTGTTTAATATGTACAAACATAAACCTAGATGTAAAGGCCTCGGCTTCTGGCTCTTACACGGCTATCAAGCCAGAACAGAACAGAAAGCCATCGCAAATGAAATGCAAACACCACCACCACACCACGAACCATGGAAACGTTCGGATTTTCTAAACCCAAATTAAAATTTCACCCTTTTCTTTTCTACTTGTCCAGGATAATCAAAGTCCATTGGCTTAGCCCCAGCTCGCTTGTAAACGTAAACCCAAACCGGGCCCTGGAGCTGCCAGGAGTGAAGACCGAGAGGCCTGGCTGCCAGCCCTGACCTGGCCCAACCTGGGGGACCGGGGCCAGTGGCTGGGCCTCTCTGGGCTTCCTCTCTGTTCCCGATCAAGGACAAGGTGGTTGGGTTAGATGACTCTCCAAGCTCCTTTCTGGCCAGGGACGTAAAGGGAACAAGCACAGACATGAGAAGCAGGCAGGATTGCCCAAGGAATTGGCCCTATGGCCGTGAACGTCCTCTCCCCTCTCTCCACTGCAGATCTTTGGTTTTGTGGCCACCTTTCTCTGCATGGCAAGCATGTGGCTGTCCTACAAGGTCTCCTGTGTAACCCAGTCCACAGGTGAGTTCTGGTCATCTGTGCACAGAGGCTCTCAGGAACAGGGGGGCGGCTTGTTCTTGACTTCAACCGTAGGGACGAACCCTGCTGTTGAGAAGGGTGTCCCAAGGGGACTTTAGAAGTCGCATTAGAGCTCAGGGGGTGGCAAAGGGGAGATGTCACCGCAGAACCTCTGCTCACATTCCCATCTCACATGTCCAAGGATGCCCTAGCACTTCAGCCTCAGGTGGCCAAACTTTTTTTCTCTTGCTTGCTTGCTTGTTTTTTTTTTGAGACAGAGTCTCGCTCTGTCGCCCAGGATGCAGTGCAGTGGCATGATCTTGGCTCACTGCAATCTCTGCCTCCCAGGTCAAGTGATTCCCCTGCCTCAGCCTCCCACTTAGCTGGGACTACAGGCGTGCACCACCACGCCCAGATAATTTTTTGTATTTAGTAGAGGCTGGTCTTGAACTCCTGACCTCAGGTGATCCACCCACCTGGGCCTCCCAAAGTGCTGGGATTACAGGCAAGAGCCACTGCGCCCAGCGTCTTTTTTTTTGATAGAGTCTCGCTCTGTTGCCCAGGCTGGAGTGCAGAGGCACAATCTCGGCTCACTGCAGCCTCCACCTCCTGGGTTCAAACAGTTCTCTGCCTCAGCCTCCCAAGTAGCTGGGATTACAGGTGCCTGCCACCACGCCCAGCTAATTTTTTGTATTTTTAGTAGAGACAGGGTTTCACCATGTTAGCCAGGCTGGCCTTGAACTCCTGACCTCATGATCCACCCACCTCGGCTTCCCAAAGTTCTGGGATTACAGGTGCGAGCCGCTGTGCCCAGCCCGCTCTCTTTCTTTACTTTTTTTTTTTTTTTTTTGAGATTGGGTTTTGCCCTGCTGTCCAGGCTGGTATAGTGGTACGATCACAGCTCATTGCAGCTTCCACCTTCCAGGCTCAAGTGATCCTCCAGCCTCAGCCTCCTGAGTACCTGGGACTATAGGCATGCACCACCATGCCTAATTTCAATTATTATTTTTTTTTTTACGAGATGGAGTCTCACTGTGTTGCCCAGGCTGGTCTAGAATTCCTGGGCTCAAGCAGTCCTTCCACCTCAGCCTCTCAAAGTGCTGAGATTATGGACATGAATCACCGTGCCCAGCCAGCCTACTTTTTCTTAAGTTTCCTAATGACACAGATAAAATGTAGATTTTTAGAAAATACAGATAACAAAAAATAATTTTAGTAGAAACCATATGAGCCAGGGACAGCGGTGTGTACCTCTACAGTTCCAGCTACCCGGGTGGCTGAGACAAGAGGATCACTTGAGGCCAGGAGTTCAAGACCAACCTGAGCAACACAGTGAGGCTCTGTCTCTAAAAAAAATTAAGAAAAAGCCATCTGTCACCACACTACCCAGAGGTAGCACTGAGTGTCTATCCTTCCAGTATTTTCTCTTTTTTCATATCTGTTGCTTTTCTTAAAAGGATCAAACTTGTTGTGCTGCTTCACCACCTGTTCTTTTGTTATGCTGTTTCATCACCTGTTCTTTCCTCCTGCTTAGCCACCTAGCTCCCATTTTCCCAGCATCATCAGGAATTCTCAGTGGCTGCGTGGGTCGCAGCACTAAGCCATGGCGTGACCGTGCAGTTATTTAACTTGCCTCCTATTTGAGGGCCTTACTCATGGAATCCTACACTAAGCCCATGTGGCGCAGGATTCCACTCATAAGAATTGTCTAGAACAGGCAGATTCATAGAGACAGAAAGTAGATCCGTGGCAGGCTGGGGCTGGGGGGGGAGGACTCAGGAGTGACTGCTAATGAGGATAAGGTTTCATTTTGAGGTAATGAAAAGGTTCTAAAATTGGTGTTGTACGGTCCTGTGACTATACCGAGAAACACTTTACATGGGAGAATTGTATGATATGTTAATTATTAAAATATCCCAGTAAAGCTGTTTAAGAAAAAAAAAGAATGATTTTTTTTTTAAGTAGAGAATATATGGGGAAAAAGTTAATAGGTGATGTCTAACAGGATAAATCTATAAATACTGGCATAAATCGGTTTTTTAAATTATGGAAGAATCACCAAAAGAAACAGCTAAAGGGTTTAAGGGGGTTACTGCCGAGGAGTAAGACTGAGGTGGGGGAGTGGAATGGGAGTCTCCTCTGCACTATTGAAGTTTTTGTCTTTATTAGCAATGTATTTTTTAAAAATAGAATAATCTGCCAGATGTGGTGGCTCATGCCTGTAATCCCAGCACTTTGGGAGGCTGAGGTGGATCACGAGGTCAGGAGTTCAAGACCAGCCTGGCCAACATGGTGAAATCCTGTCTCTACTAAAAATACAAAAATTATCCAGGTGTGGTGGTGTGTGCCTGTAATCCCAGCTGCTCCAGGGCCTGAGGCAGAAGAATTGCCTGAACCCTGGAGGTGGAGATTGCAGTGAGCCAAAATCACGCCACTGTACTCCAGCCTGGGCGACAGAGCGAGACTCCGTCCCCTCGCGTCCCCCCGCGTCCCCGTGCACCCCCCTCCGCCAAAAAAAAGAATAATCTCAGTGACAGTTGGCACTGGGTAGAAGACACAAGTCCTCCCCCGAGCAGAAGTTGGAGTCAAGCCTGCAGAGTGTGGCTTGTGGGTGGCCCCGCCCGTGGCAAACTGTCCTGACTGCCATTTCCTTCCCAAGATGCAGCTGTCTGATGAGGCCACGGCCCCTCGGGCCCTCAGGAGCTTTGCAGAGAGAGGACATGTGCCCCAGGCGAGGCCTCTGGACCTGTGTTCCTGTGCCAAAGTCCTGCCAGGCTGGTGGGCACCAGGAAAGGCCTGCACCCTCTTCCTGCTTTCCCAGGAAGCCAGCTCCCTGAGCGCCTGAGTGGGCAGGAAACCCTTTCTGCCACCTTCTGGGGGAACATCCCTCCCTTCTGGGAAAGGAAAGCAGCCTCCAGGGAATTCTGTTTTCGGCCTTCCTGCTTCTAGAACCACCTCAGGTACTGACACCCCCCACTTAGCACAGCTGGAGGGGTTTGTGAATACTCCTGCCCAAATCCCTTCTAATTCTCACTTCTCAGGGGAGTGAAGCCTTAAGAAACAAAGCCCCCTCCTAATTTATCTGGTTGTCAGTGGGTCTTAGAGATACCCACTTTCCTGAAGCAAGGCGTGCCTGTAGAAACACTATGTGGTCAGCCTGTGCCCAAGGAGACCTCATGTCTCCTCTCCGTCTCTGCCTCTGTTACCATTGTGCATGTGTTTGTGTGTTTTTTAATAAAATATTGACTTGGCCAGTTGCACAGGGATTTCTTATTGAACGAGAAGACTGCAAAACCTGGCCTGAGCAGTTTCCACTGGAGCTTGTCTGGCCCTGGCCCTCCACCCGTGCTGTGCGTGCCCTTGCTGAACTGCTGGACTTCAGGTTTTCTCTCCATCTTGGGGGACAGTACAGCAGGGCTGAGTTTTAGGTAAACATGTGCAGGTTCTCATTATAGTCACATCCTCCTCCTGCTACACCAATCTTCTCATTTTGGAACGAGCTTTAGAGGAAGCTGAGGGTTGTGTTTACTATGATGATTGATTATGTTGTCCTAAATGTGCTGCTTCCCTGGTCCTGAGCTGCTCAGTTGGCTAGAAGAAGGAGGAACAGAACAGCGTTTGGGCACCCCCGTGTGCAAGGACCTGCATTCACGACCGCATGTAACAGCAATTAGAGTGACTCCAAGAGGGCAGTTATAGGACCACATTTTTAGAAATGAAATCGGGGTTCCCATCCCAATGCACAGGGAAAGCCCGTGGGGAGCCGGGCTCAGGATGTAGGTCTGCCTGACTGCTGGCCCTGTCCATGCCTCTGCTGAGTGTTGCTGGGAATGGAGGCACCCCCGTGGGCTTTGAGCTTGCGGCTGCTGGCCAGCTCGGGGCAAGTGGCTCTGTCTGGGATGATCTAAGGAAGCAGCACCCGTGGTGTATCTGAACCCCAGTGCTGCCGATGGGAGGGGATCCTGGGTACCAGCTGGGCCGCAACGGAAACGTGGCTGAGCTAACACTGGCCTGGTCGATTCCTCGGGGGGAATGGGATGGAGCAGCCTGGCTGAGGGGGGCGCAGTCCAGGTGAGGCAGTGTGTCTGGGAGCCGCCTGCCTGCGGACTGACAATGCGGACCTTGCCAAGCAAGCAGGATCCGGGTTTGACCATTCGCGCCTCCCCCTAAGAGGGCAAAGGTGGGGGACAGTCGGAGGGGTAGTCGCAGGAGCCAGTCTGCTCAGTGAGGACGGAAAGCAAAACGCAGAGCCAGGCGAGGCCCCCGCAGACCGCGAGCAGCGGACCATGCCGCCAGCGGCTTGGATGAGGGGTGGCTGTTTGAGGCCAAAGGACCTTTTTAGAAACCGGGGTTTCTGTGGCCTCCCGAAAAACTGCCTGGTAAAACCGTTCCTTCTAAGTGGCCACATCCTCAGCACCCGGGAGTAAATGTTTAAGCAAAGAGCTAAAGTCAGATTGGGAGCAGCAGATGTAGGGCTGAGCCCAGCTCTGCCACTGCCTAGCCCCCGACGTGGCATGGGGCCATCCCGCTGAACCTTCCTTCCCCCAGAATGAGCCCATCCTGCCTGTCTGTGACCTTCCCGGAATTCACCAACATAGCAGCGTGCTTATGTCATCGCTGTCTTTCTAGTCTTCATCCCCAGAGGTACCAGAATGACAGGAAAGCAGGTGAATGCTGAGAAAGTGATTGACTCACCCGGGCGCCAGGGGGCCGGAAAACATAATTTACTTTTAGTTTCCTGGACCCTGAATTTTGTTAAAGTCAAGATTGGAAGCTGAGGGCAGTTTTCAGCTGGGCGCTGGGGCCCTTGGTGGACAGAGGGCATGATGAGACGCCCGTGGGAACTGGGTGGGGGAACACACCCCCAGCAGCCTGCTCTGAGCTGAGTCATGGGGGTCCTTCCTGCCAGAGGCCCACTAACCTCCCGTAACCTGGCGAAGGGGACACTGGCTTTTCACTTCTGAAGTATGACAATGACCTTCAGATCCTCTGCTCCTCTAGCTCTTTTAGCCCTGGTGGCACCCCCGCCACTTGGGGACTTTTTGGAAGCAGGGCCAGCACCGCTGGGCCCTCATCTTGGCGCCCTCTGCACAGAGCGGCTCTCCATTGGCAGTTGAAGATGCCGTTGACAGCAGGGAGAAGGAGACCCTCTGGTGACTCACTGCCTCTGGGCACAGCTTCAACCCTAGGGAGTGAATAAGCCAGGAGGACAGTGCCACTCAGCTGCCCCAGGGAAGACCAGTCTCTAAACCCAGCCATTAACTCATCACTGTGCAGCACGCCCTGGGGAGTAGCCAGCCTTCCTCCAAGAAACTGACATGCACAAGGTCTGAAACAGGAGCCAGGCATTCCTAAGCCTTGCCCACAAGCTGGATGTCACCTGGCAGCTGGTTAGAAGTGCAGGATCCCAGGCCCCACAGAGACCAACTGAAATAGAATCGTCTGCACTGTAACCGAGCCCCAGTGGTGTGTGTGCACCGCAACATGCCTGAGGCGCTGGAATCAAAGGTGCTCTGGGGTGGGTGCAACTCTGAGGCTGATTTCACCAAAGGAGGAAGGAGATGGGAAATGGTGTCAGTTGGTGGGTGTCTGAAGTAAACCCTACTTCTTGCTGGACCCACAGCTGCACTGGAGGAAAGACTCCTTTTAAGAAGTAGCTAATGAGCCGGGCACCGTGGTTCATGCCTGTAATCCCAGCGCTTTGCAAGGCTGAAGCGGGTGGATCACCTGAGGTCAGGAGTTCCAGACCAGCCTGAGAAACATGGTGAAACCCCATCTCTACTAAATACAAAAAAGTTAGCCGGGCATGGTGGCATATGCCTGTAATCCCAGCTACTTGGGAGGCAGAGGAAGAAGAATCACTTGAACTCGGGAGGCAGAGATTGCAGTGAGCCAAGATTGCGCCGTCATTGCATTCCAGCCTGGGCAGCAAGAGTTAAACTCCATGTCAAAAAAAAAAAAAAAAAAGTAGCTAATGAGTGTTGGGCTTAATACCTAGGTGATGGGTTGATCTGTGCAGCAAACCACCATGGCATACATTTACCTGTGTAACACACGTTTACCTATGTACATCCTACACACGTACCCTGGAACTTAAAAGTTGATTAAAAAAAAAAAAAAAGGCAGCAAACCACATTGCCATGTATGTACCTATGCAACAATCTTGCATGTTCTTCACATGTACCCCCAAACCTAAAACGCAATAACGTGTGTGTGTATGTGTGGGGGGGCGGTGTGTATGTGTGTGTATATATATGTGTGTATGTATGTGTGTATGTAAGTGTGTATATACATATAAAGTACCTCCATTCCCTCCTGTCTTGGCATTTTCAAATTCCTGACCCTTCCCATGTTCTGGCTTCAGCCCTCAGAGCCCCTTGCCCCTCTGGGGACTGTGGGGACCCAGAGCAGAATGTGTGGGAGCAGCATAGTCCCTGGATCCTGGGGGCCTGCAAGGAGGGCTGGCCAGAGCTCTGGGGCCTGGGGCGAGGCACGCACAACCACACCGCAGCCCCAGGGGACAGGTGAGAACCTAACGGGCTCCACTCCCCTCCCACTGAGGCCAGATGTGGCAGAGTTTCGTGAACTAGGAAGAGGGCGCTCTGTGGAAGGAGGGTGACTGTACTCCTGCTGCCCCAGGGAGGAGCAGCTGCGGAAATGGAGGGGCCGCTTGATGCTGCCTGGGGACCCCTGAGTTTCTGTGCCCCGCTGGAGGTAAGAAGAGTAGAGTTTAAGAAGACACTGATCTCGGGATTTCCGTATTTTGTACTGTTTGTATAAGACATAAAGCAGTAGTCAAAAGCAATACAGACAGCCTTAAAGAAGGAAGTTCTGACACGTGCTGTGACACAGAGGAAACCTGAGGACATGATGCCAAGTGAAGGAAGCCAGACGTGGACAGACGCATACTGCCTGATTCCACTGACAGGAGATACCCAGGGTGGCCAAAATCACGGAGACAAAAACTAGAAGGCTGGTTGCCAGGGGCCGGGGGAGGGGGCATGGGGAGTTATGATTTAATGGGTACAGTTTCGGATTGGGAAGGTGAGTGCTGGAGAGCGGTGGTCCCGAGGGCTGCACGCCAGTGAACGAATGCACTTAATGCTGCTGAACTCTACACTCCAGAGGTGGAAATTCTATTTACAATGGTAAATTTTATTTTTCTTTTTACCATATTTTTTTGAAAAGCCATTCAGGACCAGGTTCAGTGGCTCACGCCTGTAATCCCAGCACTCTGGGAGACTGAGGCGAACAGATCACCTGAGGTCAGGAATTCAAGACCAGCCTGGCCAACATGGTGAAACCCCATCTCTACTAAAAATACAAAAATTAGCTGGGCATGGTGGCGGGCACCTGTTGTCCCAGCTACTTGGGAGGCTGAGGCACAAGAATTGCTTGAACCTGGGAGGTGGAGTTTGCAGTGAGCTGAGATCATGCCACCGTACTCCAGCCTGGGTGACAGAGCAAGACTGTCAAAAAAAAAAAGCAATCCAGGATTTTGTGTAGGCACCTCAGTAGCTGAAAGAGCAAAACTTACTCCAACCCAAAACAGAAATCCACAGCCCAAAAGCGGCCACCCCATGTTCTAACAGCTAAGCATTATGGGTGGGCCCTGGGAACACAGCTGGGAACACATTTGTCTTCTCTAATCCAGGCTCTCTGGCAGCTGTTCAACCCGGGGACCTTGTGGAACCCAAACCCACCACGCCTGCTCCCAGAGCAGTCACGGCCAGGCAGGTCCAAGCAAAGACCTGAGAGAAGGGTGGGCCCATGGGGGAGGGGCAGGGAGCTGGGGAGGCATCATGGCAGCCTGAGGCCCCAGGAAAGGGTGTCGGCACCTGTCACCACAAGGGGCACTGGGAGATAAGGCGGACGATGGTCTGCCCACATCCCCCACCACAAGCAGCCAGTTCCCTGGCAGAGTCTCCCTCCACCTGGCCTTGCTCTTGGGGAGGGAGGGAAGAAGGCCGAGGGGGTGCCGTCCCTCCAGCACGCCTCTGCCAGGTTTTCTCACCACCCACAAGAGTGGCAGAAAGCTGTAGCTCAGCAAGGCTCTGGACGACCACGGCATCTGTGGGGTTTTCTGTAATGGGGGGCCTGTGGCGACAGAACCCCCTATCTTTGAGGACAGTGCAGTGGGGATACCCAGGGAGAAAGCCAAATGGAAGGGAGGTTAGTGATGGAGCTGGCTGTGAGCCCAGGTCTGGCTGTCTTCTGGGCGTGGCCTGGGACCACCCGACTGGGGGCTGCTGGGATGGCAGGGCAGGGCCAGAGCTGGGTGTCTGCAGACAGGCCCAGAGGGGGAACAGGTGTGTTCCTGAGGGGGCCCCCTCTGCCCCAGCCCTGTGCTGAGCTCAGCCTGGCCTCCAGCCAGGCCTCCAGAAGAGGCCCCAGGTTGGGGAAGACAGACCCAGAGCTGCCCATTCTCTGGGCCACCCACCTGCAGGCCTGCTCCCTGGCAAGAAGAGCAAACTTCTGTTGCCATGGAAACGCAGCAGGTATTCGGGCCCCTCCTCAGCAACCACCACTTCCCTCCTTTGTGGCAGCTTCTGAACTGTATCCTGTGAACTCTGAGGTGCTTCAGACTCACAGATACCCGATTTTATGGGTAAAATATGTGCAAACACTTAAAACACTCTCTAGCCTTCAACAGCAAACAGGGACACTGGGAGCCCCTGGGCCTCTGCGCCCCCTGCACAGGGTAAGTCACCTTGTGCAGCCGCAGCCAGCGGAAGGCTAAAAACTCTGCCACGGCCTCTCCCGGCGAGCCTGGGCTTCTCCGCCCCCAGACGCAGCTGCGGAACGAAGTCCATCGTGGAGCGGCACCCGCAGTTATGTCCTTACTTATCCAAATTCTGGGCTTTCCAAAGTAATCCCACTGTTCTTATGCAATGACTTTGTAAGTCAATGTTACATATGAAAATTAGTCATTGATATACCACATTTCCCATTTTATATAATGGAGTTTCGTGTATAATTTAGATTGAAAAGGGGGATGTCTCTGCTTTTTTAAAACATGTGGAAAGCACTGAGATAAAGGGAGATGCTAGGGGCCGCTGAGCACCAGGTGGATGGAAAGGGCCCAGGTTGGAGGAGGGCCAGGGAGACAACCGGTGGATTGCTGGGGTTTTACTGCCATATTCTATGTACATAAAAAAACAACATAGGCTGGGCGCAGTGGCTCACGCCTGTAATCCCAGCACTTTGGGAGGCCGAGGCGGGTGGATCACGAGGTCAAGAGATCAAGACCATCCCGGTCAACCTGGTGAAACCCCGTCTCTACTAAAAATACAAAAAATTAGCCGGGCATGGTGGCGCGTGCCTGTAATCCCAGCTACTCGGGAGGCTGAGGCAGGATAATTGCCTGAACCCAGGTGGCGGAGGTTGCGGTGAGCCGAGATCGCGCCATTGCACTCCAGCCTGGGTAACAAGAGCGAAACTCCGTCTCAGAAAAAAAAAAAAAAAAAAAAAAAAAAAACATAAAAGAGACTATAATTAATACTCCTGTAGAGTTGTGCAAAAAAGGCCATGTTAGCACAGCATGAAGTGTGCCGCCGGCTCAGTTCTCAATAGTGGTAACAGCCAGAATGGTCACGCTGAATACTGATCTAACCAAAACTGACAAACCTCATCAGCGGGGTGGGGGAGGAGGGCATGCAGCCGCTGGCCAAGTGCTGCCACATGCCCCAAGTGACCCTGAGAAATGTCATCTGAATTTTCAAGCTAAACGTTTCCCGATTTTTCAGTGTTGCCAGACAACTTTTCAAAGATACACTTCGGGCCAAACACACCTGCGGGGTGCTAGCTGCCGCGGAGGGCCCCAGGGTGCGACCCTGCCCGGGAAGGCCCACAAGCGCCTGCCCCAAGATCTTGGCAGTTCTCGCGGAAGTCGAGGCCCCGCGGGTCTGGCAGATGCTTCCTCCCGAACCCAGAGGCAGCGCGCTGGGCGGAGGCCCTCCCCAGGGAGCCCCCGGTGTCCCCGGCCAACAAATGTACCTGCTGCCACGCCTCCCAGCTGGACACAGCTCTCCTGCAGCGAAAACAAAACCCACCGCGCAGGTGGCTGCAAGAGCCCGCGGGCTACGCGCCCGCTCTTAGCCGCGCGCGCCCCCTCGCGGCCAGCGGAAAGCACAGCCGCCGCGTCCCTCGTGGAGAGCCACGCCTCTAGCTAGAAAGCCAGGTTCGCTTAAATCCAGGCGGGGTTCACATTAGAAGCATCCACTTGCATGTTTTATTTGAACCTTAGGTACACAGATTAACCATCATGAGTTCATAACACTCTTACACTCTGATCATGGACCATGTATGGCCTCCTTTCTCCCTCCCTCCCTATTTTTAATAGCACTGAAGCTAGAATTGTGACAACCTACTTTTAACTGTAACAATATGCTTCATCTCATCACCCTCGCATCTTTCTCCTCCCAAATCCCCCATTCATCACGGATCTGCATATCTTATAATCTTGGCAGTTTATAATTCAATGGAAGAGATACCACACTGTATGTAATCTTTCAGGACTTCCGGCACTTAACCATTATGCAACATGTTACATCCTCCTGGCCTCATGTATTCCTTGATTCAGCCACCACTGCAGTGCCAGCCCTGCAAGGCCGAGACCATGTCATGCCAGCAGAACCTGATAGATGGGCTTCAACTGTCACCTCAGTGCTTTCCTCTGGACACTGCATGGGACCAGCTCAGCAGCCACACAGGGGAATTCATCCCTGTGAGGGAATATTGGCCAATGTGACACAGGAACCAGGGCATGCATTCTTCCTCCTCCTCCCCGGGACCAGCCCATCTGAGGCACATTTTACACAGCTTCTCAGAGGACAGTCCTGTGGGACTGAGCAACCAATCACAGTGGTGGCTGACTCAGTAATATCCTCATATTGGCTCACTCTCCTTCCCTGGCTCGCTCCTGATGATGATGGCTCAGTGGGCCACGTGGATACAAGCTGAAAATCTGTGCTGGCTGCACTGATAGCCTTATTTCGGGGTAGCCTTGAAAGACAGTAATGAAGGAAAACATTCCCTGTGGGCAAAGCTCTGGGCAGTACATCTGATCATCTGCTGGGAAGAAAATATACAGGCTCAAGGGAGTGGTGAACGGCTTGGCTGACTGGCCAGGGGACTGGAAAGAGAAAGACCTCACGGCCCCAGAGGGATGGGTGAGACAACACGAGTCTTCAGCCACTAATCTTCTCAAGCAAGTCATTTCAAGAGGTGGATTTCTTACAAAACGCAAACCCTGAGTAATGAGGCCACTGCATGTCAGAAAAAACCCTGCGTAACACATGTTATGACTGAAAGCCAGGTATGGATGGAATGAAAGAGGCAGGCAGAGCTGGACTAGCTGTGGGCTCTAAGGGTGCTCTGAACAGCCGATGACCTGATACAAAACCTGGAGTGGAGGTCACAGCTCCTGTGGAGCAAAGATCCAAGTCTGAGCTGGTACAATTCAGTCTGGGCCAAATGACAGCAGAGGGACGAGAATTAGACATGCGTTCCATCCCGATTCACTCCCACACAGGAGGAAGCCCCAAATACTCCTAAACTTACTACATACTGGTTGTGGTTTAGTGAGGGAGGGAGGGAGGGAGAGAGGGGGGGTGGGTGGGTGTGTGTGTGTGTGTGTGTGTGTGTGTGTGTGTGTGTGTTTGCCTGGATTGTACTTCTCTTTTGCAAGAACCTGTTCACTGGATACATTTATTGTGACACTCATTGGTGACTCGTATCAGGAGCAGTCAGATGCATAGCCAAGGATGGTGTTCACTCACAAAGCTTGCCAACCATTAACATTTGAAACAATGCCTCTTCCTGGGAGAGGAAAAAGTATTTAGTCTTCTCACACAGGTTTTTGTTTTGTTTTGTTTTGAGATGGAGTTTCACTCTTGTTGCCCAAGCTGGAGTGCAATGGTGCGATCTCGGCCCACTGCAACCTCCCCCTCCCAGGTTCAAGCGATTGTTCTGCCTCAGCCTCCCAAGTAGCTAGGATTACAGGCACCCGCCACCACACCCGGCCAATCTTTTGTATTTTTAGTGGAAACGACGTTTCACCATGTTGGCCAGGCTGGTCTGGAACTCCTGACCTCAGGTGATCCGCCTACCTCAGCCTCCCAAAGTCCTGGGATTACAGGTGTGAGCCACCGTGCGTGCCCAGCCTCACACAGGTTTTATACTGACAGAGGTGCTATACAGAGCTTTTTTTTTGAGACGGAAGCCTGACTGTCGCCAGGCTGGAGTGCAGTGGCGCAATCTCGGCTCACTGCAATCTTCGCCTCCCAGGTTGAGGCGATTCTTTTGCCTCAGCCTCCTGAGTAGCTGGGATTAAAGGTGCGCACCACCACACCCAGCTAATTTGTGTATTTTTAGTAGAGAAGGAGTTTCACCATGTTGACCAGGATGGTCTCCAACACCTGACCTCGTGATCCGCCTGTCTCGGCCTCCCAAAGTGCTATGATTACAGGTGCATGCCACCATGCCCAGCCTTACAGAGCTTTCTTTAAGCTGAACATCCCTGTCAAATAGATGCTGGGAGCTCTACTGTGGATTACGAAAGCTTGAACAGGAGTGTGGCCACCTTTTGTTTCCATCGTGCTGACATCATAAAAGTGAATGAATGTTTTTGCTGCCATCATAAACCTGGTACTTGGTTTGCAACCTAGGGTATTGCTAATGCATTATTTTAGAGCCCTCTGTGGGGAATGTCAGTTTGCTTTCACCAGCACAGCACATAGTACACTTTCATTGCCCTGAATTTCCCAGTGATACGGCCTCGGTGGGTTGGACAGACCCAGCGCAATGTGAACTGTGAGGTACGGGCAGGTGTTTCCATCATGTCTGCACAAAGAAAGCTGCTTTCAGGACTTTACATGCCACCAACGCCAATGACGAAAGACCAGTGGGCCCTGAACAAGGACAAAATCCAAGTGCTCTGCCTTTCAAGTGACCATCTTGGGGGCTGTATCACAGCTCAAATAGCTATTTCACAATTAATTAAGGACAAACTTTGTAATAGCCACCAACTCCAAAAAAGAAGAAAGTGGTCCCACAGCAAAGCTGGCTGCTGGACAGCACATCCCAAACCTAGGAATATTCCTACAGCTTCCATCCCCCAAGTCATCAGACATGTGGCCACATTTGCATGAGGGCCCGAACAACAGAATCTTATCAGCGCAGACAGCAGTAAAAGATGCCTTGACCTAGAGCCTGTATCGCCTTCAGACCTCCAGGAACTACAGGGGTCTGGGACTAGCACAGTTGATTAGAGCCTTTGGCAAACCAGACTCCTCCGGTTCTTCTAGGTCTTTGAGCTTTTGAACATGAGGATTTCCTCCTGCTGCTGAGAGGCAACTGCCAGCATTACTGAGCCTCACCTATCAAAAGTCTTTAACTTGACATTCTCATCCTGCAATTCTGAACTAAATTCCATAAATGGGTGGGACAAGCTCCTGAACATCCCATCCAGAGAAGAAAATAGATATTCCAGTTAAGGGCCAAACCCAGCCCCTCAGCCTTCAGCCATCTTCTGGGTGGGCCAAACAAGTGATGGACAGAAATAGTGTCTTTCCTACTGTTTTACCAAAACTGCTGTTTTTTTTTTGTTTGTTTTTGAGATGGAGTCTCGCTCTGTTGCCCAGGCTGGAGTGCAGTGGCGTGATCTCTGCTCACTGCAACCTCCACCTCCCAGGTTCAAGCAATTCTCCTGCCTCAGCCTCCCAAGTAGCTGGGATTACAGGCATGTATCACCATGCTTGGCTAATTTTTTTGTATTTTTAGTAGAGATGGGGTTTCACCATGTTGGCCAACCTGGTCTTGAACTCCAATCTCAGGCGATCTACCCGCCTCAGCCCCCCAAAGTGTTGGGATTACAGGCGTGAGCCACTGCACCTGGCTCAAAACTGTTTTAATGAAGGTGAAACCTATGAAATAGGCCACCTGACAAGAAAGCATCACTGAAGAAAAGAGCCCACCCACCTCTAAGCAAGCAGGGCCTTTGGAATGCTACAGCCATCCAGCGATGGTGCAAGGCTGATGACCCACAGCTGTGGGCACTCTGTGCAATGGGCTGAACTCCAGATGGAACTTCTGGCCACAGAGAGCACTGCCCTAAGATTAAACATACCGCATGGGCTGTCACTAACAGCCCATCTGTATGGCGGATCTTTGGGCCAACCAGGACTGGACCAGAAAAGACATACCATATATTGGGTGGCCCCTACCTTGAGGACATGTAACTATTTAAATTACAAACTCAGTGTTTATCTATATGGTTATATGAAGCAACCACATCTACCGAAAGGCATTTACAGTGGAAAAAGTCAATCAAACATATGCGGCCATCACCTCTACTACGGACCAATGAACCTGTGCTCAAATCCACCATTGGCATGGAACCACCACAAAGGACTGAGATGCCCAGTGATCAATGATGGAAGCCATGTTTAACTGCAAAGACTGTATTATTTACCAACTATTCAGGACTCTTCAATGCTGACTTCTACAGGACAGCTGGTCCATCTTCATCTATTTACAAGTTGCACAAGCTGACAATCCCCTCTGCTTACCTGAGCTCACTTCAGTGAATAAACAGATGAATGGTTCATTTTGTTCAGATCTCTGTGGATAGACTAAAACCTGGATGCTCTCAGGTGTTCTATGGCCACCTTCCCCTGCCTGCTAGGTACTTGTAACAAAGCGGCAACTCATGGGCCCAGAAAAAATGACAACCTGGGTCATCCCTAAGACAGGATAACAGATCCCAACGGATCAGGTGTAAACATGTCTGACCGTAGGAAGTGCACGGAGGCCAAGGGAAAGTGAAGCACTCTTTTTCCATTATAGTCCCAAATGTCCCTCTACTACTCCTCTAGTTCTCATGTTGTTAAATATGTCACCCCTGACCCAGCCCGGCTGTAGAGCCCCAAGGGTCAGGTGTTAAGACAAATTTGGATGGCATGGAGGTTCATTGCCTCCCTCATTTTAGTAGCTTATTGGAGAGATGGCTGAAAAGGTCCAAATCAGTGCAGTGAACTAATATACTGAGTCTAACCCCTGAACCTCTGAGGAGCCCCTTTTTGAATAAAGCCACTTATTACTCTACCAGGGAGCTTCCATTCCTGCAGAATTGCATAATTACTGTTGCCCCTTCCAACTTCCCTATAAACACGTGGAGCACCATGGGGCAGGTCCCTTTCTGCGTTTAGTCCCTTTATGTCCAGCATAAATCGTGAAACAATGAAAGCTCAGGGAACTGTGCATACTCAACTTTTTTATTTTGAGACAATGTCTCACTGGCACCCAGGCTGGAGTGCAGTGGCGTGATCTCAGCTCACTGCAGCCTCGAACTCCCAGGCTCAGGTGATCCTCCCACCTCGGCCTCCCAAGTAGCTGGGTCTACAGGCGCATGCCACCATGCCTGGCTAATTTTAAAATATTTTTTGTAGAAACAGGGTTTTGCCTTGTTGCCCAGGCTGCATATTCAACTTCTAATCTGCTCATTTCCCCCAATGGGTTACTTTTATCTGTACCACGAGGCACAATGTCGTATTAAGCTAGACGGCTTTCCATATCAGTAGAGAATTTCTGTATTTCACTGTATCAATGTATTAGTCCCTTGTTCAGTAAAAAGATTATTTAATCAGAGGATGCTCATTGATAGCAGGAGCAAATGCTCTTCATTTTGAGGGCACAAGTTCAAGGAGACAGATAGATGGGTGGGATATAAGGAATGAGTGCCTGTTGAAGAATGGCCCCATTCTCCATCCCTCCCTTTACCATGCCCTTTGCCCCCTCACTGTGTAGTATCCTCCCTCTGACCCTGAGCTTAGGAATGCTAACAAATGTGATGTGATAAAAAGCGGCCCTAAAACACTTACCTTTTGGGGCTTGTCCCTCTTGCCTCTGTGAGTATTCCCAGGCTTGCTTGCTGGAGGGATGACAGACACGGGTGGCGGGGGCAGCTTCCCTAGCTGACAAGCTGACCCAGAAGCGTGAGCTTCCCGTCACCAGCGAGCTTGCACCCAGATATGTAAGTCAGCCCTTCCAAGACCAAAAGAGCCCTGCAGCCTACATCATGACCGTACATCCATCAACCAGTTCTTAAGCCATTGAGTTGTGGGGTGACAGTATTCATCTTTTTTTTGTGGTGACAGGTACAAGAGGTGCCAAGGGTGATTTTTTTTTTTTTTTTTTTGAGATGGTGTTCCACTGTCACCCAGGCTGGAGTGCAGTGACACAATCTCAGTTCACTGCAACCTCCACATCCCAGGCTCAAGTGATCCTCCCACTTCAGCCTCCCAGGTAGCTGGACTACAGGTGTGCACCACCACGCCCAGCTAGTTTTTTGTGCTTTCGATAGAGATGGGGGTTTCGCCACATTGCCCAGGCTGGTCTCAAACTTCTGAGCTCAAGTGATCTGCCCGCCTTGGCCTCCCAAAGTGCTGGGATTACAGGCGTGAGCCACCATACCTAGACCCAGGGGTGATTTAAAACTTCAGGATCTCCATCCATGCCACCTACCCACAGAGGCTGGTTTTAGTAAGAGCTAGTTTCTTTGTTGCCCACATAAACCTGAGGTTTAACTTAAGAGGATTCGAAGGGAAGAAGCAATGTGTTGACATGGGTTTGTCCACTACCAACAGCAGGTCCCGTTCTGCTTCTAGTGGAACAGTCTTTCTGGGTATTAAATACTCTGAATTCACATGAGAGAAGGAAGGCTGGACAAGGTATCCAGAGGCTATGCCAAGTGCAGAGGTGGTTAGGTACCTGAGGATCAAATAAAAAGGGCTGAGCCACTGGAAACCTAGTCACAAATGGAGCCAATATGAGGAGGAAGACTCCGTAAATCCGACACACACAGAATTAGCAGCAAAAGAACTTAAGATCTTAACAGTTTGAAAGAAAATGTAGTCTATGAAGCCAAAAATTCAATGGACTTGCCAAATAGCAAATTCATTAAAATTCAATGAGTAAGTTAAAAACTAGCTTAAGAAAAAAATTAGCGTTTGAGGCTACCATCCAGCTTCAAACATCTGTAACACAAAGAGATAAAAAAGTAGAAAAAATTATAGGAAGGTTAAATATTACAGAGGATTAAATGAGAAAGTCCCACATACATCTCATAAGAAATCTAGAACTGCAGAAAATAAGAAAAGTAATTTTGCCAGGCGCGGTGGCTCACGCCTGTAATCCCAGCACTTTGGGAGGCCGAGGCGGGTGGATCACGAGGTCAAGAGATCGAGACCATCCTGGTCAACATGGTGAAACCCCGTCTCTACTAAAAATACAAAAAATTAGCTGGGCATGGTGGCGCATGTCTGTAATCCCAGCTAATCAGGAGGCTGAGGCAGGAGAATTGCCTGAACCCAGGAGGCGGAGGTTGCGGTGAGCCGAGATCGCGCCATTGCACTCCAGCCTGGGTAACAAGAGCGAAACTCCGTCTCAAAAAAAAAAAAAAAAAAAGAAAAGTAATTTCAAAGTGAAAACAGATGAGAATTTTCCAGAAATTCAATTTCATTCCTCAGATTAAAGAATCACAACACATCCTAGAAAGTTAAATAAAATAAATCCACAGACATCTCCAGTGAAACTCAATACCAAATTCAAAGATACAGTCTTAAAAGAACCAAAGATCACCTAGTACAAATGTAGGCTGACAACACATTTTTACACCAGACGCGAGATGACAATGGAATAAAGTATCTTTGAAGTAATGAGAAAAAAACATTATCAATCTAGAATTCTATGCCCACGTTAGCTATTTTTAAAAGTAAGGGCAAAATAAAATTTCACTCTTGCAGAAAGGACACCCAACACTAGAGTTAGAAAACAGTAACCAAAAATAAGGTAAGATGCAAAGACTAAAATATGCTGGTAAATCTAAAAGTGCAATGACTGCATAAAACAACATTAATAGTTAATTTGAGGAAGTTGTTAAGATAAATCTAAAATACTAGGCAATAACAATATGGTACATGAGAAGAACTGATGGTCATTCATCTAAGGTCTCTTAGTATCATTCAGGAGATGAGTAGGAGTTCTGATTAATTTACACATCTTTATAAAATAAAATATGCATGCTAAAAATTTGACAGTATGTAGTGCTGAGGAATTCTAGCAAGGAAAAGTGGCAGGAATGACAGAATTATAAAGTTGCTATTTTGCAACTGCTAACAAAGTAACAGATCAATGGATGAAACCTTTTAGCTAAAAAGTTGATGGGAAACTTTGCAGTGAGTGGGGAACACGTGGTCAGCACTTGAACCCACTAAGTGTGTATTGAGTGTGGTATTACCAGAGAATACAGCACCACCTGCAAAAAAAGTTTAATCTGAATTTAAGCATGCCTTCAGGGCTATCATTCAGTTTACAGGAAATATTGAAAATAAAGGAATAAGTTAAATACCATAACAGAAAAACTGATAAATCCAGAATGTGAGTTATCTGACAGAAATCCATAGACAAACTAGTAAAGGTATGCAGAGTATTAGGAATGCAATTAATTTTAGATTATTGATCTCATATTCAGCAAACTTGCTGATATCTTCTGTTACTTCTAGTAATATGCTAGTATGTATATCAGAATATGTAACTTGCTAATGAGAATACGTAATTTCTTATAAATATCCCATCCTGGGTAACTATAAAAATAAAGTATCTAGAATAAATCTGACTAAAGATATGTAAGACCTTTATGAAGAAAAAAAAAAAAATTACTGAGGAACAATAAAAGACCCAAATCAATAGAGATTCTATGTTCACGAATGTGAAGTTCAACTAGTAAGATGCCATTTTTCCCCAAAATTAATCTTCAAATTCAATGCAATTCCAAGAAAAAAGCAAGAGACAGGCGAGGTCTATCTCTACAAAAATTTTTTAAAAGGTAGCCAGGTATGGTGGTATGTACCGGTAGTCCCAGCTACTCGGGAGACTGAGGTGAGAGGGTCACTTGAGCCCAGGAGTTCAAGCCCGCCGTGATGCAGTGAGCTAGACTGCACCACTGCCCTCCAGTGTGGGCAACAGAGCAAGACCCTGTTGAGACGGAGGGGAGGGAGGGAGAGAGGAAGAAAGGAATAGAGGGAGGGAGGGAAGAAAAGACAAGACAAATTTGGAGGTTGGTACACAGACCAAGGAAATAGAACAGAGAACCCAGAAATAAATCCATGCAGTTACCACCAACTGGTATTTGAGAAAGGTACCAAGAACACATGTTGGAAAAGATAATCTCTTCAATAAATGGTGCTGGTTAATGATAACTTGGGAAATGAATAAACACAGTGCTGGGAAAACTGGATATTCCCGTGCAGAAGAATAAAATAGACCACTCTCTCTCACTGTATATGAAAATCAACTCAAATGGATTATAGACTTAAAAGATCTGGAACTGTGAAACTATAACAACAGGGGAAATGCTTCATGAAACCACTTTCATGGTTGGACTGGGCAACGATTTTTTGAATAAGACCTCAAAAGCACTGGCAATGAAAGCAAAAATAGACAGATGGGACTACCTTAAACCAAAAAGCTGTGGCCCAGCAAAGGAAACAATCAATAGAGTGAAGAGACAATCTACAGAATGGGAGAAAAGTATTTGCAAACTATCCATCTGACAAGATGTTAATATTTAGAATATACAAGGAACTCAAACAGTTCAACAGCCAAAAAAAAAAAGAACTAACAAAAAACACTAATGCCCAGAACACCTAGACATTTCTCAAAAAAGACATACAACTGGCCAACAGATGAAAAAATGTTCAATATCACCAGTCATCAGAGAAATGCAAATCAAAACCACAATGAATTATGATCTCATTGGTGACTATTTAAAAGAAATAGCAAGGCCGGGCACAGTGGCTCATGCCTATAATCCCAGCAGTTTGGGGGACCGAGGCGGGTAAATCATGAGGTCAGGAGATTGAGACCATCCTGACCAACATGGTGAAACCCCGTCTCTACTAAAAATACAAAAAATAGCCGGATATGGTGACATAAGCCTGTAGTCCCAGCTACTCAGGAGGCTGAGACGGGAAAGTTGCTTGAACCTGGGAGGTGGAGGTTGCAGTGAGCCAAGATAGCACCACTGCACTCCAGGCTGGCGACAGAGCAAGATTCCATCTCAACACACACACACACACACACACACACACACACACACACACACAGACACATACACACGTTGACAAGGATGTAGAGAAAGGGAAACTCTTATGCACTGTGGGTGGGAATGTAAATTAGTACGGCCATTATGAAAAACGGTATGGAGTTTACTGAAAAAACTAAAAACAGAATTACCGTATGATCCAGCAGCCTCATTACTGGCAATACATTCAATCATAGTGAAATCAGTGTGTCGAAGAGCTATCTGCACTCCCTTATTTATTGCAGTGCTATTCACAATAGCCAAGATAAAAAATCAACCTAAATGTCCATCTACAGGTGAATAAAGCAAATGTCGCATGTGTGTATATATACACAATGAAATACTGTTCAATCATAAACAATGAAAGCCTGTTTTTTTTTGCAGCAACACAGATGAACCTGGAAGACATTATGTTACACGAAATAAGCCAGGTACAGAAAGACAACTACATGATCTCATTCATCTGTGGAATCTAAAAAAGTTAATTTCATAGAATTAGAAAATAGAATGGTTACTGGAATCTGGGGAGGGTAATCAGTTTGGGGGCTAGGGCAGGAGACTGGGAGAGGTTAGTCAATGGATACAAAGTTACAGTTAGACAGGAAGAAAGTAAGTAAATAAGTTCTGGTGTTCTATGGAAATGAACGTAGGTGGTGACTCACCCTTCTAATTACAACATTTTGGGAGGATTGCTTGAGCCCAGCAGTTCAAGACCAGCTGGGGCAATACAGCAACACTAGACTCTACAAAAACTACAAAAATTAGCTACTCAGGGGGCTGAGGTGGGAGGATCACTTGAGCCCAGGAGGTCAAAGCCACACTGTGCTCCAGCCTGGGCGACAAAGCAACCCTGTCTCAAAACACAACAATGTAGTGTATATATCAAGATAGCTAGAAGACTTTTAATGTTATCACCACTAAGAAATAATACGTGTTTAAAGTGATGGAAATAAACCCCGATTTGATTTGTACACATATATTGAAACATCACACTGTACCCCATAAATATGTAGAATTATGTGTCAATTATAATAAGGAATATTCTATACTTTCTAAAATGTTTAAAGGTTTACATCTTATATTTAGTACTTGATTCTACCTTGGTTTTGGTGTATTGTGTGAATGCCTCACACCATCTAGTTTATTGTTTCAATGGGCGGCCCCTTCTCTGACAATGTTGCTTCTGTTTAAGTAGGTATATATGGATAGGTCTGTTGCTGGCTTTCTTGGGCTTTTTTTAGATGGAGTTTTGCTCTTGTTACCCAGGCTACACTGCAATGGTGCGATCTCAGCTCACGGGCAACCTCTGCCTCCCGGGTTCAAGGGATCCTCCTGCCCCAGCCTCCCACGTAGCTAGGATTACAGGCATGTGCCATCATGCCCGGCTAATTTTGTATTTTTAGTAGAGACGGGGTTTCTCCATATTGGTCAGGCTGGTCCTGAACTCCTGACCTCAGGTGATCTGCCTGCCTTGGCCTCCCAAAGTGCTGGGATTACAGGTGTGAGCCATAGCGCCTGGCCTTGGGCTATTTTTTTAATACCTATGCTAATAACACAGACTTGATCAAATCTTAATTTCTGATACTGCAATTTCAAAACTGTGGCTTTTTTTAAAAGATGGGGTCTCATTGTGTCCCCTACTCTGGAGTGCAGTGGCACAATCACAGCTCATTTCAGCCTCAAACTCCTGGGCTCTAGCGATCCTCCCACTTTAGCCTCCTGAGTAGGTGGGAGCACAGGTGCAGGCCACCGTGCCTAGCTAATTTCAGGTCTGTTCTTTTTCCTTAAGAATGCTTTGGCAATCCAGGGTCTTTTGCATTTCCATACGAATTTTGAGATTGTTTCTTCTATTTCTGTGAAATAAAGGTCAATAAACAAGTTAAAAGACCATCAGGTTCACCAGCAACAGGAAAAATACCAAAAAAAAAACCCCAAAAAACAAAAAGAGGCACCATTTCAGTGCCCGACGAGCAAAACTGTTAAGTTGAACTAACATTAAGTGCAGGACAAAAACGGGGAAACAAGCACCCTCACTCACTGCTGAGGGAAGTTTAAGCTGGGTCTACCCTTTGGAGAGCGATTTGGAAATATTTAGCCATGCTGAAATCATAACGTACCTTCTGACCCACCCAACAACTTAACTTCTAAGTACTTATCCAACATGTAAACTCTCACATGTACACAAGAGACGTTCAAATACATTCGTTGACTGTAACATTAAGATGGTCAAAAGCTGAAAATGCTGTCAGAATTTTTCCTATCAGTAGGAGAGTAAGTAAATTGTGACATATTCATACAATGAAATACCAAACAGCATTTAAAATGAATGAACCAGAGTTACAACCTTGAAGCAAATATAGCAAAATGTTCTATCTATTAAAGGTTAGTAGAGTCTACAGCAGGTGTTATCTTCTGTGCTTCCAGTGCTTGAAATACTTCAGGCTGAGCACGGTGGTTCATGCCTGTAATCCCAGCACTTTGGGAGGCTGAGGCGGGCAGATCACCTGAGGTCAGGAGTTCGAGACCAGCCTGGCCGACATGGTGAAACCCCATCTCTACTAAAGATACAAAAACATTAGCCAGGCGTAGTGGTGTGCACCTGTAATCCCAGCTACTGTGGAGGCTGAGGCAGGACAATTGCTTGAACCCAGGAGGCAGAGACTGCAGTGAGCCGAGATCGCACCACTGCACTCTAGCCTGAAGTGAGACTCGTCTCCAAAAAAAAAATTTTTCAAAAATTTTAAAAAGTAGCAAAATATAAAAATGTTGGGGAAAAGACAATACTTCTCCCACTTTATTTTTTATTTTTGAGATGGAGTTTGAACTCAAGTTCAAACAGGCATGAGCCACTGCACCTGGCCTCCCCCTTTATAATATCAATTTCTATGATACACATCACCGTACTTGTAGAACAGCAATTTAGCCACTGAATTTACTAGTGTAGAATTGCCGTGCCCAGAAGTCTTGTGAAATAAGTCTGTCTTACTGTTTAAGACATATTTAATTAGGTTTTCTGCTCCTTGCAGCTTATCGCATATTGATACAATGCTCTTTATCAAAACAAAACACCCAACTCTGAAGAATGTACAAATTCCAGTGGGTTCTTGATGACTATAAAGACCCTGTTATTCTCATATAGGGTGGAGGCAGGAATTTCGCAAACTACACAAATAGCTGTAGTTTTACCAGAACCACTCTAGTTTTGCTTCACACTTTCCCAATCATTGAACAGTTTCTAAGAGAATGTGCCTATTTTGTTTTCGGCATTGTTAGCCACATCTAGAAATGTGACAGAGAGTCTGAGTTGCTTTTTTGGAAGTATTTAAAGGCATGTGTCAGTCTTCCTATGTGGTTCCCTAAAAATGTTGTTTAAATATGTATTCTAACTTTCCAATAAGAGGGACAGCTCATGGTTAGGAAATGGCTTTGTTTCTTTCCTATCCTAGATAGATCCAAAATCCAGTATTCTACATAGGCACTCAGCAAGCTGTCGAGCCAACTCCCACAACTACAGAGACAGCTTTTCATTCAAACAGCACACATCCGTAATAAACAATTACAAAAATATGAACATTTTAATTAAATTGATTTATTTTAAAAGACTATAAAATTTGACATTGAGAGAGATTAAAAAAAAAAAATGATTGGCTACAAACAATGTAAAAATACATTTCCCAGCCCCCAAACAAACATAATTTAAGTAATTATAAAATTTTTGTACTGTAAGTGCATTTCTCTTATAAGTCTTCAGAACCATTCTAAGCAATCTATCTGTATAAAATATAAATTTACCATAACTGTTAATTTTAAAATGATTTTAAATTTGATTTTATGGAGTTTGCCATTTTCTGTACACAACAGTGGTTTCTGGTCCCAAGTTCACCTTGAACTTATTTACTACAATGGTCTTTTTACTCCTTTTTCCTTCTACAAGGGTCTCATAAAAAAACAATGTGAAGGAAGGGTCTAAGAGTGACCAAAAATACCAGTGAATATATTATCTTTCTGAAAAAGAAAGAACTAAGAGAGCCACTTTGCACCAATGAAACAAATGGGGGTGAAACCTCGGAACAAGCAGAGCTTAAGCTCAATGACAACATGTTTTATAATAGGCCAGCTGAGAATGTATCTGTCAATCTTGAATAAGCCCAATGCATGGGTGGCAACAGTGAGGTAGTCCAGATGATATGCTCTGAATTTTAGATAGGTCTAGATGACATTAAAAATCACAATGGTACAATTTGATGTGAAACTCTAGTCTACCTACCACAAACTAGTTTTCTGAATTGGTCCTTATTCTTAGACCCAAGATCCAGCAAGATCCTCTTAAAAACAGCATCCATGATTGGTTTCATTATCTCCCAATTAAGTAGTGGTGACATCACCACTAATTAGCATCCAAACTCGGATACAAATCCTAAAGGTATTGAGTCAGTAGGACAGAGCAGAAGCTATGTTGGGCCATACTGACCAATTTCTGAGAACCACATTAGCCACATTCATGCAGCTAAAACCCATCTATGACACACAAATGGCAGATGAGAAAAAAAAAAAAAAAAAAGAATGAGGTCATTAAACTTTAGCACTAGAAACATGATTCCACTGTTTCAAATAGGAAACCTACCCTGGGAGACCTCCACCAAAGTGCGGAAGGACCTGATATATGGGCTTATCTTAACACTAGAGTCTTGGGTCAAAACTCTCCGAGGAGGATAAGACAGGTGTAGTCTGTGAACCACCTGGACAGAAAGGTCGTATCCCAAGTGCCCTGCCTATCTGTGACAGCCAACAGACAATTCTGATTATGAAGTTATCACTTAAGAATGGTTTGATTCTTCCTTACGCCACCAACAGTATTAGTCTGGGCAGGATTCCCTAGCTATTTACTTTCTTAAGATGTTCCCTGCCAAAAACAAACTAGAGCAATGCCTATGTAAAAACAAGGACTCTAAAGATCCTGCTACACGATATTCACAATTAAAAGGGCTCAAGATTCAGGACCACCTAAAGACAACTGACAACAAGTAAGCGTCAGAGCCAGAGGTCAACCTCGGCTAAATGATGAAGCAGCACAGGGCTCCATTTCTGTCTGATAAGGAGAGAGAAAAGAGGCATCTCAAATAGATGAAAAACCAAAGGCTGGGGTCCCAGAAAAACAGGCGGGCTTCAAAGAAGACACTAAGAAGACCTACAGAGCTGTATTAACCTTAGTTTAAAAAAAAAAAAAAAAAAAAATATATATATATATATATATATATGTCAAGGGGGGAACTGAACCACTTTCTAAATCATAGTATGAACTCATCTCTCCAGATACTTGGTAAGTGGTCAAAGCTTGTTTTCATTTCTTTTTGAGATGTGAGTTTTGCTCTTGCTGCCCAGGCTGGAGTACAATGGTGCAATCCCAGCTCACCACAACCTCTGCCTCCTGGGTTCAAGCGATTCTCCTGCCTCAGCCTCCCGAGTAGCTGGGATTACAGGCATGCACCACCACAGCTGGCTAATTTTGTGTTTTCAGTAGAAATGGGGTTTCTCTATATTGGTCAGGCTGGTCTCAAACTCCCGACCTTAGGTGATCCACCAGCCTCGACCTCCCAAGTGCTACGATTACACACATGAGCCACTGAGCCCAGCCATTTTTATAATTACTTTCACTTTCTTGTGAAAAAAGTCTTTCTTATCTTTGGTCCTTAAGTGTGGTATCAGTTTTTTTTGTTTTTTGTTTTTTGAGACAGAGTCTTGCTCTGTCGGCCAGGCTGGAGTGTAGTGGCACGATCTCGGCTCACTGCAACCTACATCTGAGCTCAAGCAATTCTCCTGCCTCAGCCTCCTAAGTAGCTGGGATTACAAAGCCTGTGCCATGACGCCTGGCTAATTTTTTATATTTTCAGTCGAGACAGGGTTTCACCATGTTGGCCAGGCTGGTCTTGAACTCCTGACCTCTGGTAATCCCCCACCTCGGCCTCACAAAATGCTGGGATTACAGGCATGAGCCACTGTGCCCAGCCTCTTCCATTTTTTTATGCTATAAAACAATCTCTTTTTTACTTGACATCAATGACCAAGGTGCAGTATAAACATGAAGTTGCTGATATTGTTGCTTTTAAACACATAAAATACCAACATCTCCCATACACTTTATAGGCTATACAAAAGTCTCAGAAAGAATTAATAGCAGTTATCCAAAAGTACTGTAATATTTAAGGCTGAGTGAAATACAGTAAAGTCTGATATTATATGTTAAGAAACCTAGACCAACATTTTAAATATTGGTTTCTTAACTATGTTAAATTTTCATTAACAGAACATAATCTAAGCAGCTAAGCAAATTAATTTTAAAATAAAACAATTTCTAAATAGATTAATATAATCATGTTTATACAGCTATAAAGCATAATTTGGAAGCTAAGCCTAGTAAAAGAATGACCTATAACAGAATGACAGAATCATTTATCAACCGTCAAGCTGTGCGATTTAAAGAAACCATCGTCCTCCCCTCCTCCCACCAAAATCTCCATTTGAGATAGTTTCGATCATTATTAAAAACATTTTTTTTTTTGCTTCTCTGACCTGATTTGTGGTGACTGACACAATACTGATAAAACTGCCTTCTTGATCTTCCCTTTGCTCTCCAAAAGACGTGGTTTAAACAATTACACAAATTCTACAAGAGTTTCTTCCAGGGCTCAGGCACCACAATGCAGCGTCACTACCTTAGATAACATCTGCTCCCCAGAATCTTTAAGCATTAAGTGGTTCAGTGAGGGCTTCAGCCCTAGTGGTATTTTCAGGTTTTCTCAGCCGGGACTCCCGTAGTTTTTCAATGAACATAGTGAGAAAGTCAAGTAGGAACATAAAACTTGCTATAAATCCAAATACCTGAGCAAGAAAATGAAGAAAGGTTATATGAGAAATTTTGGAATATAATCTCCCATTTCCTACTTGGCTTGGAGAGTGTTTCATGTAAGCAAGATGTTCATAAATTTTATCTTAAACACAACTACTCTTTAATGGTTTTTTTAAAAAATTTAAGTCATCAATAAATGGAAAGAAGTTATAAAATTTCCAGAAAAATGGCTATTAGTCAAAGTCCCACAAAATACTAATGTCCTGCCTTATGAATGCATGTTTATATGTGGAGTGCTAACATAAGAAACTAAGGTTAACAGATGAACATTAAATTCTATAAAATGATACAAAACACAAGAATATTTGCATGGTTAGACTGATCCACAGATGTGATAAGGAAAGTATGTGACTAGGCAACTGAGCCTAAGTGAAAATAAAAAGTTATTAATATCAAAACAAAAATTCCATTTTGAAGATACTTTTAGTTTAAATTACTTAAATAATATACGTTCCAGTTGTCATACTGCAATGACACAGTGACATGACGCCACCACCCACTTCCTCTTCCTTAAATCACTTCCTCAATTGTTCTAACATATGATCAAACATTCTGAGAATTCTATCAAGAGACAGAAGACCACGTAACTGCTTCAAATTTAGCTTCTCCACTAGCAAAACCCTTAAGGATATGGGGGCCAAATAAGTTCTCTGTAAAAAAGAGAAAATTGATGCAGATCTGATGACTAAAGTCTCTTCCAAATCTAACACTCCCTATCTCCACGATTTTTATTAGTAACATTCTTGCCACGTCTGTTACAGTCTCCTGTCCTCTCCTCCCCACTCTAAAGAATACGCATTCCACCTCATTTTGACACAGAGTAAACTGAGCTCCAAATTCATTAATTCCCCCAGATATCTCCAACAAATCCACCCTAAATTGAATTACCAACGCCTCCTACCCTCCCATCCCCTGCCACAAAAGCCAAGTCTTTTTCTCTCTGCAATCTTTATTTTTGACTTGATGGCATTTATCCCCTTATTTTCCTGGCAACCTTCTCAACCATCAAACTCAGACCAAATGTCACCCTTGTCCTTGAAGCTGTCTCTAACCACCTCAGAGAGCTCCAGTCCATACAAGGCCCTCTATACGATATAATCCAGACAAGTGATCTTCTAGCTCTTTTGTTCACACACTTCTAAATTTAAAAAAACAAAAAAAGACTTCCTCACTCATTTAAGTCTATTAAACTTTTCATAATTTAAATGGTTACAAAAGGTAATTTCCAGCATATTATAAATATTGACTTTTTAAACTACCAATATTAAATATATCCAATGAAATCTAAATACTGGGACAGTATAATACATCATCTAATTAAAATACAAATTTCTTAATATAGTTGTAAATTTTTTCCCAGAACTCAATTTTTCATCAACTTCATTTCACTTTCCCCACAGAATGTTATAGTAATGTATCTTTATACTCATTATTTTATTGATCACCATCTCATACTCCTCTGCAACAAAAATATTTCTAAACTGCAATTAACCATAAAGCCCTATTAAAACTTTTATTTTTCTCTTCTATTGGTTCATATACCCATGAATAAATATTGCTTGTTGCTAGAATGAATCAAGGTTCAGCGTTAACTTTATTTCTATGTTTTGTTTTTACACATGTAAGTGCTAACTTTCCAGCATGAACAGGTAAACATAGCCATGCAATTCTCCGAACTCCTTTTGAGTTTTCTATCATAAAAAGCAGTTTTAATGATGTATTAGCTGACAACTCTATGAATTACAATCTCAATTTTGTTAAAAACAAAGTACTAACTAGAAACCGCTGACCTGCATGATTCGTTACCCAGCTGTTAGTCATTCAAGGTCACAGCACTGGTACCAGTCCAAAGTCATGATCCTTGATTTACAATTCCGAAACCCAAAGAGCTACATTAACTGAAGGTTTTCATGATTCACTTGGCTCAAAATTGACACGAAGACTACTTACAGTCTTTACTTATCTCTTTTACTATAAATATTATTATGTTTTACTTCAGATATACCAATGTTAGATTACAGGGTACTGTCCCAGGCCCTCAAATGTTGGTGTGTAATTGGGAAATGCACAGCATTACCTTTCTAAAATCCAGAATATTCTGAATTCTATAAAAAAAATTCTGGCCACAAGAATTTCAGATAAAAATTGGATCTTTATTTTCAACTGTCTTTTTGTTGCACTCAAAGGGTTGTTTTGTTTTACAACTCAGGGAAATCCACCATAGTAATGTGTATGGTTTGGGTCTACGTCCCCACCCAAATCTCATGTCAAATTGGAATCCCCAATGTTGGGGTGGGGCCTGGTTGGAAGTGATAGGATCATGGGGGCAGATTTCCCTTTTGGTGCTGTTCTTGTAATAGTGAGTTATCACAAGATCTGCTTGTTTAAGTGTGTGGCACCTCCCCACTCTCTCTCTCTCTTCCTCCTGCTCTGGCCATGTAAGATGTGCCTGCTTCCACCTCCCCTTCCGCCATGATGCTAAGTTTTCTGAGGCCTCCCCAGCTATGCTGCCTATAGAACCAGCAGAACCATGAGGCAATTAAACCTCTTTTCTTTATAAGTTATGCAGTCTCAGGTATTTCTATATCGTAGTACAAGAAGGAACTAATGAAACAAGATTCAGGACAAGCAATTTTGCTTCTTTCTGAGGGGGCAAGGTGGGTGGCGACTATGAATGGGAAGGTAGAAAAGAGCTGGCAAGACTCCTTCACCAGAGATGAATTCTCAGACATACTAGTTTTAAGAAAGATTACATATGGAGGTTAAAAAGCTGGAAAAAGATTTCCTTAAAAACTATCTCTGCTCTATATGAACCTCTTCAGTAATTAAAAAGAAAAAAAGAAAAAAAAAAAAAAAAAAAAAACTATCTCTGCCTAGTAGTCCTTGAAAAGTCCTGATGAACCTTTAAGGATATGTATAACCCACTGAAAACTGCTACTTAGACCACCTTTTTTTTCTTCTTCTTGTAGAGATGAGGTCTCATTACGCTGCTTGCCCAGGCTGGTCTTGAACACCTGGCTACAAGTGATTCTCTCACCTTGGCTTCCCAAAGTGCTGGGATTACAAGCCTGAGCCACAGCACCCAGTCTTAAACAACTGCTTGGTTCATTTAACAAACTCCATTAAAATTTTACTTTTCTACCTCCTTTTCTGGGCTGAACCTCTGAATCATTTCTCCCATATATTCTCCATACCTAGAATAGCACCTGGCAAGTAAGTGTGCATTTATTGAACTGAAAGTGGAGAAATATAAGATAATAAAGTCAATTTTACCACTTCCATTAGCAATAACACATTCTTATGTGGAATAAATGGATTTTTTTTAAACAAAATTCAGCCAAATCCTATAGGCTCTAGGTTTTAAAGGCTATCATACTGATTTGCTTTTAGGTCTTCTATTCAAAATTACACTAAAAAATAAGTTAAAAGAAAAACAACTCTAACATACGGTATAACTTGTCAAGTACTCTCCAAATTCCGTATTTATAAGGAAACAAAAATAAGCAATGTTAAAAATACAAGGTACTTACAATTGCAGCAATTTCAGCTGAAGTCCTGTCATGTGTGGAAACAAAAATGATGGATGCCAACAAAAACACAAATCCTGTTCCCAAAGCAATATAAAAATCCTATGCATAAACATAAAACACAAAAGGAATACAATATAGTTAGATTCGTGGAAACAAACTTTTTCATTTTTAACTTTAAAAAGCTGTGGTTACTTACTTTTTTTCCTTGATACAACCCAAACTTACATACCCAAACTTCTAACTTTTCAATAAGCCTAGCATTCAATAAATACCCTGTAAAAAAAACAGTACCCACACTGGGCTGAGCATATTGAAAGAGCACATTACAAGATAATCTTTTAGTAACAACAGTCTCCTGTGGAGGATAGGTGGCATGAGCCTGCAGTCCCAGCTAATTGGGACTTTTTTTGTTATCCAGTCTCCAAAAAAAAAAGTCCCTGAAAAGACCTCATGTGTGTGTATGTGTACAAGTGTGTGTGTGTCCCCTTTTTCTCTGGGACATATTAAAATTATCCAAGCCAAAGCATTTATTACAGTTCCATCTTATTTCCAGCAAAAAAGCATTTTTCTTTCCTTTCAAAGTATTTTAAGGTAGGATGACATTTCTGAGAGTTCTCCAATGCTTTGAAAGCACTTTTGAAAAGAGAGAATTTTAAAAACCACCCATTATCAAATAGAAGTATGCCAACTGTATGTTTTTTAGACACTTAAGCTTTCTGGAATAACATATTGCCATCAACAGTTCCAAGACGGTAATCCCTAGTGAGCTTATATGATGAGTTTATCTACTGATTGGCACCATTGCACTCTAGCCTGAGCAACAGGGTGAGACTATCTCCAAAAAAAAAAAAAAAAAAAAAAAAAAAAAAAAAAAAAAAAATCCTTATGATATTAGGTAAAAAGTACAATATATGTTCTGTGATTACAAATATTTTAAATTTTAAAAATCATCTATGAATGGAAACAAACGACTTGAAAGGAATGCAGCAAAATAATACAAATTTTAAAATGAAATAACTGATTTTTCTTTTTTTTCTGTATTTTTATACCAGTATTTACTCTAAAATGACTTTTTAAATGCTCAAGTTTGATATAATAAATGTTTTACTTTTTTTTAGGTTACACCATTATACTAAACTGGTAATTATTATAATGTTGTTTCTTGTCAAAATGATACTAAACTGGACAATATTATACACTGTTTCTTATCAAAATGATCAGTGTGCTTTAAACACTACAGAAGCAGCATTAAAATAAAAACTAAACACTTCTAAAAATATTTTTAGGGTTAGTGATATTGTTTCACTATTGAAATAAGAAATGACAAAATGATTTCAATCTTTAATATTTTTTTTTTTTTTTTTTTTTTTTTTTTTGAGACGGAGTTTCGCTCTTGTTACCCAGGCTGGAGTGCAATGGCGCCATCTCGGCTCACCGCAACCTCCGCCTCCTGGGTTCAGGCAATTCTCCTGCCTCAGCCTCCTGAGTAGCTGGGATTACAGGCTCGAGCCACCGCGCCCGGCCTCCCAATCTTTAATTTTTAAAATATAAATGTTTCCAGCCATAATTTGGAATGGTTTTATATCTATATATATATATATATATATATTTTTTTTTTTTACACATTCAAACTATAAATCAACCAGCTCAGGTACTTGAGAACCTTTCCCTTGTCCAAATCTTATGGCATATTCATCTATAAAAAGGAAAACTTTTCAAAGACTACAAATTAACAAAAATTCTAAGGATTATCTGTATCCTCTTAATATATATTCCATAAAACAAATGAGTTCTGTCATTATTGTCATAGAGATTCCTATAGTAATGGCATTAGTCATGACAGCACCTCAAGTTGGTAGGGCATTGGTTCTAATAGGATTCCGCCCTAATAGAATTCTAATAGGATTCAGGAACAGAAAACCAAACACCACATGTTCTCACTCATAAGTGGGAGTTGAACAATAAGAACACATGGACACAGGGAGGGGAACATCACACATCGGAGGGGGTGGGGGTCAAGGGGAGGGAGAGCAATAGGACAAATACCTGATGCATGTGGGGCTTAAAACCTACGTGACAGGTTGATAGGTGCAGCAAGCCACCATGGCACATGTATACCTATGTAACAGACCTGCTATTCTGCACATGTATCCTAGAACGTAAAGTAAAATAAAAAATTTTTTTTTTTAAAAAAAGGATTCTGCCTAGGTCACAGAGTGTAAGGGCTTGCCTTGAGTTCAAACCCAGTTTATTTTTCATCCTAGCTGTGTTAACTTTGGGCAAGTTCCTTAACAACTCCGAACCTAAGTTTCCTAAAGAGAAATGGAGCATAAGGTGTGAGGATTCTAAAACACAGCACATAAAGTAACTGGCATATAGTACATACATGCTGACAGCAGCTACCTGTATTACTAGCCAAGATGACGGAATGGTCACATATTGACTATACCAAGAACTGTGTGTAAGTGCTCATCAAATGCTTGATAGATTTGGTTCAGACTCTACTTATTTTTCAAAGTTAATTTTAACTGTTTGGTATAAACTTTTTTTTTTTTTTTTTAAAAGACAGGGTCTCACTCTGTCACTAGGGTAGAGTACAATGGCGTGATTATAACTCACAGCAGCCTTGACCTCCTGGGTCAAGTGATCCTCCTGTCTTAGCCTCCTGAGTAGCTAGGACTACAGGCATGCATCGCCACACCCAGCCAATTTTTATACATTTTCTGTACAGATGGGGTCTCACTATGTTGAACTCCTGGCCTCAAGTGCTCCTCTTGCCTCAGCTTCCCAAAGTGCTGGGATTACAGGTGTGAGCCACCACCCCCAGCCTATTTTTTAACTTAGAATATATTTTTATAAAAAGGTAATAGGTTCCTATAGCACAAAATTCAAGAGGTACAAAAGGTTATACAGAAAAAAGTAACTTTCTTAGGTGTATAATCAATATATAATTAATGCTTGCTTCTTATTAATTTAAAATAATAGAATCTTACTGGTTTGTTTTTATACTGTTATCTCTTATTTGTAAGAGGTCAAAATCAGGCCAGGCATGGGTTCACACTTGTAAGCCCAGTACTTTGGAAGGCCAAGGCGGGAGGAGTGCTTGAGCCCAGGAGTTCAAGACCAGCTTAGGCAACATAGCAAGATCTCAACCCTACTAAAAATCAAAAAAGTTAGCTGGGCATGGTTGCACACACCTGTAGTCACAGCTACTACCCAGCTACTCAGAAGGGTCAGGGCCAGGCACAGTAGCTCATGCTTGTAATCCCAGCACTTTTGGGAGGCCAAGGTGGGTGGATCACTTGCATCCAGAAGTTTGAGACCAGCCTAGGCAACAAGGCAAAACCCCATCTCTACAAAAAATGTAGCCAGGCATGGTGGTACACACCTATAGTCCTAGCTACTGGGGAGGCTGAGGTGGGAGGATTGCTTAAGCCTGGGAGGCAGAGGCTGCAGTGAGCCGAGATCACACCATTGCACTCCAGCCTGGGCAACAAAGTGAGACGTCATCTCAAAAACAAAACAAAACAAGAAAACCTTATAGGGTCAGCAAACAAAGTCTTTAAAAAGTTAAGCATTTCTAATTTTGTAAAATATAAAAGACTCTCAAGTAGTTTTTGTTTTTATAAAATTTATGCATAAATTCAACAAATGCATTCTTAATTCACTTATAGACAACTTTTCACAATAACTTTAAAGCGAAATATAGGAAGAATTACATGTTGTTATATTTTCCCCAATCACCGAAGCTTTAAGTTTTTTTTTTTTTTTTTTTTTTTT